>NW_026652297.1:21583068-22053249 GCF_009828535.3 Hylobates moloch | reverse complement strand
TGTGGTTTTGATTTGCATTTCTCTGATGGCCAGTGATGATGAGCATTTCTTCATGTGTTTTCTGGCTGCATAAATGTCTTCTTTTGAGAATTTTTAAAGCTTTCATTTTGATCCTCCTACTCCATCTAGTATATGAAGAAAAACAATAGTAACTGAAGGAGAAGG
Source organism: Hylobates moloch (assembly GCF_009828535.3). NCBI lineage: Eukaryota > Metazoa > Chordata > Mammalia > Primates > Hylobatidae > Hylobates > Hylobates moloch. The sequence goes on along the minus strand of NW_026652297.1, from coordinate 22,053,084 downwards.
AAGACTGGAAACTCTCTTCTGTGGAATTCTGAAGGGTCCACTAGGCCCACTGAAGCACTGGGAAAGCTGGTGAACAAGGTGCGCTCTCCGCTGCCTCCTTTTTGCTTCTCATTTCCTGCTATTGACACCACCTTTCCCCTTCTTCTCTTCTATCCAAATCTTTCCCATTTCCAATATTCAATTTAAGTCTTTCTATTTCCACAAAGGCTACCTCAGTCTGGAAGATTCTTGACTTAGACTCAAAGCCTGCTGCTCTCACAAGTTTACACTGTTTCTCTGGTGATTAATGTTTATGGACCGCCACTGTTCTTGTTCTTTTTAGTAATAGGCATCTGTTGGCTAACAAAGGGATCCGATGTGAGGGTGAAAAAGAGAAAAGTAGTGAAACGTATGACATAACTCTAAGAGAAAGTGAAAGGAGGGAAAGGTAGAGAGGATGTGAATAAACGTGTAGAAGATAAAAGGAAGTGATGGGTAAATGGTGCTCGGGTCAGAAAGGTCTCTACTTCATTCATAAAGTGGAACCATGACCCCAGGGTCTACAGATTTGCTGTGTGTGGGGAAAGAAATGGAAATGGAGTGGCTATATGACCGCTGACTGCTGATGTTAACATATTCATTAGACTGTTTATTGAGCACTTCCTATATAGAGTGTGCCACTGGACAGTAGAAGCAATATGAGGAATTGTTTCTGATCAAGGACTCTGCAGTCTGGGGTGGGGGCAGACAACACACTATAGTAAATCCAGAATATATGAAAAGTCACAAGAGAGGTGGTGCTATAGGAGCACAAAGTGAGAGTAGGAGACTGGAAGGGAGTCAAAATACACGTCCATTCATTCCAAACATGTTTATGGAGTGCTGAACATGTGCCAGGCAATGTTCTAGGTGCTGTGGATATACAAGGAACTAAGCAGAAAAAAACTTCACCCTTCAGGGCACTTATATAAAAAACCAACACAATATTTAAAAATACAAGTAAAATACATGGCATGTAAGACATATAATATAAATACTATGGAGAAAAGCAAGAAAGAGAAGACAAGTGCTGTGTGTGTGTGTGTGTGTGTGTGTGTGTGTGTGCGTGTCTGTAATTTTAAACAGGTGATAAGGTAAAGCCTTGCTGAGAAGATGATTTTTGAGTAAAGACCTGAAATAGGTGAGGTTGAGCACCACAGCTATCTGCAGGAAGAGTGTTCCAGGCAGAGGGAACTGGGAAGCACACAGCAATGCGTGCTTTAAAACAGTCCGGAATAGGCTGGGCACGGTAGCTCACACCTGTAATCCCAGCACTTTGGGAGGCCCAGGTGGGTGGATCGTCTGAGGTCAGGAGTTCGAGACCAGCCTGGCCAACATGGTGAAACCCCATCTCTACTAAAAGTACAAAAATTAGCCGGGTGTGGTGACAGGCAACTGTAATCCCAGCTACTCGGGAGGCTGAGATAGGAGAATTGCTTGAACCCAGGAGGTGGAGGTTCCAGTGACCCAAGATCACGCCACTGCGCTCCAGCCTGAGCAACAGAGCAAGACTCTGTCTCAAAAAAAAAAAAAAAAAGAAAAGAAACAAAAACCCGGAATACAATACATTTTTAGTAACTAAAGTACTCAAAAAATAAAAACATGAATTTATTTTCTTACAGTTCTGGTGCTGCAAGTCCAAGATTAAGGTGCTCCAGGTTTCTTCCCAGGCCTCTCTCCTTGGCTTGCCAATGGCCATCTCCTCTCTGTGTCTTCACATGGTCTGTTTATCTCTGTGTGCCTGTGCTAATCTCCCTTATGAGGACACATATTAGATTAGAGCCCACCCCAATGACCTCACTTAATGTTAATTACCTCTTTAAAGGTCCTATCTCTAAGTACGGTTACAGTCTGAGGCACTAAGGGTTAAAACTTCAACAGATGAATTTTGAGGGGGCACAGTTCAGCCTATTAACAGGTGTCAACGATGACTCCAATGTTCTTGGCCTGACCACCTGGAAAGATGGAGAGTCATCTGGCTCCCCACTGAAAAATGGGTAGGCTTCTGGCACGTTAGAAGTGGAAATCCTAATAATAAAAAGATTGACTAACCTGTATTGAGTGTTTAGTATGTATGTAAGGCACCATGCTAAGCACTTTATGTGCATTACACTTCATTGAATCCTTACAACATCATTAAAATGTTAGTATTATCATCTCCATATACAGATCAGGAAGCTGAGGCTCAACAAGGTTATACAATTTTCCCAAGGTCACATAGCTAGTAAGTGCAATAAAGAGAATTTGGATCCAAGCACTGTGATTACAACAGTCATGCCCTTAACCATTGCCTATTCCACTTCTACCAGGGAAAGCTATGGAGCTGAAGGCATGAAACCGTATGTAATAAAAAGTGACCTTAAACATAATACCCAAGAGATCATCAAGCTCAACTCCACCTTTCACAGAATGTAAGGATCCAAAGGGTGAATCAAGCTGCCTAGAAGAGACCTTAATTAGAAAATTATTTTATAATGCTAAAAAAATAGAAACAACCTAAACATAGTGTAAAAATTATGGAATAACCTTACAATAAAACACCATACAACCCTTAAAACAATGATACAGAGCTACACTGATTACATGGATGGATATCTGTGTTATATTTTTTAAGTAGATAATAACATTTTAGAACAATCTTTTAAAAACACATGTTATGTATATGTGCAAAAACAGAGATGACTATAGACTAAAAAGGACAGACCATAACAAAGTAGGTAATTTTCACTTTCTTTTATAAGCCTTTCTGCAGTCTGATTTTTATAGTAAATATGCATTGTTTGTAAAATCTGAAAAATAATAATGCTATTGCCAATAGAGAAAGTTCTTTGAAAACTATTTCCCTTATAATTTGCTGCTCAAACTCCTCCCAGCTTGGGGCTCTCAGGATAGGCTGGCACTCAAGTCTTCTTGGGGTAATTCCTGTTAGCTGGCTTTGACTATACCTAAAGCAACACTTGGGAGGCCATTTGTCAATGGAAGGGTTTTAGAGTTTGTGCAGAGGATAATTGTTCTCACATTTAATAACTCATTTAGACTCAGAGAATCAACTTTTCACAAATGAAGTGTCTGACTTCAAGAAGCACATGTATATTATTCAGTAGTGTTTTTAATAATATCAAATCTGTCAAGACTGTCATTTATGTCAACGTGTCAGGAGTATAAAATAAAGCACTCATAATAATGTTTAAAAGAAGGAGGCAGATAAGGACATGAAAGAGAGAGCAAGGAAACTGCTTCAGGGCAAGTAAAACAGAATGTAGTTGTAGCATCACACTTAATCTTTATTAATTCAATCTAGCTGGACGACAAACAATTATTTAGCTCATTTTTCTATGCACAGCACCATGCTATGCCTACAGGGATAAAGATAAATTAGGCATGCTCCCTTAAGGAACACTATCATTTTTAGATACGTGGTCTATGACACTAAAACTTGTTTCCCTGTATTAAGTGGAGGTCCCCAAATTAAGTGGAAGTCATTTGATAACTAATTTCTCTTTTACAAGTGTTGTTTACAGTTGTTTCTTTTATCCTTTGCTTTTAAGGAGGTGGAAGGGAGGAATGGGATGAAATGAGGAAGAAAAAGGCATAGTAGCAGTGAAAACATGAGAGAAAGCAATAAAAGTATTAAGAACAAATAAAAATTTGAAAAAGAATAGGACAATGAGAAGAATGGAAAAGTGGCAAGCATGATAGAGTCATGTCTGGCTCCCTGCTAGGACAGAAGAAATGTGGTGACCCCTTAAAGGAGCATCCTGCATCTCCTGCCATGTGCTTCGGTGCTGAAAATGTATCAGTGAGCACCTGGGAGGGAAGGACGCACTCCTTCTCTTTCAGGGCTTATTTTCTAGCCTGCCAGCAGGAAAAGGTAGGGGGAAGTTGATAGGAAATCTTTCACTTGCCACTCTTTCCTTCCTTCACCATCCTGGTTGCAGGAAAAGCCATTCACATAGCCTAATGTGGTAAGAGCTTGGTTTCCCTAAACAAATAAAAAAGAGCTCACTTTCGCCTATGTAATTGCAGAATCTGCACATACACATTTGACAAAAGAGAACAAGGCACTCTCCTCAGCAGATTCTCACTCCAGATTTCCTATATAGGGTTCTATTGGTCCAGTGGACAAGGAGGCTCAGTCTAGGGGCCCACAGTTATTAACTCACTTAGACTCAGAGAAGTAACTTTTCACAAATCATTTCTTTCATCCTAGGAATTCACATACTTCACAGTTTCTCCTCACCTTTGCTTTTTCAAGAATTAGCAGATTCCATTTAACAAGTTTTTACTGACTAAAGCTTTGCTTAACACTAGGGCTAAAAAGATAAGAATGGTCCTGGTTCTTAAGGAGTTTACAATTCATGGAGTAACATGAACAGATAATCTCAGTATAGCATCACAAATCTGTTTTCCAAGCCTTTTTTTTTTTTTTTTACTGTGACCTTGAAAAAAACTTATACCACACCTATATACAAGTACAGACAAACATACAAAACAGCATTTTCTCTTCTAGTCTATACTGTTCGGTTTTATTTAACTTAAAAAAATGGGTCACAATTACAGGCTGAGAGATAGTTGCGGTGCTGTGGGAGAACAGAGGAGGGGCCCTCAGCCCAGCCAAGATTATGAAGATGAAGTTTGTGCTGAGAAGAATCAAAGCAAGCTAAGCAGAGAGGAGGAAAGATATTCCAGGCAGAGCCAACATCATGAGGCTTTGAGGCAAAAAGCATGCAGTATACTCAGTTGTCTTACTGGCATGGATATTTTCACAGCACATACTGTGACAGGCGATACATGGGGTGCTAAGTAGACAGGGGCGTCGTGACTGTCATGGAGAGACTCTGTAGCTGGTGCTGCTGAGGCTGGGGCTGGAGTGGGGTGCTTGGCTGAAGGTTTTTAAAAGAGAATCATCTGATCGGCGTTTTCCAGAAATCACTCTGGCTATGGGGCAACTTAGTTTAAAAAGGGCCAAAAATGGAAGAAAGAAGAATGGTCAAGAGGCTAATGCAACAGTGGAATTGAGAGGTGATGGGGGTTTTTAACTTGTGATGAGTGAAGGAGACATGAGATATCCCAGTAATGATGTCAGCAGGCAATAGAGATAAACGTGACAGTCATGAGTATACAGCAGGGAGTTAAAGCTGTGAGTATGGACGGCAAAGTGGTGAGAACAGGGAGCCAAGGACTGAATCCATGGGAGCCCCCTTCTCTTAGTAGTAGGAAAAGGCCAAAGAGGTCAGAAGGAGAGGAAAGCTGCAGGCAGGGTTAGAATAAGCAAGCCTACAGAGTACAGAGGTGGAAGCCAAGGGCTCATAGCATAAAGAGGACTGCTGGCCTACAAAATTAAAAGCAGCAGCAGGTCCGGTAGTAGTAACTGCAACAGCACTGTTTAGTAGAAGTAGGAGCAGCAGCCACCCCTCATGAAGCACTTCCTGTGGGCTGGCACCACACTAAGTGCATTGGACAATTTATGATATATCACATATTCATCACATTTGATCTTTATAATAAAAGAAGCTATTATCATATTTTATAATATGAGGTTTAGACAGGTTAAATAACTTGCTTGATATCACTCAGTTTGTAGCAGAGCCAAGATTCAAACCTCTATCCTATCTGACGCCAAGACTTATAATATTTTATTTTATTTTAATTTTTCCAACTTTTATTTTAGGTTTAGGGAGTACATTTTGTGACATGAGTAAATTGCACGTTGCTGAGGTCTGGTGCACGATTGATCCTGTCACCCAGGTAGTGAGCACAGTATCCGATAGGTAGTTTTTCAACCCACGCCCCTCTTCCACCCACTAGCCCCCAGTACCTACTGTTGCAAGGTCTATTTAAAATAACTCAGTTTACAACATGGAACTTAGTTGTGGCCTTTGCAAAAGCAAATGCAAGATTACACAGTTGTAGGAACACAGGAAAAGAGATAGTAAGGAGAGAGAGAGTTGAACTTTTTTTGATGAAAAAGGACAAGAGGGAAACTAAACAGAGGAAGAAAGGGCTGGTTTCAGATGTGAGAAGTGAACAGGTTCAGAGGCTGCAAGGAAAGTCATTCTAGTGAAAGTTTTTTCAAGAAGAGGCAGGAAGGACAATGGGGAAGGGCAGGAGTCAGAACTCAATGGAGGTGCTGGCCCGCCGGGAGGGACATCTGGACGAGGGAGGGTGCTGCCTAGGAACTTCACACAAGATGGTAATCCAGACATCTCATGGCTTCCTGTCATTTCATGTGTCCTTTTCTTACTTTTCATGGTCTCCTCCAAACCCCACTCATTTAGGGCTTTGAATGCCACTGTCTCAAATATGGATTTTTTTAAATAGTATGACTCTTCTTCTTAAGACCCTAAGCCCTCAGGTACCACCCACCACTCATGTGCCTGGGTCTTCCCTCTGTTCCCCCAATGCCCGGAAGGAAAATAGACTGTTTCTTCCCCTTCTATGCTGTCCTAGAAACAAACGTTTTTCTGAAGTTTTCTAAATATGTTACTTCACAAGAAAACATGGAGTGGAAATAATGAAAAGGATCTCCCCAATAAAAGCTGTCCCCAATATTTTGTGCAGTGTAAACTGAATGAGACCCGGATTTTTGTATATTCAGAGGCTCTACAACTCTATCCTCATTTTTGTCCACTGAGGCTTAATCCATCTTTATAGATTTTATTCTAGAAATAACTACTTTTTTATTGTTTCACCCAATTTTAATACTCTGCATGCACATATCTGATAGTTTTCACATTTATTTATGTGTCTGTGGTCTGCTTTGTCTACAGGTGTCTCTCCAGCACAACATTCACAAATAACTGCGGAATGAAAGATTCTCCCTTTAAACCTGCTCCCTGGAAGACCACCTCTTTCAAGGCAGTCTATATAATCATACAATCTGGCAAAGCTAAGTGCTAGTAGCAGAGCTCATACCCATGACTTTCATAGTTCCATGTCCCAATAAACTCAACCAACAGATTTTTCTAAAATAAGCATTTAAAGATAATAATGCACAGACTAAAGATTTATATTTGTTTCTATATCAATCGACCTATTAAACTCTAGAAGACTAAACACTAGTAGTTTGGACTACTAGTCCAAATTCCAACGGCTACTAGACTCTCACCCTAAAAGAAAATATGACAAGAAAGAGTGTGCGATTACCCGCTTACCCTTCGCTATCTACAGGGAGAATTGTACTTTCAACATCTGCACAGCATGTATGGGCCTTAGTTGATTTTCAGGAAGCCAAAACATACAGCATGGATTCACAATATTTCTAAGAATCTCTATATTTAGATGGAGACAAGGTCAGATGATTCAAGGAAACTATACAGCTAGCTGTTAAGTTTTTAAAGTTGAATAAAAGTCAGAAACGAAACTAATATCCTCCCTCAAACACTTATATAAATTTTCTTCATATTTCTGAATTCTTTTGCTCTAGTTCTGGAGTAACAGTGTTAGCCATCTCTGTTTCAGGTACAAATATGAAAACAGTAAACTGAATAGAAATCCTTGATTTAAAGAACTCATGCCTGGGTGGGGCATAAACAAAAGGAGAAAAGGTACAGGGAAAAGAAGCTCAAAAGACATTTTGTGCTCCCCGAATTTCCAAGAAGGCTTCCAGCTATGACATCCTGGTGTCCATCCTATCATACCGCTTCTCAAGCTACCTTTGTACTATACATGCAACAAAAAAAGATAACTATTTCCTGGTTTCACATAGAAATGTATTTAAATAAGGGACAATCAAAATCTGTTAGGGAAAGAAAATGGTTAATACACAATCTTCCATAAGTGTACTGTCTTCCCTTAGCCTATGGCTTTCCCCTTCTACCATCCAGTCAACTCCCACTGCAGATACAATGTGGTAAGGCTGGACTGAAAGAAAATGAGGATGGCTGAGGCTTCTTGTATTTCTTTCCAAACTCGTTCTTGTTTTCTACAATACCTCTTCTTCCTCTGTCAGCAATGATTATTGAAATGATCATTGGAAGCTGGTAATTCTAAGTTTTAATTATTATTTTATAGCCCTTTAAAACTGCATTACAAGGTATTTATACAGTGTGGAAGTAGTTCATCTTAATTTAATTATCCAAAAGCTTTATAAAATCATCAAAAATTTTAAAGAACAGATCTAAACATGATTAACTGCTTGCCCAGTATAAGCAAGGCAATGTTTTTGGCAGAGATTTATAATTCACTCCAGTTCAGCAATTAGTAAAAATACATGTAACAATGATTTAACACAATTGCACTATATAGGTAGTTATGCTTGAAAGCAGAACTAAAAACTATGTAAGACATGTATATTTTAATATGGAACATCAAATTATGCATAAATTGCCACCTTTCAAACCAACTTTTCATAAAGTAATTTCTGTTGCATTACAAAAAAATCCAATTTAAAACTGTAACCTGTTATCCAAAATTAATGCAAGTACAACATTTGCTGCTAGAGACTGAGTAAGTGATGTGGCTCCTTTGGCTTTTGTTTGATTTGTACTCTCAGTGTTCATAAAAAAGAAACATCTTTTTAAAATCGGCAACAGGGAGGGGGAAATTCACCATATGCGAGGAAAACACACACCACTAATTTCTAGTCAAGTGTATAACTTGGAGTCATTAAAATATGTAGTCAAGTAAGGTTTTTGAAACAAACTTTGGCTGATTTTCCAGATTTTCCACAGCAGGTGGGTGTTTCACCTGAATTGGTCAAGCATCCATAGAAAGCCGCAACAGCAAATCTTATGCGGCCAGCACAACCTAGAAGGGCAGGCGGATATTTTAGGAAGGAAGTTTCCTGTTCTTTGATTTGTGCTATTAGCACAGCAAATAACTAAATTTAACAACCATAACTGACTCACCATAGAAATACCATGATTCCTGCCCTTTGCTTGAAATCAACTGAGATCAGTCTTTCTAGAAAATAACCTCCCAGGTTCTCAACCTGTCCTCAGGTCTCAGTTCACTGATTTCATTTCAATATAACAAATTTAGTTAGTGCCTTGGAATGCTATGAAATCTAATTATATTTTCATGAAGTTTAGTTACAGGGTTCCTCCCGGTAGCCTATTCTTGCTCTGAAGACAAATTACTTGAAAATAGACCACATAAAAGTCAAATACAAACTCCGATCTGACCAATCCTGCTTCCTCTGCACTGGCTATGCCAGTGGTTCTCAACCAGGGATAATCTGCTCCTGAGGGGACATTTGGCAATGCTGGGGACACTTTTTTATTGTCATGGCTGATGGGGGTGTTACTGGCATTTAGTGGGTAGAGATCAGCTAGTGGGTAGAAACCACGGATATTGCTAAACATCCTATAACACAAATGACAGCCCCCACTCACCCCGCCAAAAATTATCCAGCTCAAAATGTTCATAGAACTGAGGCCGAAAAATCCTGGACTATAAAGATAAGATTGAAGGGTTAATACGTACACCTGGACAACATCAGAAAGCCTGTGCTGTTATGAAGAAAAAAAAGAAAGGCTTCCAATATCCATTTTTTCCTGATCTCTGATATGCCAAGAGTAGTTGATTCCAGCCTCGCTTTTTTGAAAAAATATGGCTTAGCCTGATGAAAAAAGTATTGACAAAGTATACATTCATTTTCATAGTTAATATCTACAGCCTTAAAAATATCTATGCACCCCAAAATTATCTCCCCAGGGAAACAACTTTTTTTCTTTCAGGAATAAAATTACACTTAGATTTTCCAAAAATTCATGTAAAAAGATAAACTTTTAACATATGATGCCTGCTTGTTTGCTTTTTCTTTCTTTCTTTTTTTTTTTAAACAATCTGGCAAAAAACACAGAGAACAGACAAACCACAGAGTTTATCAAACAGATACACATGGCACTCTGGGTGGCCTGAAAGCCACCAAACTCCACCTCACTCTTGCAAACAGCAATTACTGGGAACCAGGGCTTCGATAAGCAGCCCATGGTCATGCTAATGTGGACAACACAGCCACTCTGAGCCAAGCACATATAAACAGTCCTATCGCCAGACTCCAGCTAAATTTCTCCTAAACAATTTAGGCAATTCCAGAATTTGAAAACAAAAAATTTCCATTAGGTACCTAAATTACTTCTAAAAGTTTTCGGAAATGTTTAGCTTGCTGCCAAATGATAAATGTCCAGGACTGTGGCATTTTATTTCCTAAGATTCCTTAAGTCATTTAGAGGCTTTGCTTTAGTACTGTGGTCAAGGCCCTACAACCTTTGGTCTTGTTCTGATGGCCTCAAGAGAATGGGTTGTCTTTGGATGTTCTGCATAGAAAGGAACCTACCAGCATACAAAAATTAGAGCCACCATGGACCTGAAAAGTCATTTTGATGTTAACTAGTGTTTCATATAGGAAGGATAACATGAGCTATCAGTGAAATGCAGGTTGCACTACATAAACCATGGGCAATATTTTACGATCTGGATCCTGAACTTTCTCATGTGCTCTGGATTTCAAACATTCTATTCTGAATGGGTGTTGGGAGCCATTCTTTCTTTTTTTATTTTTTAACAATGGCACAGGTTCCCTGATGTTGCCCAGGTGTAAGTATTAGTCCTTAAATCTTATCCCTCTATAATCTATCAACATATGTAACATCAAATGTCCCAGAAATTCCAATATTATTACTCTCTAAGACTGCTTCTGCCACACAAATGCATAAAAATTATTTGTTACATAGACTAGGTTGTCCCGATTTTTGGTTCAGAAAAAAAAATTATTATTCGGATCAAAAAGAGATAGATTCCTACAACACATATCTGAAAATTCCTGATGAATTAAAGACCTGAAGGTAAAAAATGAAAATAAATATATGAATATTTATAAAAATCCCAATATTTATACCTCAACCTGGGGTTGAGGAAGAATTTTCTTCACACTGAACTACAGGCATAAAGCATGAACAAAATATTTTATTACATTTAAAAAATCTTTCTGATCAACAAAACATAAACAAAAGCATAAATAAATGAGAGAAATCCTGCAACAAATAGAAAAGACAAAGGGTTAAGCAACTAAATAGTAGTAGAGCTCTTAGAAATAAAAAAGACAAAGATAAACAGCTCAGGAGGAAAATAAGCAAAAATATGAATATGTAATTTGTGGAAATATAATTAGTTAATAAGCATGAAAAAAACTTCAACTTTGCCAGTACTCACAGAAATACAAATTAAAATAAAGAAAAGGTATGTATTCTCTGCCTATCAGATTGGTGTCAATTCAAAGCGATAAATATTCAGTGAGGCTGAAGCTAGTGCCCTAATTGGTAATGGACAATTGGTGTATTGGCCTTTCTGGAGGCAATTTGACTACATTATTGAAATATTTCAAGATCTTTCCTTTGACTCGGCAAGTCTACTTCCAGGATTTGTCTAAAAGAAATAATGAGGATGGTTTCATAAAGATGCAAGAATAATATGTTAAATGCATTGCACATAATCTTTTTGTTAAAAGTGAACAACCAGAGGGCTGAGGGTCTCTGCCTCCATGCCCACGTCTCAAAATTGCTAACTCCTGTTGATTCCACTGTCTGAAGAGCTCTTATATGTCTACTTCTTCCTACTTGCACTGCCATTTCCTAGGTCAGGCCACCATCACCTTTCACTTGGATTACTGCAATAGCTTCCTACATAGCATCCCACCCCTTTCCGGTTCACTCTCCACCTGGCAGGCAGAATGAGATTTTTAAACACAAATCAAATAACCTCCCACTCCTGATAAAGGTCTTCGCTGGCCTCCCATAGCCTTACGTCCAACCTCCTTGACACTGGTGGAGAGCTATGGTGATTCCAATGCCTGATTACCTTGCCAGTCTCCTTTCTGGACCGCCAACAGACACACTTCTGAAGCTCAAACGGGCCATGATGATCTCTGGGCATGCTGCTGTTCCCTCTCCTAGAACACAGTTCCTCACACTATCCTACCCTTTCCTAACCTATGCTCCTTACATTCTCCAGGACTCAGCTTAGCAGGAACTTCCTCAGGGTCAACCTCTCCTGCTTCTCCAGCACTTGAGTGAAGTGTAGCTCTTAGGCACCCACTGTCCACAACATCCTGCACTTACCCAAAACCACAGCACTGGCCACATTATGCGGATTTAACTGTGGGTCATTAGTTTACAGGTGTCTCAGGTCACTTCTATCATTGCATGACCTTTTCAGAGAACACAAAAGCCTCTGCATGCCCAATATCTAGGGCTCCTTTCCTTATTCATACACCAAGCCTTTTTTGTTCGTTTGTTTTTGAGACACTCTCACTCTGTCGTTCAGGCTGGAGTGCAGTGGTGCAATCTCGGCTCACTGCAACCTCCGCCTCCTGGGTTCAAGCAATTCTCCTGCCTCAGCCTCCTGAGTAGCTGGGATTACAGGCACCCACCATCATGCCCGGCTAATTTTTGTATTTTTAGTACAGACAGGTTTCACCATGTTGGCCAAGCAGGTCTTGAACTCCTGACTTCAGGTGATCTGTCCCCCTCGGCCTCCCAGAGAGCTGGGATTACAGGCATGAGCCACCACACCTAAATATTCCTCAAGAAACTGGCTAAATAAATTACACATCTATACAATGGATTACTGCACAACCATAAGAAAAAAAATAAAATATTTACTTGGAAAACATCAGGAAATAGCGTAAGGTTAAAAAAAAGAAAGAAAAATGCTGAACAACATTCTAATATGCTGCTACAGTGTATGAAAAAGCAGGCACATGAATATATGTGCTGGTTCATGAGTCAAATACCTCTGGAAGGACACACTTGTGGGAAGGGAAACTGAGTGGCTGAAGTCAAAATGGGGAGAAAGGCCTTTCCCTGTATAATCTTTTACTGTTTGGCTTTGCTAGTATATTTTATATTTCATATTTCAATGATAGCTTACTCTGGATTTTTGTTTAACTAAGTAGTCCTAAGTGTTTTAGACAAAACTCTTCAGAGGAGAAGCACAAAGGCTAATCTTCCGCCACTCCCAAAATGAAACAAAACAAACACCTTACAATTTCCAGCGCTCTTGAACGAGGCTGTGGAGAGGTGGCAGCGGAGTCTTCCCTGACCGGTGACGGAGCATGTCACAGGGGAGCACTGCTGCCTTCTCTCTCGGGTCTGTTTTGCTCCTCGTTTGCAGTCCTTCACTCAAATTTCCTGAGCAGCAACCACTGTAAAATACTCCTGCTGTCCAATAATACTTAGGTACGTTTCATTTTCTTAGAGGCAATGTGAAACTATGACAGTTTCTTCTCACAAAGTGGTACTGGAATCAGCCTTAAAGGAAAAGCAAAACTACGAATTTCTACAGCCAAGAGTACTAACTACAAATTCTGCTTTTGTGTCCCATAATATTAGAAAATAAATGAATGGATGAACTAAAGAAAAGAAGAAGAAGGAAAAAAGAAAGAAAATCTTCTCCAACAGACTTCTTTTCCTTTGACTTGGAACAGCCACATGGCAGGACAGAGTGGGGCTGTTTCTTCTTAATCAGTACTGGGCTACAGAGTCCATCTACAACTAAGTTGTAATTCATGCCTTAGATTTGTTTTCCCTGCAGCTAAAAGATACGTTCAAGGGAGTAATATGTTCTGGATCTCCCGTATTTTCTAGCACCGACCAGCTACCATGCATTATCTACCAGCATATGGCTGTAGAGAGAAGGCCCTCTCCCAAAAGAGAACTGCAATGGAGAGAGAAAATTCAGCAGAAATCCCAAACAAAATATGATAATTATGAAACATCTTACTTCTTGTCTTATTACCAAGATGAAAATAAATACCTCCAAACAAAACTGCTAAATTTAATTACCAAGATTTTTAAAACTACACCCTGAACTCAATATTATCTGAAACATGGAAGAGGACTAATGGTACTCCAAAATGCTTAAGTGAGAAGAAAAAAATTCAATCTAATTGTCTTAGGAAAACATCAGGTGAAATAAAATGCATGTTATTACCAAACAAAGGATGTTACTAACCTGAAATAAAGATAGATATTGAAAAGTTAGTCCTTGAGACAATGCGTATGCTAACAGCTGATACTACCTAAACCACATAGCAGAATGGTTTTCAAATCCAGGCCTAAGAAATACATATAAATTCAGATTCAACTAAAAATTAAGAGCTATGCTAATTCTGGCAGCCATAACGAATTACCATAGACTGGTAGCTTAAAACAACATAAATTTGTTTCTCACAGTTCTGAAGGCTGGAAGTGTGAGATCAGGGTGCCAGCATGGTTGGATTCTGGTGAGGGCCCTCTCCAAGCTGCAGATGGCCACCTTTTCCTTATATCTTCACATGGCAGAAAGACAGTGAGCTAGCTCTCTGGCCTCTTCTCATAAGGGCACTAATCCCATTCATGAGGGCTCTTCCTTCATGACCTAATTATCTCAAATCATCACAATGGGGATTATATCTCAATGTATGAATTTTGGGGGGACACAAACATGCAATCATAAGTTTATTCTATGTCAGAACTTAGTGTCTTACACTATACAAGATGCTTTCATATCCAATACCTCATCAAGTTCTTAAAATAACCTTGTCAGGGAGGTATTATTCTCACTGCAGGGGAGAAAACTGAACCTTAAAAAAAGAGACTTGCCTGGGGTTATTCACTAATAAATGGCAGCAACCAAACTGGAACCTGGACCCTCAGACTCCAAGACCAATGCCTATTCTCTATAAATAATATTTGTGAGGTTTTCTTTTCTATCCCTTAAAGGCAACAGTTGTTAGTTAAACTTCATTTAGACAGAGAACATTGACAATGCAACCAGGTTATTCTGTCTGCTGATAAAGAAAGTCTCTATTTAAATTGTTTTTATAGGAACAGAACATTTACGTGCTTTTTTCTAAGAGAGAGGAGAGAATGAAATGGGAAGAGAAAAAGACTAAAATGAGATCAAATACAAATAAGCATTTAATTGTTCCTCTTCTATTTCATACATCTTTTTCTAATTCATCACTTAAATATAGTCAATAGCTTTTGTGCTTACATATGTGCCAGACATGGATCTAAGTACAATCTGGGTTCCTACTCTCAAAGATCTCAGAATGTAGCAGAAGAGCCAGACCTTCAAATAAAAATTTACCACAAAGTTTCATGAGCATTAGAGTTAAAAAAAAATAAATAAATGGCAATCCAGAGGAAGAAGTGAATGCATCTTCCTGGAAAGGAGGTTCAGAGAGGAATGGCTTGCCAAGGATGTAGTATTTGGGCTGAGGAATGGGAACTGGCCAGCAGGAAGCATTATCTTCCAAGCAGAAGGCACTGGAGGTACAGATATGGATCCTACCCTACTACCTGCCTTTAGAGAGGAAAAAATAGAAGACTGACATGCCTAGAATATCATCTTGGAAAATGGAGTAGTCAAATGTGCACGGGAGTAAGCAAAACGGGAGATAAAGATGGTGCCAAGATTTCTTGCTCGTGTCATAAAGAATGCCATTAATGGACATAGGAACTCATGCAGGAGCAGCAGACAAGGAGAAAATCATGAATAACATTTGGGACATGCTGGAGTTCAGGTGCTTGTAGGAGAGCTCCACAAAGCATAAGAAAATAAGCGACTTGAGATTAGGAGGGATGATGGGGTTCACAGATCCGAGGAGTCATCCCTTAGGGAGTTTACAGAAGTATCACTTGTTTACTACTCTAGGTTCAATTTCTTAGAGACGAACAGAGGCTGAAGAAGGCTGTATCACGAGAAACAACTCTGATTTGTGGTAAAACCCTAGGAGTTTAAGAAAACAGTACACTACAACTCTTTTATTTATAGCAGTTCTGATCAAAACAGAGATATAATCAGCAAAGGTCCTAGTCATACATTGGTTGGACTATAGATCTACAGAGAGAATAAATAACAATTAGGAGACTTTCAAACACAGCTGTTCCCAATACTGGTTCTTCCCCGTAGTATTTGAGGGAGGGCCATTGTTTTCTCTCAGCCACAAGTATTTATGAACTTGGAACGCTCCCTCAAATTTGGTTGTTCTTTCATCTACTCATGAAATCTCGCCTGTCTTTAAAACGAGGGAAACAAAAATATGAACCCATGAGGTTGCTTTCTCAAGTTAAATGGAGAAATAATAAAAAACATACTCTAACCCACATTAAATTTTTTATACTAAGAGAAAAGGGAATAAACTAGGAATCTTTACTGCAGAAGAGCACTGTTCTAGGTTCTGAGACAGAAGCCACACCAGGCGAATTCTGGCTGCACAATACCACTCTAACTTGAAAGTCACAGGAGTCTTGTGTGTCCTTGGGCAACTCACCTCCCACGATACTTCTCCATGTCTAAAAGAGAGGCCTCTGTCTTCCTAAGACTCTCTGAGAGCCTGTGAGAAGTAACATGCAGGCCTTACTAGGAGGGTCTTGGGAGAAGTCTATAAACAAAGCCCAAAGACCTCAGAGCTACCAATTAGTACAGTATCAAAATGCATGCCAGCTGTTCACTAGTTCCTTTGAATGTATGCATGCAGCACCTTCTTTATACTCAAATAGTTCCTATGTCAGGATATAGACAGCATTCTCCTCTCTTCAAGTTTCAGAAAGACTCAACTTCCCCAGGCCTCCAAGATTTGGAGATGGTGAGAAATCCTCCTGCCCAGTACAGGAGACTGGGAAAGAGGAAAGTTTGCTATTCCTGGTCAGAAAAACAGCACATCAACGGTCAGCAGAAAAGGAGGAGATGCTGGAAGTTCTATCTGTGCACAGAGAAATCAGGAAAAGAGCCAATGGCTGCTGTTCAATAAAGTTAGATTTGGGAGGCTTTCTCTAAAAGTTAAGAATGATTGCAAAGTGAGTTGAGTATGCATTCCAAGCCAACTCCCAGAGTGTCTGATAACTTCACCAGGAAGCTCTGATTCCTGCCTGCCTTCCGAGAAGTCTTTCCGGGAAACTTCTCTTTTCTTGCCTTTCAGTATTTAAAAATATGTTATCATTATGGGGAGAAGGTCAAAATGGTCTACTAAACCCTCATTTTCAGGAACTTACGAATCTTAACTCCGGTAGCCGCTATAGGCTCTGAGACAAGTCCTAGTGCAGAGCAGTTTCTTTCCTCCTCCCTGAGCCCCATTCCCTCCTCCCCTCTCTCCCAAGCTCCTTGCTTTCCTAGTCGTCTCACTCCTTGCTTAGCATCACCATCTTCATCTCTCCTGGTGTCTTACCCTCAGCATTTAAACTTCTCAAGCCTCTCCTGTGGCATTCTTTTAACCCAGCACTCAAATTCCAAGTCTCTTGTGCAGCAATCACCACCACCCCCCTGCCCAATCCCATTCACAACTAACCTTGAGAAAATTTCTAAACTCACAGCCTCTACTGTTTCACTTCCCACTCACTCTCAAACCATCTGTCCCTCCACTGAAATGGATTTTTGCCAAGGTCACCCACAACCTCCACGATAGCAAATTCATGAATGTTTCTGAGTCCTCATGTCATTTGATAATAATAAGGATAGCATCACCTAATATTTACTAAGCATTTCTTATATGCCAAGCACAGTACTCCATACTTCTCACAACAAGTAGATGAAGTAGGCTTTACAATTATACGCTTTTATAAATTGAGCCTTTGCGAAGTAATGCAACAGGTGACAAATATCACACAACCTGCAAGTAGGCAGTTAGGATTCAAACACTAGCTCAGCTCCAGAGCCCAGGCCCTCAACCCTGCAGGTTGTGGCTTCCTCTCTGCAGCATCAGACTGCACCCTTTGCCTGGCTCTGTACTTTCTCCTATGTCCTTCTTGGTCTCTATCTGGGGCTGCTCTTCCTTGGTGTACCCTTAAACATGAATTTCCCCAAGGTTCTACCCTCAGCTTCTCATCCCTGGAGGACTCTCATACAGTCCCTTGCCTCAATTATTACACACAGAAATGCAAAATCGGCCTCTGTAGGCAGTCTACTGCCTGGTCTCCCAAACTGGTCTACCTCCACAGATGCCTCAGCTAAAACATGTACAACATGGACTCAGCTCATCTACTCAATTCGAATGAAGTGCCCATTCTGAGATGCTCTTTCAGCCTCTTGGAGGGTCTCCCTCCTAGCACTAACCACATTGTGTTGTAGTTACTGGATCTGTCTGCCTATCCTGTGTATCACCATTGCCTCCCCAGTGCCTAACATAGGAGCTAGCATGCAGTACATGCTCACACAGCAATTATGAAATTAGGTATTGCAGAGCCTTTGGCTGGTCATGCAACCTCCCTAGACCTCAATTTCCTCACCTGGAAAATGAGAGTTGGAGGACGGGAATGGGAGTATGTTCCACCCTGCAAGCTGCCTTTGAAAAACGGGCTGCTGTCAAGCTGAAACATGCTGCATGTTCGCCTCTTAGCAATTCACTTTAGATAACACATTGAAAGCTCTGACAATTTTTTGTTGTTGTCTAAATAAGGGTTTCCCAAACTTATTTGACAACAGAATATTTTCCTGGAGTATCCCAGCCCCTCCAACATGAGTGGTGCTCCATGGAGTGTACACTTTGGCAAACCCCAGATCAGTGGTTCTCATTGTGTGTGGTGGGGGCGGGGGAAACGGGCACTACCAACATCTAGTGGGTAGAGCCTACATCCTACAATGCACAGAACAGCCCCCACAACAAATAATTATCAACGCAAAATTGTCAGTGGTGCCCAGGTTGAGAAACCCTGTGCTAAACCAACCTTTACGACTAAAGTCCCTTCCAGCTAACTTCTGATGCCACCAAGCCATAAAAACTTGTTGATGCCCCAGATACAGATAATGGGACATCTCATTTAGAACAAGGACTAAGCAATGACGCATTCCTTTTAAACTAACAAAAAAGGTTTGATCAGAATGTTTGCTAACCATTCTTGCCTATTTTCATATTTGTCTTCTATTATTTCATGTTTTTTTGTATTTTATTATGGATCTTTTATTTACAACACATTTGTAGCATAATATTATGGAGCAATCACTGGAAAAATATTCACTTTGGTCACTATTAAAAAATTAAAGAGAAACGAGACAGTTTACACCATATTGTGCAATCAGATGTTTTGCAAACATTCTGTGAAGGGTTTACCCAGTTCTTCCTTAAAGAATAACTTAAAGGTAGTGCTAAAAGGGATGACAATTTTGTTTAACATTTCACTTTAGCTATAAAAAAATTAGTCTGTGTTCAAATTACATTTGCTTCAGGGAAGAAAGAAAAGAAAAACAAATTGCTTTACATTAAATACATATCAAGGACAAAATGAATAACTAGCAAATAAATATTTTTAATTGATTTTTTTCAGCCACCCACTTCTCGTTCTTCCTTCGCCTTAAAAAAAATGTGGCCAGGCACGGTGGCTTACATCTGTAATCCCAGCACTTTGGGAGGCCGAGGCAGGTGGATCACAAGGTGAGGAGACCGAGACCATCCTGGCTAACACAGTGAAACCCTGTCTCTACTAAAAATACAAAAAATTAGCCAGGCGTGGTGGCGGGTGCCTGTAGTCCCAGTTACTCGGGAGGCTGAAGCAGGAGAATGGCGTGAACCTGGTAGGCGGAGCCTGCAGCGAGCCAAGATTGCGCCACTGCACTCCAGCCTGGGCGACAGAGCGAGACTCCGTCTCAAAAAAAAAAAAAAAAAAGGTTTTGATTATAAATGATTTTGTTTGCTAGATTAAAAATCTGATCACTATATAAAATAGGCTTTGTCTCTAAGTAGTTTCAGAGAGTATTTTAAGACATTATTTATCTTTCAAAAAATTACATTTAAATAATGACATAACACTAATAATAATAACAATAGTTAACATTTATTTAGCACTTAGGAAATGCCAGGCAACTGCTTTGCATACATGACCTCATTCTAATACAGGAACACCTAGAGGTAGATACTGTTAATCCCACTTTACAGAGGAGGAAAATGAAGTTTTTCTTCAAGAAAAGGCATTATTCCTCAAAGTGACACTGCTAGGAAGTAGTAAAGGCAGCCTTTGCATCTGTCTGATTCTGGAGCATTTGATTATGAATAATGGGCTTCTTTTGTTTGTTTGAGAGCAACTTAAAGCTGATTAAATAGAAATGTCAATTATCATGAAGAATCAGCAAAAGACTTAATTCTGATGAGCATGGCAGTAATACTCAGAAGCCCTGGAGAAACTGATCAAAAAAAATAATTTTAACTGTTTTCATGCAGACATTCTCCTTGCAAATTGTCAGCATCTGAAACATTTCATTTATAGAAGTATAAGTCAATATGGCCCACTCCTTTTCTTTGTGAACTTGAACTTGTCACCTAAAAGCAGATTGGGCTGCTTTAGAAAACAATCTCACAGTTTTTCAAAAAATTAAATATAGAGTTATCATAGAACCTATCAATTCTACTTCTAGATATATACCCAAAGAGAAATTAAAATATACATCCACACAAAAACTTGTATACTAATGATCATAGCAGCATAGTCCATAATAGCCAAAAGGTAGAAATAACTCACATGTTCTTTAACTGATGAATGGATAAACTGTGGCATATCCATACAATGAAATATTATTCAGACATAAAAAGGAATGAAGTACTGATACATGCTGCAACATGGATGAACCTTTAAAATATTATGCTAAGTGAAAGAAGCCAGTTGGAAAAGGCTATATAATGTATGATTCCATTTATATAAAATGTTTAGGAAAGGCGAATTCAGAGAGACAGTAATTTAGTGGTTGCCAGGGACTGGGAGTAACTGTTATTGGGCAAGGTATGAAAAGAGACATGAAAATGTTCTGCAATTAGATAGTGGTAATGGTTGCATAACTATAAATACAATAAAACTAACAGATTGTATGCCCTGAAAAAATAGATTGTATGGTATGAGAATTGCATCTCAAAAAATTAAAAACATCACATTAGATAGCAGCAATAAAGAAAATGAGCAATAGAGCTCATGTCTGTAACTTGAACTGGCTAAGATAAATATATGTGCAAACAGAATTTTGGAATTCTGAGTGTACATGCTGGTTAACCATACTGACCTAAATCATTTTACATTAAAAAAAACCCCTGGCCGGGCACGGTGGCTCACGCCTGTAATCCCAGCACTTTGGGAGGCCGAGGCGGGCGGATCACGAGGTCAGGAGATTGAGACCATCCTGACTAACATGGTGAAACCCCGTCTCTACTAAAAATACAAACAATTAGCAGGGCATGATGGCAGGCACCTGTAGTCCCAGCTACATGGGAGGCTGAGGCAGGAGAATGGCATGAACCTGTGAGGAAGAGGTTGCAGTGAGCCGAGATTGCGTCACTGCACTCCAGCCTGGGTGACAGAGCTAGACTCCGTCTCAAAAAAAAAAATACCTGTATTCTGTAGATTTAAATTCCATATACATGGAATCAAGCTGAACAAAATCTAAAATCCTGACCTAGAGGTATACTCTAATACCTAGTAAAAATCATTGCTTTAAGAATATCGTGGTTATTTGCAATCACTGACTTATACTGAACAATGCTGGCAAACTACCCTCCATGCTGCTGCTGGAAACATGGCAGTGGCCCTTATAGAGTGAAAGGAGAAATCTATCACTCCGCATTTTCTCTGCCAATAACCTTTAACTGGTATAGTCCAACAGAGAGTGACTGTAGGTTGCAGAAAAGGTTCACTTGCTAGGGCCGAGTGCATGCTCAGGAAAGACCTGAGATACCCCTAAACTCTCACCTCTGGCTGACCTCCAGGCTCTGTGCAAATAGGAAGTGAAGGCTAAGGCAGAGTTGTAAACTGCTGGTTCAGTATTAAAATCTGTTTCAACATATACACAGAAGCCAAGTACAAAGACTAGGAGTTGTTTGTGGTATTTTGTCCCAGGTGTTTAAGGAAATTTCTGTCAATCACTAACTGACTGCTAAGCTAATGGAACAGAAGCTTCAATGGACATATATGACAAAGAATATAGACTTTATAAAATTAGTATAGAAATGTCACTAACCAAATCAAAAACAACAACTACAATAAGCAGCAACAAACCCTGGGGAGTGGGGGAAATCTCATTTCCAGAGTTGCCACATTATAATATTAAAAATTACAGCTTTCAACAAAACTACATGGTATGCAAAGGAATGAAGTATTGCCCATACACAGGAAAAAAGGCAACTACTAAAAACTGCCTGAGGAAACCACACATTGGATGCACTAATCAAAGATTTTTAATCAACCATGTTAAATACACTCAAAGAGCTAAAGGGAATCATGCACAAAGAACTAAAGGAAATCATGAGAATGTCGTCTCACCAAACAGAGAAGATCAATAAATAGATCAAAATGACTTTTTAAAAGGAGCCAAACAGAAATTCTGGAGTTGAGAAGTATAATAACTTAAAAGAAAATTTCACTAGAAGGGCTCAACAGCAGAAGGAATCAGCAAACTTGAAGATAGGTCAATTGAGATTACCCAATCTGAAGAGCAGAAAGAAAAAGAAATGAAGGAAAATGAGTAGTCTAAGAAACTGGTAGGACACCATTAATTATGCCAATATATGCATAATAGGAGTTCCACAATGAGAGGAGAGAAAGGCACAGAAAGAATATTTGAAGAAATAATGGCTGAAAACTCCCCAAATCTGATGACAAATGAAAAATAATGTTTAATTAACTGAAGCAGTTATGTGAGTGTATGAAGGGCAAATGAACCAAGCCCCATGCCACCAGGTGTTTCTGACACAAGAAGAGTGAAAGTCTGAAAGAATAGAATTCCTTGTCAATAAAAGTCCATTGAGAGGTGGGTGCTGTGCTAAAGACCCTGAAGAGGGCAAGAGGAAATGGCAGGCAGAAATCCAAGCCTCTGCCTGTGCAACCCTGGCCACTTTCACTGGTCTTCAGCCTTCTGCTGTCATTGCTCTCTTGCTCCTTTTGCAGTTGTGCTGCAACCTCCCTGGTCTTCCCCTCTCCTCACTGCTAAATCACCTGATGTGATACCTGCCCTCCAGCTGACCAGCTGCCTGCCCCCACCTCCACTCTCAAATCACCAGGGTGGTGAACAGCCACTGTTATGGACTGAGCTCTCCCTTATCCCTCCAACAGGAGACAAAAGACTGAGACCCCTACCCTAGATGTTGTAGAGTCTGAGTCACTCTGTTCAGGTATTCCAACACAAATCACATTTTAATGGCTGGTTGGTGGTTGTCGGGGAGCCGAGCTTATTTTGACACTTAAAAATATTTTATTACACTTAGTGATCTTTTAAATTCATTCTTGGAAAGAGGTTACTATATTTTAAATATGTATTATAGATGGGTTATTGTTTTCTCAAATGAATCCTTTTTTTCACCTTGACAGTAAGTATTGATAGGGAAATCGAGGTTTGATATGCACTATTTTGCCTTCAGAAGCTTTTCTGTTTGTCCAAGGTATTAATGGATGCCTTGATGGAGGGTGGGTGAGGGAAGGCTTGTCTTTTATTAAATCCTGTACTTTAACCTCTTTTAAGGTGGTATATTTAGCTGTCTCTAACATTATTTTTTTCTTAATATACTTTTCTTAATAATATTTTTATTTTAATTACTATGGGCTAGGAAAGTATTCCATGCCCATTCACAGGTAGAGTTTCATTTGCTCATTCCCCATTATGATATTTGGTACAATACTGACAGAAATATCCCATACAGGATATCTTCAACAGCACCTAATATTGTTTCTAAGCCCTCTGTTAAAAACGCATACATGCATAGGAAGAGTATAAATGCATACATGCATAGGAAGACATATTTCCCTAATTTGGCCTCCTCCATAGTTATATATGGTGGAATTATGAGATCTTAGGAGTTATTTCTTTTGAGAAAGGAAGTAATCTTTCATGAGAGTTGAGACACAATGCATCAAAGAAAGTTCCATCCAGTTAGAAAAGCATGAAGTGATTTTAAATCTTTAAAGTTACCAATTTTAGACCTTTATAAAATTTCAGAATTGTTTTAAAGCTTTGAGGGAGGTAATATGCTTAAAATAGGTTTGAATTAGCATTCCTATTAAAACTCTAAATCAGAGTGCTGAATTCTGAATACTGAAATTCTTCCTGAATAAGTTTTTTGGTTTTTTTGGTTTTTTTTTTTTGAGATGGAGTCTCGCTCTGTCGCCCAGGCTGGAGTGCAGTGGCGCAATCTCGGCTCACTGCAAGCTCCGCCTCCCGGGTTCACGCCATTCTCCTGCCTCAGCCTCTCCGAGTAGCTGGGACTACAGGCGCCCGCCACTGCGCCCGGCTAATTTTTTGTATTTTTAGTAGAGACGGGGTTTCACCGTGTTAACCAGGATGATCTCGATCTCCTGACCTCGTGATCCGCCCACCTCGGCCTCCCAAAGTGCTGGGATTACAGGCGTGAGCCACCGCGCCCGACCCTGAATAAGTTTTAACGTAACAAAAACTGCAGAGCCAAATTCTTCTAGCAGTAAAGATTCTGCTTCATAGGAATTTTAAAAGTTCATAACTATTTAAAAGTATAAATTTTCCTCCTACCCTGACATAGATTAAAAATAGCTTTTGTTGTATCACATTCTTTTTAAACAGTTGCGTGCAACTTTTTTCTCTCTCCTTTTTTTTTTTTTGCTCTGCTAAAAATACGTATAACTCAACCAACCTACTAAAATCAAAGAATCTTTAATTTTCTTTTTCCCATAGCTTCCAGTTTCTTGGATGAGATTTTTCCATACAGTTATCTTAATATTTCCTGTGTCCTTACTTAAAGAACAGTTCAATCTGGACCCTTCACAATCAAATTCTTTCTTGATGACTGCCTGATTAATAGAAAGGCGGTGGTTATAAAGATCATGTTAAAATGATTTACACCTGTCTTTAGAAAAAAATTTTGCACTTGTATATGAAAATAAATTAGTAATATTCTGGGAATTTAGAATCTTGTTCCCTCAAAGTCTGCCATACTTCTATTTCACATTGTTGTAATATACAGGGAGCAGTACATCTCCTGTTTTTCTCATCCACATCCTCACCCAACCTTTGAAGAATGCTGAAAGTCTGTTGAAATAAGATCCCCTTTTAGGAAAATCTAGATACTGTTTTCCTCAAAAGATTATTCTCAGCTCATGTGTTCAATAATCTTACCCTTTCCTAGATACGCTATCAGCTTGCCAAGAATGGATGTGAAATTCACCAATTCACACTTTCTCAAAGTGTCTGGAGCAAGTAAGTCACATTTCCAATACATCAGACCACCCCAATCCCTTGGTCACGATATTGAAAGCTTTCTTACATGATGAAACAGATGATTAAATTAAAACTAAAATAATCTACTTGACACTAATTATTTGAAAGACTCTTTTCAAAGTCAACCTTATTCTGGAACAGTCCATTTTAAAAATATATGGCTAAAATATCTGACTAGCTCTCTCCCTACCATGTAGCATGTATTTGTTGCTATAAACACATTTAAGAAGCTGAGAGCTTTGCTCCATGCCCTTAGGAAAACTTACCATATGAGCTAGGCCCCCAAATAAAATACAACTTGTAATGTTTAAAGACGCTTTTCAGTCAAAATGTTAAGCACCTTTTCAAAAAATGGCCTTAATCTATTTTGTTCACGTGCATAAAATTCCTAATTCAAACTTTCATTGAAATGAGAAATAATTTTAATGGCCATTACCACACCAAACTTCCTTTATAGGACAAAAATAAAGGAAAGCTATAAATGTGGAATTACCAAAACACATGTATAGATTATGATTTGGTGCGAGAAATTAGTATTCAAACTGTTTTCTTGTATTCTCATGTAGTAGTGGTTGTAATACAGTGGTTATCAATCCAATAAAATCCTATTTATTCATAGTATTTGAGGAACTGAGTGGCCTATGGTTAAATGAGAAGAAAATATAGTTTTAAAATGAATTAAAACACCATGCAAGCATTTTCACTCCTGCATTCTTTAAGCATGCCCTCCCTAAAGGCCCTCTCCATCCTCATCAATAGCCATGCTAGTGTGTAATAGCCATTCACAGGGCTCAAAGCACTTGCTCTTGTTATCTCTCACCCTAATTTATGTATCTGCTTTTAAATTTTTGGTTGACCTTTCCAGTTCAGATTCTCAATAAGTGAGAATTTATCATATAATCATAGTAAGCAATAAAATTAACTTTTATAAATTAACTTTAAATACTTATGTGGAATACCCTTGAGAATTATATAATACTAATAATGCCTTATTATTATATCATCTATAAAAGAAAAATATATAAAGATTAAGATCATATCTAATAAATATAATTTTAAAAAGTTAAATGATATTCTAAAGCCACTCAAATCAGTAAATAATATCCTCAGTTGCCTTCTAAAGAGGCTGTTCCAGAATCTGGAATCCATGATCAAGTGACTCAAGTACCTATTGTTCCATTCACAGGCTACAGTGTGGAAGATGCTTTAGAGGTGACAAAGTAACTCAACTACAAACACAAACAGTACCATTAACAAAATATTACGGAAAAATAATTTCAATTTGTGTAAAAACACACAGGATATTTGCCTCACTGGTTTCTACTCTCAGAGGCAGTCAGGAAAATAAAATTGGGGTTGACAAGATTATACTCCAGTGATTAAGTTTTAGACAGATGCCATGTTTGTGGTACATATATGGATATTCATTATTCTATAATTTGCCTCAGTGAATTTTCAACTGCTTTGTTAATTCTGACCCCACAGCTTACAGAAAATACCATTTCAGAAGTCCATGTTCACAGAATCTTTGCAATGAGGATTCCCAAGAAGAACACTTATTCATGTGCCAATACCTCAGGTGACTCTTCCTCACTCTGATGGAAGCACCTCCAAGAAAATAGGTGTCCCCTCAACCAGACTCCAAAAAAGGCCAGTCATAAGGAGTATACTTTTTCTGTAAGCCAACTATATGGGCTGCAGAATTCATAAGCTAGCGGAAGGCTAAATATTAAAGGGCTAAGCACACAACTTTAAAAGTCAGAAAAATAGCAAAAAGAATAAACCCAAAGAAAGAAAAAGTAAAGAAATAAGGATAATGGAAATAATAAAGATAAAATCAGAAATTAATGAACCAGAAAAGGGATACAATAGAACAATACATAAAATCAACGAAGCCACAAATTGATGCTTAAAAAGATTATGAAACTGATAAATCTCTGGCATACCTGATCAGTAAAAAAGGACAAACAATTCTAGTAAGGAAAAGAGGAACAAAACTACATATGCAGTGGGTTGCAAAAAGGCGAGATAATTTGATGAACATTATGCTAATAAATTTGAAAACATAGGTGAAATGGACAAATTCCTAATACCTTATAACCAAATAGTACAAAAATAATGCAGTGCCTAGACTTCAAACTAGCTAGTATATAAAGGCACTATTAAACTCAGAAGAACAAGTTTCAGAAATTCAACTGTACTATTTCCTATTAAATTATTATTTAGTAATTTAAATTTTGGCTCCAAATGAGTGAATTCAGTTTTTTGGTTCAAACGAATAAAACTAAAAATTTTAATTAAAATATTTCACAACTAAGTATTATGGTTAACAACTGCTCTAAGTTTAAGAATGATGTCCATATATTTTTAAATAATTTATTTAATCCAGAGTTTTCCTTAAGTACTTCTGTTTAACTTCTGGGATTAATGGATACAAGTTTATATATGCTGTCAAGTGTAAAGTGATTAGGATTTATTAACTTTCTGAAACTTAGCTGAATGACCTTTGTACTCCTATATTTAACATTAACTTTGACTGCTTTATTCCAGTGCTATGTGAGCACAAAGAGCAACAAAATCAACTATATAACTAGGCGAGGTTTCAGCCCTTTATAGATGAAGAAACTGAGACCCAGCAAAGTGAAGTCCTTGCCCAGGTCATTATACTGGCTTAGACTTTTTCCTTCAACACATAAAGTTATGATAATTCTACATCCTGTGGAACATAATTCTGTCCCATTACCTTAACTATTACGGTAATATGAAGCTATTGTTCAAACCCCAAAATGCATCTCTCTGTGGCATAGTATTTAGAGCCAGTATAGTCATTAGCATTAGGGGACTTTCCATACATTGCATAAAGAGACTATTTTCCTATTTGGTTCCCAGACTCACCTATTATTCTTTGAAATTAATTGCATTTTCATATATAAAAATATATCATAAATAGGAGAAAAGGAGGAAATCGCTTTATCACTGAGACACAAATTGAATTTTGTGATTAATAGTTGAAGTCTTCTCTGTCATAAATATATAATTTTTCAATAGCCAGCTACTTAAAAATGAGATTTTCATATAAAGCACAAAAACTATCTATTGTTTTAACATCTCTCTCCTTTTATCTTCCTGGTTTAAATGCCTTGCTGACTGTAAAGTTCACAGTGATAATCTGTTCTTCCTTATAATAACCTGGCACAATCTTATAGCCTAACTTTAGTTTCTCAGATTAAGGGTATGGACCAAGACTGTGTTGAACAGTGCTCCTTTGATTCAGTCATGCAAAAGTTATCTGTCAGATGGTAATATACATAGGTAAGAAGGGGAATATTCAGGTACTCATCCACATTTTTTCTACATAATATCAAATTTTCAGATAATGAGACATTTGTATGATTCACATAAGGAAATAGAAGTCTGGCATTATGGAATCAAAACATCGAGATGACTGAGTTTCCCTTTTGCATAAGTTCCCAAGATGACCGCCACAATATTGCACCCTACATGATCCTCTTCAGTGTGCACCTGCCACTCCCCCAACAAGGAGTGGGGTCTCATTTCCATCTCTCTGAATCAGTGCTGGTCTATGAATCACTTGTAACTAAAAGAATGCAGTCGAAGTGACTCAGTGTAACTCCTAAGCTTAGGTCAAAAGAGGCCGTGCAGTGTTTATCTAGTTCTCCTGGGAGGCTTACTCTGGGGAACATCCAACTATCTGGAACTATCAAGTGGAGAGGCTACACATAGACACTCTGGCTGACACTCTCAGCTGAGCCCAACATTCCTGCTATCCCTGCAAAGGTACCCGACATGTGAGTATGGAAGCCATCCTGGAAGTGAACCCTCTAGCTTCTAGTCATCAGAATACCCCCAGCTAGTTGAAGCCCCAGACATCAGAGAGGAGAGACAAGACATTTCTGATGTGTCCTGCTCAAACTGTCAACCCACAGAATCCATGATCATAATAAAATGGTCACTGTTCTATGCCACTAAGTTTGAGGTGGTTTGTTATATAGTTTGTAGGTAACCAAATGAGCATGTTTTGACCTAAAACAAAAGCTATTAAGACTCTACACTACTGCTGAACCTAGTAATAGGACTAATTATTCTAATTTATTGGTTAGGTAACCAGATAGTCCAGAAAGCTAAAAAGATCCTTCAGACGTGACTCTAATTGAAAGGAAGAGGAATCCACTGTTACACAGAGGATGTGTGTCCTTAACAAAATGGGACCGTGTCCTATGTACATCCGGATGTGAAGGACAGAAAGGGGCTAAGTACCAGGAAAAGGCTGGGCCAGGGAAGGAAGAGCCTTTTATAGCATAGCTATCTCATTCTCCAGTTACTGCCAGGCAACCTACTGAGGAAACTATGAGTCTCCCAGGGGCTCGTATGACAAAGAACACAGGCAAGGGGAGGGGGGGAGATAAAGAACACACAAGTTGTTCCTCCACCCTTTGAGGTACAGGATGACACATGGATAATGTACGACCACAAAAGAGAGAAGGAAGCCAAAGATATAAGTAACCATACAGCCTTGAATACCAAAGAGGAAAAATCAAGGGTTTTAACTATCTTTATCTTTTATCTTTCAAAATTCTGTAATATATTTATGGTTTAAGTCTCTTTAAGTAATTGATATCAAAATAATTGCAAACATTCATCATCAATTATTTGGACTTTTCCTCTTAATTAAAAAGACGATAGCATTATATGAAGCACATTCATTTGATGCCACAACGCCACTGATTCTTTACATGGATGGTATTAATTTACTTCTTTCAGAATATTTTCTTTAACATACTGGGTGCTCTTGGCAGAAAGTTATTCCTGGAGTTTTGGCAATAATGAACTCAAATGCCAAGCTTCAGAATATATTTTTCCATCAGAAATAATTTAAGGAGAAGCTACTTCCCACCTGACCATTCCTCTATGCTATGGGCCATTTTCTTATTTCCCTTCTTTAATGCTGGAGGGAAGATACTCTCAGTAGATGTAGGGACTAATTCACTACAGAAACCCATCAGCCTCAGTGAAACCTATAACCCAACAAAGGATGTTAAATTTTTTTTAACCAAAATAGGTAAGAAACTACTAGCTCAAAAGCAAAACATTTGGATAGTCATTGTTTTAAGAGACTGAATAATCTTATATTTCACATTCCACATTCTTCCCCAAACCTCTGTTCCACAGTGTGGCAGGTTTACTGAGTCAACCGTACTGTGCTGGTGCTATAATATTAAAGTAGGCTGTCATCTGCAACAAGCAAAGGAAAAACTTTTAGTCAGATGAAAACACAGAATGCTTTTTAAGATTATGGGCCCTTACTAAGCATGCTTTGATTTAATTAGTTATGAATAATGGAAACCTTAGCAGGCTGTGTTACATGCTCCTGAATCACCTCCTGAGGTGTGAGCGAGTTGAGCCTGGACTTTCTTCATGTTATTTATTGCATTCCCTGCTTCTGAAATGTAAGCTGAATGAAGCATCCCTCCTTCTCTCTCTATCCTTTCCTTCTACTTCTCTCTCCTTTCACAAAGCTGTTAGTGGTGGATGGGAAGGCAAAGGAGACGCACTGTCCTTTTCCCTATGTCAAACCTGGCCTGACCCAAATAATGTCAAAATAACCTTTTAAGAAACAAAGTTTCCCATAGTTCAGTTGATGAATTTGGAAGGAAAAACTGCATAAACAGAATAAATCAATGAGAAGTAGTTTCCTAATGACAGAGATGAAACACTATCTGAATAAGAAGAGGAAAAAAAACAATAAAATTAAAAGAAAAAATATTAGAGCAGCAAAGAAACCTACCTACACTACAAAAAAATATATCTAAACCACAGGGAAGTAACTGTTGCCAGTGCCAAGCAAACCCATGAATTATGGAGCATGAATAACTATAACAGGAAATACACACTGAAAAGTTTCAAAGATTCTAACAGTAAATATATGCCAGCTTTTTCTATTTCATGTTTTGGCTAAATATCAGTATACAGTGAATGTGTGGATATTAGTACCCAGAATCTCTCACCTTAAAAATAAAAAAGGCTGCAAGGTAAATAAATAAACAAATAGGCAAGGTGAGGGTAAATATAAAAATTTCAATGACGTCTGAAGCAACTTCTAGACCTTGATCAAAAGCGTGAACCTCACAGTGAGAAGAATGTTCACTAATGTTATGCATTGCTCAGCTTATGTTAATTTTTCTTTACCACATTATAAAAGATATGTTTTATTTGTTCCAACATCCATCTACTAAGACAGCTTTATAAGCAGATCAAATCTTCATTTCCTTAAACTCAAAAGTATTGTCTTTCAATTTATACAAATATTTTAGGCCAGAGGCAGTGGCTCATGCCTATAATCCCAGCACTTTGGGTAGCTGAGGTGGGAGGATCACTTGAGGATAGGTGTTCAAGACCAGCCTGGGCAACACTGCAAGATCTCCTCTCTACAGAAAAATTTAAAAATTAGCTGGACATTGTGGCATTTGACTGTATGTCTCAGCAACTAAGGAGGCTGAGGAGGGAGGGTCACTTGAGTCTAGAAGGTTGAGGCTGCTATGTTAGTGCCACTGCACTCCAGTCTGGGTGACAGAGTGAGACCCTGTCTCTAAAAACAATAAAAAATACATAAAATAAAGAAATATTTTATGAATTAATCTTTAAATCACACATACCCCCTAAATCCTGTAATAAGAAGACTCTAACAAATTCTACACAAATTTTTAATCATTCATTTTAACTTCATGAAAACCAAAGTTTACCAAATCTACTCAAAAAGATAGATACCTACATATTTTAATACAATGAAATTGGACCACCAAGAGAAAAAAAAACCTTGAAATTTAAATTCAATTTATCATGTAAGTACACTTATATTTTAATTCATAAGCTGAGAATCCAATTCAACATACTAATTTTAATGACAGATGAATTTGAGAAATACATCTTTTGAAAACTTTCTTTTAGAAAACTTGAAAACTTGCTTTCTTATGATCTTTCTCTTAGATCATATTAGTGTTTAAGACAATTAAATTGAATATGTTGCTCCCTAATTCCTCCACTCACTGTTCTATATATTTCTCCACATATAAAACTCACTTTATTATCCTCATGAAAACTTTATAGATTATATTAAGATCTATGTTAGAGTTACCTTAATTTTCTCTCCAACTACTTTCTCTCTCCACAACTCATAACTAAAGCATTTCTCATAAGTAATGGCATACACTGAAAGTCCCAAATTAAACAAGGAGGAAGAAAAAGATCAACACTGGCTAAACACAATTGAATTGCATTTTAGAGCCACAAATTTAAAACATTATGACAACACATAGCATGGTTGCTAAAGGTCCTAGGATCAGAGAATCTGGCAAGTCATATATCACAGGGTGTTGAAGAAAACATTTTTAAAAGAAACACATTATAGTGGGTGTTACATTAATGCTACAGTCCCTGTATTTCGATAATCTGAAATAAGGGTCTCCCTTTTTTTCATAATAGGAGCAAAATTTACAGGCAGATCTTTCTTCCATAAAATCATTAATTTCTAAATCTGGCACCCCCAGTGTTCCATTCAAAATTATTATGAAGATTTTTTAGCAATACAGTGTCACAAAAATAATGACTACATGACAGTTATTTTTTACATATACATACATTGGACTTCATTACTCTTTCTCAAAACAAGGTCATTTCACAAAATCTTTGACTAAATGTAAATATTTGTTTGTCTTAAAATTTAAATCTGTAATTTAAAATGATATAATTTGAGGTAAACATATCAGAAGGCAACCATTAAAATATTAATTCGTTTGCTTACTAATCATAACACAATCCCAGCAATAATCTGAAAATATAATTGAGAAAAATTTTACACCACACCTTACATCATTAGGTAGTGATCCTCTTTCTAAATGAAAATTAGTAAACCCACAGAAGAGTCTTACCAGATGAAAGATACAGGGCACACCTACAAACAAATTTCCAGTGAATGGGTAAGAAAAGTCCCTAGGGGAAAGCTGGGCTTGCTAACCAGAAGGAGAGGGAGAGTAATTCTGGAATAGGGTACAGATTACAAGACTACAAGGGAGGTGAAGTAATGTCAGCTTGCGAGGCCCAGTCTGGCCAAGACAGAGGTTGGTGGGAAGCAGGAGAAGATGCTAGGGGAGCACTGATGATACATGGGAGGTCCTGGAAACCAAGAGGAAGGTTAGGGCTTCAGCCTCAGAGCAAAGGGTATCATAGAACATGTTGAGAGAATTTCACAAAGTAGTGCTGTAGGAGAACTAATCTGGAAACTGTGAAAAAGGATTTGGGGGAAAGGGAGAAGAACAGAAGGAAGGGAGGTTAATTCTTGTAATTATCTAAGCACGTGTTGGAGACAGGAGCCTGGTACCAGCATCAGAAACAATGGGACAGATGAGGGGGATGATGAGAATACAGTCAGCTGGTGGGAGGAGGCCATCTTCTAACACCAATGTCTCAAAAAGGGTTTTGTTCCATTGGCTGGTTTGGTTGGAAAGTGCATTATTTATAGATCTAACATGAATTTATCTCACAGTCAATAGCAACTCAGAATTGTGCGTTAATATTTTTTAAAGCAAAGAAAACAGTCAAAGAAAGCAGAATAATTCAGTGGAGAGAGCACCTGGTCTCACAGTCAGGAGCCCACAAATCTATTTCTGGCTTTTTGAGCAATGTTGCTCATCACCTTGCACAACTGAATCAGTCTCAGTTCCCTTCAAAGAAAAATGGTAAAGCAAACTAATATGACTGTTGAAGTGTTACAAGGGGAGAAACAAACTCAAATCTTTGAAAGTGCTTGAAGTAAAACCACTATACGCATGTTAAACCACTAACAAGTAGTATTTTCTAAATATACCACATGGACCTTCAATTTTGTCCAACTATATACATTCTTTCTTTTGATAAGGACACAGACGTCCAAACACATCATTACCAAAATTCACCATTTTACCTGCTTGTTTCATCCTTCCATGTCAGTTTTGCTTCTAAGGTTAAAGACCAATCACAATCTTGATACAATTTTGAAACACTATTTGGCTATTAAAAAAAAAACTGACATGTGAAGTATTTCCATAAATTCAAACCCAGATCAAATATTTTAAAACAAAAATAATTTAATGGTTGCATTAAACCACTGGGGAGGGTGACTATGAGGCAAGGCATCCATATACTACTACATATTAAGTATCCCTTCTCTGGAATGCTTGGAACCACAAGCGTTTCAGATTTTTTTGGATTTTGGAAGATTTGCATATACCTAATGAGACATCTTAGGGATGGAATCCAAGTCTGTACAAGAAATTCATTTATGTTTCATATACATCTTATACATATAGCCTGAAGGTAATTTTATACAATATTGTTAATAATTTTGTGTACGAAACAAAGTTTATGTACACTGAAAGCAAAGGTGCTGTAAGGTATGGAATTTTCCACTTGTGGCATCATGTTGGTGCTCAAAAAGTTTCAAATTTTGGAACATTTTGGATATTTGGATTACAGATGCTCAGCCTGTATTCATGAAAACAAAGGGACAAATAAATGATAATTTGTATTTTGCGTGAAAATTGATTGTCAGGAACACCTAAAAATAACTAGAGACAGTTCAGGTTTCCTCTTCACCATTTGAGTTGTGACTGCATGAACTCTGGGAGTCCAGCACCTTTGTATGACAAAAGTAAAGCTTATAGATGATTAGCTAATTGGCAAAGGAGGCACTGAACTCCTCTTTCTTAGAGATCTGGGTTTGTTCCAAAGAAAATATAATCTAATATATGAGTTAGACTCAGATTTCCTAGAACTAGGACTAAGTAAATTCTAAAGATACTCTGGAGTATTCTTTTTCTGCTCCTTAGTTTTAAATAGTGTCCCTACTCTCCCACTAAGCTATGATATTACAATAAAAATAACTTTGCAAATATAAAATTAAAAATATATTAATGCAAAACCATGGAGAAAACTTTGGAGCCTGACAGACCTGTATTCAAATCAGAGCTGTGCTCACTACTAATTCTTTTTTTTTTTTTTTTGAGACGGAGTCTTGCTCTGTGGCCCAGGCTGGAATACAGTGGCGCTATCTCGGCTCACTACAACCTCCGCCCCCCGCGTTCAAGTGATTCTCCTGCCTCAGCCTCTGGAGTAGCTGGGATTATAGGCACATGCCACCATGCCCGGCTAATTTTTGTATTTTGGTTTGAGATGGGGTTTCACCATGTTGGCCAGGCTGGTCTCGAACACCTTGGCCTCCCAAAGTGCTGGGATTACAGGGTGAGCCACCGTGCCTGGCCCCATTACAAATTCTATATTGGGAATAATACCCACAGCACACTATCACTAGGTATATCTTGAAGATAAAACCAAAAGTATTTGTTGATAGACTTGATGTAGTACATGAGATAAGAAAGGAGTCAAGGATGACTCCAAGGCCTGACCAACTGAAAAGATATTATCAAACTAAGAAAGAAGGCTACAGATGGAGCAGGCTGGGTGGGGAAAAGGGGGGGTTGTGTTTCAGATATGAAAAGTGGAAAGATCTAGTAGGATATAGTGGAAAAATCTAGTAGGACATATATGCTTGGATCATAGAAGAGAGTCGGGGTAGAGGTGTATATTTGGGAATGGTTGGCATATAAATGACACTTAAAGCCACAAGACGGGATGAGAATATCAGGATAGTGTGAACAGACAGAAAAGAACAGATAGAAAGAAGGCTGGGATCACTCCAATGCTGCAAGCAAACAGAAGAGAAGGAGTCAACAAAGGGGACTGAAAAGACTGATGAGTGAGACAGGAGGAGAACTGGGAGAGTAGGGAGCCCTTGAAGCCAAGCAAAGTAAGTGTACCAAGAAGGGGAATGATCAGCCATGCCAAACACTACTGACGGGTGAAGTAAGGGGAGGACTGCAAACTGACTTGAGGGATTTAGGAACTTGGAGGTTATTGGTGACCTTGACAAGAGTGGCTTTGGAGAATAGTGACGGTGAGGACCTGAAGGGAGTGGCTTTAAGAAAAACAGGAGCAAGGAATTGAAGACAGTGAGCATTGACAACTCTTCAAATTGTTTTTGCTGCAAAGGGGGCAAAGAAATTATGCAGTAGCCAGCAGGAGAAGTTGCATCAAGAAAATATGAAAGAAATCTCAGAATGTTTGATGCTGATGGGAATAATCCAGTAGACAGTGAAAACTGGTGCTACAGGAGAGGTGGGGAGAGCTGCTTATGAATTAGCTGAGGAGGGAAGAAGGATTGAGATCTTCTGTGTGAATGGAGAGACCAGCTTTGGGCAGGATTCAGGCTAGTTCATCTTGGTAAGGTGACAGAAAGCAGAATCTGTGGGTGTGATGTGATCATAGTGGGCCATAGCCAAATAACAATAATGGTAATCAGTCAGACCAATTATATTGTTTCCTAGGGATGGGAAGGGAAGAGCCTTTAAAGTACGAAGAAACCATCCTGATCTTTAAATTTCTGAATTATTCAAAAAAGATGGCGTTTAAGCTAATGGAGGTTGTTTTAAATCAAAAAAGACAGAATTATTTTTGGCATCTCTCTGGCTTTTGCTGAACAGAAATGGGACTCCAGAGAAACATTATATCAGTTATAGAATAGAAAGTAAGTTACAGAATATATTAATAAAAGAATATCTGGGTTGTGGTTTGCAAATTCCAATCCCAGGACACATACAAGTTAATATTCTTGTTCCTAATCCTCTTGATACCTTAGTCATTATCTGCTTAGTGTACCTTAAATCAACGATCCTGAAATATATTTAATAAGAAAACACCAATAGTAAAAATAGCAATATCTAAAACCATTGGGTGCTTTGGTGTGCCAAACCCTGTGCTAAATGTAATAGATTCACTCTCATTTAATCAGCACAGCAGTCCTCTGTAGGAACACTATTATTATTCCCTCTTCCTAGATGAGGAAGCTACAAGAAGTTATGTAACTTGCTCAATAAACAGTAAGTGGCAGAGCTAAAATTTGAACACAGGTCCTTGCTATTAAGAAACAACAAAAACCTGTATATTGAGAGTGTACATTTTAAGTTACCACACCAAGAACTGAAACTCAAAGCAAGGATAACAATTTCAAATATTTTAAATGTACTAGAAAAAAACATTAAAATACTGCTCTCTTGAATAAGCAAAATATTTCTTTTACATAAGTGCAGCAGGCAGATAACATAAGCTCTTCTATATTACTCCTGAGACACACTGATAACCATGGTCTGCCCTCTGGGATGTCATCATATACTAACACTACTTGTATAATAAGGGAAAAAATAGAAAGAAGGCTGAAGCATACTTTGTTCCAAATATCTAGTTAACTTAAGATGTCACGATGCTTCTCACATACTACCATAATTTTCCAAATTACACATCTTCAGAAAATAAATGTATGTTGATACATTATATATTTCTAATAGTCTCTACTCATATCACACTTTTATTAATTTCATCTTCATCTGAATAAACAAGCTATTTTTAAGCCCAGCATCAAAAATGTATAATAAACCACCTGGAACACAGCCTCAATCCCCAACACCCCAACCTGAGCTGCCCACCTCCCAGACTGCCAACCTTTGTCACTCCACCAAACATGCTGTGCTGTGCTGTGCATTCACGGGTCCCTGCTTAATGCTGTTCCCGTGCCTGAAGATTATCCACCACCTCCTCAAGCAGTGGATGTGGTGGGTGCCCTGTCCAAATCCCTGCAGCTACTAACAGCTCTCAGCTAATCCAGGGATGTTATATCCTCCTGCCCACAGGCAATGAGGAACTGACCAGGGTACATGAAAAAAGAGACACGTCAACCAATTGAAATGTATGGGATCTTAACTGGACCCTAAATTAAACAAACTAATTTTTTAAAGCTATGCCTCTTAAAAATAATTGGAACACTATTGATAATTGATGATATTGAAGAATTATTATTATTTTACATATATAATAATATTGTGGATGGTAAAAATATATTATGGATAATATGGTATCTGGAATTCGCTTTAAAATAACACAGGATGGGGATAAGTGGATAGGAATGCAGAGGAAACAATGGTAGCCATGAGCTGATAACTGCTGAAGGTGGGAGATGGGTATGTAAGAGTTTACCATACTATTCTATTTGTGTCCATTTCCCATAATAAAAAGTTTAAACAGAGAGACAGAAAACCCAGGAAAGGGAGGTAGGGAGTCAAACATACAATAGGAATGACAAACAGTATCAAATCAGCCCACACAGTATTTTCACTTATATTTGCTTAAACATCATCTGGAATAAAATATTGACATGAATAGACATCATTGGAAAAAAATTAAAGGTTCATTTAACTTGTTTTGAAATAAAACAAATTGAATACAATGAAATGAACCGATATTTATTTCTTTGGTGCAGTCATTATGAAGGCAGGTAAAGCAAACAACCAAATTCTACTTCAAGGGCACAACTCCTGAAGTAAATCTAGACTTTTGCTATGCTGTACGTTAATACCAAAAAAAATTGCTAATAATTATTGAAAGCTGTGCTTTACTTGCATGACTTCAATTAATTCTCTCAAAAACCTAATGAGGCTAATCTCATCATTATATACATTTTAGAGATAAGGAAACTAAGGCCAATAGGTGACCCCCAAGTCTGATTCACGCCAGCCAGCTTACTCCAAAGCCTAAGCTCCTAATGGAGTGCTCTGGGGAACTGGGCATCACAATGCCCTAACACCTTGGCACAGAGTTAACAAAGCAGCAGCATTTGGGCAAGGAGTCCTGAATAGTGGTAGGTGCTCCAAGCATCTGACTAATAAAATGTGTCGTCCTCTGGTATCACTTGGCTGCCTTTCTGGTGGTTATGGTTTCTGTTATCTGTGCACACAAATCACAGGCTTGACTGGTTAACATTCAGTCCTATAAAGTTGTGTTGTTCCTAGGTGATAAGCCTACCCAAGAACTAAATTCATAATCTAGCCCCTTTTGTAACAAAATGAACAAATAAGTGGCTATATTTTTAGACTATCATGAAAAACACCAGAAAGTTTAAATTATAAACTGACAAATTTTGAGAGTATAAGTTATTAGTAAAACCTCCAATCTCAAAATTTCCTTTCATGAAACAGGGCTTAAATTAAATATATAAGTAGAAAGGAGGATGATAAGAAACTAAAAACTAAACGAACATGGTCAAACTCATTTTCAGATAACAGCTTGCAAAAATAATTTATCTGAGTTGCTAAAGAAAGGAAAACAGGATTCAGAAGTTATAAGAATGATCTCTTAAACTCTGCAACTCAGGGGGGAAAAACACCTTCCAAGTTACCACAGGGCCTTCCCCAAGTCTGCAACCACATGGCAGTGTTTTACACTGGGTGGAGCACAGAGTAAACAAACAGTTTCTATTTTTAGCATGCTTTTCCTGGCCACTCTGAAATTTCCTAGTCACAAATTATTGCCTGTTATCTTTTAAAATAGATTTTTACTCAAAGAATTCATAGAAAACTTCTCAGAATCAGGAAAAGACATAGAAGTTATTACATAAAACTAATTTATGAAGCTTTATTTTAAAAAATAATTTATTATGTAAAAAGTATTACATATATTCACAAAATAAATAAACTGGAAAGAATGCTTAAAATATTTTTCATTGCAAATACACTCAGAAGAGTAAATCTTTTCAAACTCTGTAGAATATTCATTACTGATATTAATACAGTAAAATTTTAGTTTTAAAAACTCAAATTTGATTAAAATTTTGAAAATGATTATCTTTGCAAAAATTAACAATACAAGAAATCTATTATCAAAGATATAAGTTCCATATTAACTAATTCAAAATTCTTTCTTCAAAATGTAAATTAATAATATGCTTAATGACTTCTCTCAACTTTATTCAAAAATAATAGATTGAGAGTAAAAAGAACATATTCGCTTGTATATTCCACATCTTCCTTACATTTTAGAAAAAAAAATCAAGGGATGATCTGCATACCTCAGGGCCAACTTATTCACTGGGTACAATGCTTACAGCCCCACAATATTTTTAGGGGCTCACACAAATGTTTTAATTTCTTTTAAAATCAGAAGGGAAAAAAGGACCTTTAGCTCAGATAAAACGTTTTAATATATAATATTAACAGATTTGACCAACACAGTCATAAAATATAATTTTCAATTTTTTTTTTTTAATGGAGGAAGGAGCCAACAAAGGAAAAGGGCCTGAAAGTCATTAACGCAGTCCTGCTGCATATAAAGTCCTCCCTAGCCCAAAAGCCTCTCCAGGTGGATCTGGATTATTCTTGCCAAAGCAGAAGATGGTTAATGGTGCCCTGACTGGGCCTGGAGAGTTATGGGCACTCATCAACACCTACTCCATTTTCAGGGCCCCTGCCTTCCTCTCAATTATCTCCCTCTAGGCTCACCAAAGATTGCAGTACACAACTAATAGGCTCCCTGTACGCTGTCGCTATTCTGAGGAGGTCTAAACAGTGAGCTAGAGCTGCTGCAACAGCAGAAGCTTGCTCTGAATCAGTTGTTTGGCTGTTTGTTTAATTTCAGATCCCTTTGAAAATTTGATGAAAACCTCTCAGAAACATATGCACATACCTACAAAATTTTGCAATTAATTTTTTGGTATACAATTTCATCATTGGAAATTTATTTCCTTTACATAGAAAATTTTAAATTTGTGTAAATAATTATACTTCTCACTCTCATTTAAATGCAAAAATCAACTGGCTGCTTTCCAAAAAATTAAAATGAATGTAAATTGCGCAGATAAAAAGAAAGTACATTTTATACTAAAAGAAAATTTCCATTAGAAGGCTGCTATTTTGGTTTGATACAGAGGTTGAAACTGGAGCCTGGTGTTTGATAGCCAATCAGCTTTGACTTCTAGTTTTTCTTTTAATGATAAAAGACAGAGAGGTAGTACTGAGTGGGGAATCACAGACCACTTTGCCAGGCTAGGATAGCATGTGTAAAGAAGTGTGAAAATCCCCCAAAACCTCTTCTGGTTACATCACTTGCATCACTCGCTGTGCCCACACACCCTGGGGCCTTCTGTGGCAAGGACAGCACCACTGATGCTGTCTGCATCATGAAGGAGAGGATTCAGTCCACATTTTAATGGGACTGTCAGAACCAAAATAACCCTCAAAAGCATTCTCTAGTTTCTCCTGGAGTATACAGGCTTCTGCTTGCTAAAAGACTGCCAGAGCTGTACCATTCCTGTATTAGTCTTTTCTCATGCTGCTATGAAGAAATACCTGAGACTAGATAATTCATAGAAGAAAGAGGTTTAATTGACTCACAGTTCTGCAGGGCTGGGGAGGCCTCAGGAAACTTACAATCATGGCAGAAGGGGAAGCAAACACATTCTTCTTTACATGGCGGCAGCAAGGAGAAGTACAGAGCTAAGGTGAGGGAAAGCCCCTTACAAAACCATCAGATCTCGTGAGAACTCACTCACTATCATGAGAACAGCATGGAGGTAACCGCCTCCATGATTCAATTACCTCCCACGGGGTCCCTCCCACAACATGTGGGGATTATGGGAACTACAATTCAAGGTGAAATTTGGGGGCGGACACAGCCAAACCATATCAATTCCTGACTGGCCAGCAGATGCACTTGGTTGTCTGCTTCCAGGCTGTGCTTCCAGGATGGCAGCCAGGCAAAAGCATTCCTACTTTTTCAGCAGCATACACCATGTTGATGGCAAAGCCTTGAACTGAAAGACAGGCCTCATTCAAAGGGCAGAGAGCCATCAAATAAGCCAACCCACCAGTAAACTCCTCCCTGTGAAAACAGTTTTCCCTTTTTTAAAACACAAACACATTCTCTCCCCACCCCCACCACACACACATACCCTAAACCGGTTCTCTAGGAAACCGGTAAACCTAAGTGTTAACAAAATGAACTCCAAAGTTTGCTCTATTTTTTTTTTTTTTTGTCAAGATCTCTTGAAAAGGTTAAGGAGTGAATTTCATGTTTCTGACTCTGGCCAAATTGACAACTGTGTGAGCAGTCAACGCATCAAATGTTTTCAGGATTACTGGCCAGCAGGCTTGACAAAACTAAGCAGGGATGTAGAAGGCTCCAAGTTGCCACAACACATGGGACTTTTTTCACCAAAACAGCAAAGCCAGATTAGCTGTCCAACATCTAGGTGCTCCTCCTTCACAGGACCAAAGTTTTCTTACCATCACAATGTTAGAGTTCAAAGATATCCATTGCCACTGTACTTCCTGAAAAAAGATCACAAAAGCTGAATTTTTTTGATAGTCTCCATATGCGCATAATTAACGAAAACTAACGTGGTTGTAATGAAGAATGCCAGTGGGCTCATCTAGGTGCAGGCTGAAGGGACCTGTCTGCCAAAACCTGCTTAAGAATATTAGAAGAAATGTAAGCAACCTTGAGTGTGTATGACACCATGTTCCAGAAACTGCTTCAAACCTTTCCTTCTACACTCAGCCACAAAACCAACCTGACCATTTCCCAAAAATAAAGCTTCACAGGGTTTCTCCAATTAGGTGTGACTTCTCCCACTTGACCATGTAACACACGACTTTGCTGAACCTTTGGGGCTCTGTCCTCTCATACACCTGAGCACCCACTGCTGGGCACATCAGAACTCCTACCGATTCCACACTTTCACTGGCAAAAGCCCTGCTGTAAAACCAGCACAGGGGCTTTTGTGCCTTATCATATTGAGCAATGAAAGTAAAATTTAAGGGCAGGAGCTCCAGTGTACTTTGCTTTCTTAGTATTTTTCCAATATAAGAGACAGATGTCTGTGATCACATGATAGGATAGGCCTGTTTCAGTGCCTATCGAACAGGAACTAAACTAGTTCCATAACATGAAAGTCACCCCCATGGCAACTTACAGACCACGCATAGTGTCAATGCATCCTACCCAATACTCGCCTGCAGCAAAATACCTTAGTAACATCTTTGGCATAAAAAATAATTTTTTTCAAATAAATTTCAAAATAACAAGAAAGAAGTCAATGGTAAAAAACGGTTAATCGTGGATACCAGGATAAGAACTGATATCCCAGTCTAAAGATGATCACAGTTGAAATTGAAACCTTAAAAGAAAATAATTGCTTTACTTGAATACTCCTTTTCAAAATACTTAAAAATCGTCCCGCTCTGCCATGCAAATATGCCCAATTCCTAACTTATAACACCTTTCCTACGAAAAACAAATGCTTCTGAGCCAGATCCCAATTACATTTGCTTTGTATTTCAAATGAACCAGTGCATGGCAAATGATGGTAAGAGACTCAAAGATTAATGAAGGTTGAGGGTAGAGGCAGACTAACACCTACATACTTGTATGATTCCTTCCAAAGCATGCACATGCACACACACACACACACACACACACAAACACACACACACGCACTGCATTTTTTTTTTTTTTTTTTTGAGATGGAGTGTAGCTCTGTCTCCCAGGCTGGAGTGCAGTGGCATGATCTCAGCTCACTATAACCTCTGCCTCCCGGGTTCAAGCGATTCTCCTGCCTCAGCCTCCTGAGTAGCTGGGATTACAGGCACACATCACCATGCCCAGCTAACTTTT
This sequence comes from Hylobates moloch, assembly GCF_009828535.3. Taxonomy (NCBI): domain Eukaryota; kingdom Metazoa; phylum Chordata; class Mammalia; order Primates; family Hylobatidae; genus Hylobates; species Hylobates moloch. The sequence continues at coordinate 22,009,320 of NW_026652297.1, read as the reverse complement.
GTATTTTTAATAGAGACAGGGTTTCACCATGTTGGCCAGGCTGGTCTCAAACCCCTGACCTTCAGTGATCCACCCGCCTTGGCATCCTAAAGTGCTGGGATTACAGGCATGAGCCATCGTGCCTGGCCCCAAAGCATTTTAGACAGAAAGTTACACTTAAGAGTTAAGTCACTTTAATTCAGTTCAGCCCATGTTCTTGCTATAGAAATCATGCACTTGTTTAATTCTAATAGCAGCATGTATCAGAACTGATCATTTCTCTTAGAAAAAGGTAAATGCATGGAAATCATGCAACTGTTTAATTTTAATAGCAGCCCCTATCAGAACTGATCATTTCTCTTCAAAAAGGTAAATGCACTCTCTTATGAAAGAAGAGCTTGCTATAATTTCTTAACCTTGCCAATTCCTTAAAAAAAATACTCTTTCATCCAGTCTGATTCAATGGCCATAAAGAAAGGAGAATGGATGGTGGTGTCATTTGCCAAACTAAATAACTTCAGAAAAGGACCAGATAGCAGGAGGGGGCAGGATAAGACAGGGAAGGTTGGATGTGAATATATTGTAGTGAGATGGCTGAGGGCATGCTAGAGGGGATGCTGAGCAGACAGCAGTGTCTGGGCTCAGAGGGCAAATGTGAGCTGGAAACATCAATGTGAGAGTCACCAGTGAATCTATGGGTAACTGCAGCTATGGCTATGGAACAGTTGTCCAGAATGAGGCATGGAATGAGAGAAGCAGGCCTATTCACTGTGTGGCACAGAGAGCCCTGATGATCTTCATAAGCGGGGCAGGGTGGAGGGGTGAATGGAAGGAAAGCAAACGGAGAAGGAGATCACAGACACTCTAGATACAGCTGAAAACAGGGAGAAGAGAGTTTAGGAGGCAGATGAAGAGAGAGCTGAGAAGGGTGGAGGGAGGCTACTGCTACCTTTCTTGTTTTTTAGAACCTGAGAATGCTTACAGGTTGATGGGGGAAACACAGCAGAGAGAGAAGTTAAAGACACGGGAGGGAGAGGATGCGATCCAGAGTGCAGGGACAACTGGGAGGAGAGGCAGCTCCCTGCCTGTTAATTAACAGAGGAGGACCAGTGTACAGGTCTCAAGACAAAGGCTAAAGGGTTTCTCTAAGACACAAGTGGTTAAGACTGTATGCTAAGGACGGTGAGGGGGTGGTGACAGGATGGACATACATAGATGCCCTTGCCAACAGTTGCCCATTTGTGTGGGCACTGCCCAAGTCGAGGATGCAGACTTGGACTATGGAGTGGAGTCTTGCTCTCTGCAAAGCTCCCTGCACAGAGGAGGACAGCCTGGGACCTTGACCTCATCAGCACCAGCTCCCCACTGGGTCACATGGCTCCAGTATGTGGCCCCTACATTCTGAAGAGTCTTTAATATCTCAGGAGCAGCCCCTTCCATGTAACTCTTGAATGCAGCAGGTGGCTTCCAGAATGGCCAGGGGAGACACTGCTGCTTTATTGGAACAAACAGGTCTGACTTGCCAAATAAATTTAGTGCAGAAATATAATTTTTTGAAACTTCAAGGACAAACAGATGCTTTGCCTTATCAAAATAAGCAGTGGAGCAGTTAATTTTTCTAAGTAACAGTGGGCCAGCAACACACGATCAAGGCGTTAAACTTCAGTTCCTTTCACAGAAGAAAAACAACTCTTTGGTTTCTCAACTAGCAAACAACTCACCACCTCAAACAGTGCCACCCCAAGATTATCTTTTGATGATACTGAGTTTCTATTTTTGAAGTGAGAGAGAAATGAACTGCTACCTTCCCAATTTACACATATAAAATCTGAGAAGGTACCCAAGTGGCGTGGAGAGTAACCAGCAGATCTGAGTCCAAAGCCCAAGCTTGCCAAAGCCTAGTGTGACCACGTGTATTTTATATGGGCCTCAACTTTTTCACCTGTAAAATGGAGGCCACTGATGATGTCCACCAAACGGGAGCATTGTGAGAGCCCACTGAGTTGATGTTAAAGGTGGACTGTAGGGATAAAAGAGCTATGCAAATTTGAGGTGTTATTAGCATACAAATTAACTTTCCCAGACTTTTTCGGTTATGAAATTTTTTGCATTTTTATAACATCTGGCTTCAGGAGCTTTAAAAACCTTTTAAAACATTAGGATAATAATCCTAATGAAATGAGCAAATCAACATATAGCTTTATTTCAATATACTGTAGAGAGAATACAGTGAGATATAGAGTTTAATTGATTTTCTTAAAAGTCAAAATGCATGCTAGATGTAAAGGTTATATCCTCTTTCTTCTGAATTTGATATGCTCTATGAGGAAAACAAGGATGATTTTTAATTTCATCAGTTAAAATTTTTATTGTCTCTTTAAGTCTAGTGACAATACTAAACATACAGAAAAAACTGTTTAAATTAATCTTATTGCCCTGACTTCTTGAATTCTTCTCTGAATTTTTACCTCTGTCAAGAAGAAAACATGAAGGTTATTTTCTTTAGCAACACAGTCGCCGCTACCTCAGTAACAGAATTCTTCAAGACTCTGAGATTAAGATCTCAACAGTCTTATCCTGGTAGCAACTAAAACAATCGTGCCCAACCCACCCAAGTTCAGAGTGCTGAAAACTAATACAAATGATGGACTGGGCCTGCAGTTACATGTTTCCATTTAAAAGGGTAATTAAACCAAAGCCAGAGTGAACCAAAATAAAAATAAAAAACTAAAACATGATATTCAAAAAAGCAAAGCAGGGAATGTTGAAAACAGCATTTCAAATAAGAGATGGGAAAAAGTAAACGTGCCCTCTAAAATAGGATAGAGTTTCTTGTTAGGGTGTTTTGACGGGGGGATATTTTAATGGATGATTTATTAGCAAATTTTCAGGAAGAGCACAGATCTTTCTCACATAAATAATCAAATCAACAGTAAAATAGCAAAAACTGAATCATTCAGACCAAGAGCTCTTCCCAAGATCCATACAGGTTTTATTTACCATGTCAGTCATGCAAAAAGTACTTGCCCTGGTCCCGAAAAGACATACAAGAAATCAAGCAGACAAGATTTCACACACTTTTTACGGAAAAAAGAGGAGAAATCACAGTCTTCTTGACACATTTAACACTTAACCAAGCAGAGGTGCAGACCCGAATCAGAACTCACAACTCTCAACTTGCAGCTCTTGGTCTCCACAGGCCAGCTCCCCAACTAGTGTCCAGGTCTCTGGTGTGAACTTCTGCACAGAAATTCAGGGAATTCAGCCTCTGTACCTACTTGATACTCTGTTGCTGCTGTTTTCAAACATGACCCCAATGGTCTGCTGTTTAGATACAGCAGAAAAGCCTAAGGCTGGACTAACAGTCCTCTCTGTGTAGGAAAGCAGCCCTCTTATGAAGGTAGATGCTCAACTGTTCCTCTCCCTGCTGAGACGCTCCATCCATATACAGGCTAACCTGTCTGCTGGTGGTGTTTCCACAGTGGCCACAGCTCCATGACATGCCTTGAGGCCAAGATTCAACTCACCACTAAAGTGAGTTAGCCACTGGAATCATGGTGCGAAGGGCATCCCCTGGATAGTGACAGATACACAGCACTCTGCAGCTTACTGTACCTTTCCTTGTTCCTCCGTTCTTCTCTCTACCACCTTTTGAAGCACAACCTCCTGACAAGCATGCCCCAGCACAGCATTAGTGGTTATCGCCAAGTATTACTGCCAATTGGCCTGCCAAGGCATGGGTCCCCGCAACCCCCTCCCCCTCCACCCTCCAACCCCTGCCACAGCTGGTTGGGGCCCCTGACCCCAAGCAATCTCCTCATGTTATCTAAACAATTGTATCATTTTCCATGTGTGACCTGGTGTGGAAAGGTTTAAGTGCCATTTTGGGACATAATTAATAGATCCCGTGGTCCCTGTTGTTCGCAGGAATGATGGCCCTGAGAGTTGCCAAACTGTATCTGGGGACAGGAGCTTTATCAAGCCCTGTTTTTTTGGTGATATCTTCTAAGCCATCCTCCACCTTGTCTTACTTTACTGTCTGGCAACCAGTAATGATGAGGACAGGTCAGGGCCACTGCCACAGAGGCCACACATCTCACCAACTTCCCAGTAAGGAGCCCAGTAGAACGCTTGCTATGTGGCTATGTGCCTGTTTCTCTCGCACTATTTCACTCTCTTGCTTCCAGACCCTTCCGGGTAGCATTCATATCCGGCAGCTGTTCTTGAGGACATACGGGTTATTTAACTATTTTAAAATCTTTTTCAACAATACTTTTTTTCCTAACAATGAAGATGGGTAAGAAGATCTGGCTAATTATGCTGTAGGAAAGGAAACCTCTCTTATTCTTCACTTGGTAAATATTACTGAGTACTGAATGTTCCAAAAAAAAAAAGGCTGTAGATTTTCTCTCCCCAAAGAATATTAAAGTTCATTTCTACTATGCCTCCCATTTAGAATACGTAAATAAAACTGCCTGTCAAAGGTATATGTGTTAACAGTTGTGTCACAATCAAGATAGGGACAGCTTGAGAAAACTTTGCTGCTGCCAAACTGTTGGTGCCTCTCCAGCCTCTAAACAGGGGTCTCCAAGGACTTGGCCTTCCCTGCAGGTCACTACTCTTCCTTGGTGCCTACTCAAGACAAGTGAGGGGCACAAGCTTCTTGGCTAGAAGATTCATCCTTGTCAATGTGGAAGAGAAAAAAAAAATGACCTAAAAAAATAAATGGGAATGACAATCTCTAATAACTTGTGCAGTCCAGTTGAGGAGAAAATGAGTACACACTGTATAACTAAGGTTACAAATAAGTAACGACTGAAATCTTCATGTAACTGCTTTGCAGCCAATAAAATATGTCTTATAGATGCCTCAGGAGTTCAATGTTCATTCCTCCTTACCGCAAAGGTCGGCATGGCAAGAGGAAAATGTTCTAGCATTCAGAAAGTACATGTTCACGCAAAGGTCATGACGTGCCAACCCAGGCTGTCAGCCCACCCTCAGGAGGGGCACTGGAGCATCACCAGATGGTTCACATCCTCCCCGCATAAATCACCCTTACAAACAGACACCTGTCTGGCAAGTGCAGATTTATAATCTTCTGTGAGTAAACAGCGTTTTTACTATACTCATTTAGCAAAGTGAAACATCCAATCACCTCTCTCTAGAAATAGTGCTCGTGCCTCTGTCAAACTAATTCTTTCTAAAGACAATTTCTCCTAGGCAGGCTCCTCCTTCATGCTGCAGAATGCCATGGGTACACCGATAATAGTTTCTCTTGTGAGGGATGGACAAGAGCCCAGGGACTCGCCAGGAACTACAGGGACTAGGAGCTGCACAGTAATGATTAATCAAGGGGGATTAAGGCACCAACCCAGGGCCTTTTTTTTTTTTTTTTTTGTAATTGACATAATTTTCACCTTTACCTAGATCAAAAAAAGACACATAGGGCAGACTGTCATTTTCACATATAAAATCTATTTCTCCAAATTTTACTAAGGAATTATTCCTCTTCATTGACATTTTATATCCCCTCCAAAAAAGGGCAGCTTGACTCCCTTAAAGAAAAACTCCACTGAGGCAAGTTAAGGTTTAATCCTGCCCCCTACACCCCACCAGCCACATGCTCGCCAACTATCATCTGCAGGATTCCGGGAGCTGTTTGTTCTCTCATATCTAACAGAGCTACACAGGGAAGTCGAGAACCCAACGTGTAAGAAAGGTTTCACAGATGTTGTTAACCCTGGCTATACTTTAAAATCTCCCAGGGCCCTTTAGGAAACCTCCAGAGGTTCTGATTCAATTGCAGCCAGGTGGGGTCTTCACAGTAGTATGTTTTGGAATCCAGGTAATTCCAATGTGTCTTAAAATGACCCATCTGAAGATTTATTATTTTCCCTTCGTCCTTTCCTACCCAAAAGAATATTTAGATTAGGCAGAATAAGTGTTCAGTAGAACTAAAACTCTCTGTTGACCGACCACCTGAGATCCTAGGTATGCTATTACTCAGTGGTGATCAAACAACTCTCCATTTTGTCCATATATCTGGATAACTGGTTTTGGTCTGTTAACTGCTTTTAAGACCAAAAAGCTCTATCTAGAAAACTGTTATGTGAAGAGCAGGTGCTACACAAATGAGTAGTTCTCAAAGTTTTATCATGAAAAGCATATTTTCAAATATTAAAACTTTGGAGTGCCCCTGAGGCTCAAAACTACACTAAACAAATCGTAAAAACTCCAAGCAATCACGACTGCAGGGTAAGACGACTGCAGTGACCAACACACTCTTCACTAATGTGTCAACTTTCCACCCAGGCCCAGCTCCTTTTGTGCTTTCAGTATATTCCAAGGAAGATCCAGTCCTCAGGCTCTTCCAGCAAGCTGCCCCTCTCTCCACCCACCCCCTCTCCAGGCCATCAACCAGCACAGGGCTTTAGCAGGTCTCACCATGTACAAGTGTCCACAGCAGCAGAAACGTTTCACATGCTGATCCACAGACAGCAAAAAACTGTAAAAGGCACGGCCCTAAATAGTGCAAGAGGAAGTAACCAATTGGTATCTGAGTTTGATTAATGTTCACAATTTAATTGTTTGAATAAACTTAATTTGTTGCAGTATGATAGACTTCCAGAAAAAAAATCCTAAGTGTAAAACCTAATGGATTTTTACAAAGTGAACCCACATTTGGAATCACCAACCAGATGCAGAAACCAAACATCACTGGCACCCAGTAGGTCCCTTGCTTCCCCCCTCAATTATTATCCCCAAGTGTAACCACTATTATAACTTCTACCACTCCAAATTAGTTTAGCTGCTTTTGAACTTTATATAAGTATAATCAAAAATATGTATTCTTTTGTGGCTGGTTTCTTTCCCTTAACATTATGCTTGGGAGACTCAAGCAGTGCATGGGGCAGTCATCTGCTGTTTCTGTTCTTCTTTCTTCCTTTTCCTCATAGGATTCCACTGTATGATATGCTATTTTATAAGATAGGCATTTGAGTTGTTGCTTCCAATTTGGGACTGTTAGAATTAATGCTGCTTTAAGGACTCTTGGAAATGTCTTTCAATATACATATGGAGTAACTTCTGTTAGGTATATACCTAGCCAGAAAGACAGTGTGGTAAGTACATAAGGACTTTATGTGTATATAACAAAATAGACTCCAAAAACAGACCCACACATAAATGGCCACTTGATCTAGGACCAAAGACCAATGCAGTACAGTGGGAAAGAGATTCTATTTTCAAATAAATGGTGCTGAATTAATTGGATATTTATATGGAAAGAAAATCTTTAACCCTACCTCACACAACACACATAAAATAAAATCCAGATCTAAACATGAAAAATAGAACAATATGACTCTAGTGGTTAAATAAATGACTATCTTCATAGAATTACGCTAAGTAAACATTTCTGAGACAGGACTCAAAAATAATGACCATAAAGAAAAATATTGATAAACTGAACTTCTCTAAAATTAAGAATTTTCATTAAAATATACCCTTTAAGACAGTGAAAAAGCAAGTCACATACTAGAAGACATTTTCAACATATATCTATAACTATATAGATACATGTTTCAACATATCTATATATGTTGAAAATGTCTTTTGTGATATATCACAAAACATATATATCATCTGAATAATTATATTGGCATTTAATACAAGCTATTAGCACGGATTGATAGAAATAAAAATCTAAGTGATATCTTTTATTTTCTTCAATAATAAACATTAAACCATATAAACAACTTGAATATATATATGTATGTCACAAAAGACATATTCAGAAAATGTAAATTAAGTCCTACATACCATTTTTTTAAAAATAAAAACAACCCGAATTTTTAAATGGGCAAAAGACTTGAACAAGCTTTTTCACACAAGAGAATATTCAAATGGCCAAGAAACATATAAAAAGATGCTCAACATCATTAGCCATGAGAGAAATTCAGCCACAAAGCCACAGTAAAGTACCATTACATAACCGTCACAATAGTTACAATCGAAAAGCAAAAAGACAAAGAAACACTGATAATACCAAATGTGTGCATTTAGAGCACCTAGCATTCATATAACCTGGTAGGTGTGTAAATTGGCTGGACCAGTTAGGAAAATCACTTAATAGTATCTACTAAAGCTGAATATACACGTCTGTCCTATGATATAGTAATTCTACTGCTAATACTATTTTTAATGTATAGAAAATTATTTCTGGAAATATACATAAACCAGGGAAAGCTTTGAAAGAGCATACAGATCTCTTTCAACAAATCATCAAATACTCCACAGATGAAGACATTCTCAAAACCAGTATTTCAACAGGAATTTTATTAGCTTCAATATGAAAACATCTGAATAATTATATTGGCATTGAATATACTAGCATGGATTGATAGAAAGAAATAAAAATCTAAGCAATATCCTTTATTTTATTCAATAATAAACATTAAACCATATAAATAACTTGAAAAAATAAATTTACTATGCCTACAGAATATCAGAGTTTAGAATAAAAAATAAAAGGTAGCAGGAAACCATATGAAGAGAGTCATATGGCTCGTAATTCTGATGGTAGCTGCAAATGAGGTCACTTAACCCTCTATGACCACACTAATTGGTCAAAAGCAACAGAGGCTTCATCAGCAATGCTCATGGGCAACAGCCTACCCCTTCCTGGGCATTTTCAATTTAAAGAGCATACACCTGCTACCCATCAGTCCATCAGTCTCTGAGAGAGAGACACAGGATTTGTGTCAACCTAGCACTACATTATTTGGTTTGCTCTTCATCTTTTCTATTTATAAACAGTCTTCAGGGTATATGCATACACAAGTATAGCATGTGTACACATGCAGCTATCTATAGCAAAAAAACAAATTCACAAAAAATAGCTGTTTTTTTATCTAGAAGACCACATCTTGTTCTATTAATACTCACATACTGCAGTATTACATAACAAATTTTTCCAATTCTGTTATGCTAATATGCAAATAAATGAATTCAACCATAGCTAGGAGCTAAATGTACTAATCAGTATGGCCTTGTGTATCTCTAACTACAAAAGAATTTTACATGATCTCTTTCCGCTGTGAAAATCTCATGAAATCTCCATGATTAATCACTTTTAAACCCAGCTGCTTGGTTTCTGGGATGTTAATATCTGCAATATCCAAATCAGTACATTTAGCACACTCCAAAAATATACTCAATATTGACTACACAGTAATGTGTTGTATTATTGTATTCTAAAATTCTATAATTAGTTGACAATTCCAAAACAATAATAGGAATAGATACTATAAGAAGCCCACCTAAAAAACAAACCGTTACTAATTGTTACCTGCTTTACCTTCCAGGACCCTAAAATGCATAGAACTATAAATCAACTTTTTGTTAAAAAAGAAACAAAAATGGAAACTAACCCCCCTAAAAGAATTTCTAATCCATCAAAGGAGAGCAGAGAGGAAAAAGACAAGGTCCTGGTTTGTAGATCAGACAGAAACTTGAGGCACGATGGGCAGGACTATGGCTATGGCTTCATGTTGGTTAGGTACACATTGGTTTCATCACAAGATTCAGCCACAAAAAGCCAAACTTTTCTCATTAAAAATTAGTTGTCTATTTTAGTACTGGTAGAAACTGCTAAGATCAAGAAGTCAGAATGGCTTGGGCAAGCAGGAGAAGAAAGAAAAAATCAAAGTCATCCAGTGGATGGAGTGGGAGAGGGTGATGGAGCCATTCAAAACGTGGACAGTCAAACCTGGTCAGAATGCTGGCTTTGCCTCTTACAGGCTCTCTAACCTTGCCTGGAAATTCCCAAACCTTGTAGAATGGGTTTCCTTGTCTGTAAGGGGAATGATAATGTCTCCTTGCAGGTTCTGATGAGACTTGCATGAGATGATGCATACAAAGCATCTCCTAGTATCTCTTCTTCACCCAATCCTTGTACTACAACAAAGGGCAGAATTTCTACCATTATATGACAAAACATGCTGAGGGATTAGAGATTGCACTCCTACAACTCTATCAGTAGTCCAGATTCCTTATGTATTTTCTTTTTAATTATTAATTTTATAGCACTTCCAATGAATACCATGTGACTAGCAAATATTAATGACAATAGAAGTTTAAGTAATTCAGTTCCTCAAAAATAAACAAAAACTAAGCAAAAACTACAGATATCACTTAAAGAAACCAAATACCAGAAAAGAGATTAAATCCCTTAGCAAACAATACTGCTCTCTTGCCATCCTTTCTAATCTTTGACAGCAGAATATAAATCAAAAGAAAATTTCAAAGGCCTATTCTTATTTCAGGGCACAAAAGGGAGCAATCATTTATATTAACATCTTACAGAACAGTTATAGAATCAACCAAATTCCTAGATCCAACTTTAAATGAAGGTATTTCCTTTGTTTTCAAAATTATGTACACGAATAAATTTCTTCTTGAAGCACACATCCCAATGAGTTTTATATTCCAATCAAAACCGGTTGGAGTTAAGTCTAAATAACATCTTCATCCAACTCCTAAGACTCATTCTTGTCCCCTTATTTATCCATTCACACATTTATTCAACAAATATATACTTAAACACAAACTTTTCACAAGACATTAAACTAGGTGTTTTCAGAAATTCAGGATGAATAAGATGTAGTTGCCTAAGAGGCAGAAGGACTGTATGGAGATACAGGGAGAGTGGTGGCTGGAAGGCGGAGAAATAATTTATTCTAACTGGGAAGTGGTTAACTGAGGAAAACCTTAAAGATGACTAAGAGAGAAGGAAACCTGAGGAAACAGAGGCATCACCATAAAGGCTAAGTTTAGGCACAGAGGGGAATCTCATGGGGCTCCAGCATAGGTTGTAAGGCAGTTTGTAAGATGACCATATTATTTATCGTCCAAGCTGAGATGCCTTTGAGAGTTAAAGGAGGCACTATTAATAATCTTGTCACAGCAAAAGATGTAAACCTGGATTGTCCTGGGCAAAGCAAGACATGTGGGTGCTTGGCACAATGAAATTGTATGTTCAATACCCTTTGATCCCATAGTTGGGGCTATTTACATGTGTGCCCAGTTGTACTGAGGTATCAGATTTAGAAAGACACCAAAACAATTATTGACAGCATTTATGGAACATGTCTGAGAAATTTCCCTAGGCACATTCTGCATATTTCAAAAGACAAAACTTTCAAAACGAGCATGGCCATGTTAGTCTGCTCACCTCTCTAAAGGAGTCTGCTCAACTAAAAATCAGAAAAACACACTAATGCCTATTAGGTGCCACACACTGCTCACACATCATCTCCTTTAATCTTCACAACAATGCTATGAGAGGAGGTTTCATTCTACCTGTTTTAGAGATGGAGTAACTAGACATACAGACTTCAGTATCTTGCCCAAGGCCATAAAGAAAGGAACCAGGGAAGCCAGGATCTAATCCAAGCCCCTAACTACAGACTTTCTATTGTTCCCACCACAATTCTGCCTCCTGAATAATCCAGATATGCAACATGTGGCCTGGGGGCAGCCCTCAACCCCAGGATGCAGCCTAGCTGAGATTAGTAGCTAAAACACGTTTTACCTAATTACCCCTGCCATGGGACCAAGCGCTAGTGGTAAGAGGGCCTAACGACCTGCCCTGGTTTGCCATTCTGGAATGGGCAGGTGCCAAGTGTCCTGCCAGAAGGCTGGACCATTCACATAATTGTTGCTGAAGCTCAATGCAATGAGTTATATACTTTGGGCACCCTAAAGCTATGGAATTACTCTGATACAAAGAATAGTGGCTGGCTCTAGTGGCTCTGACTTCAGTTTGAGTCACAAATGACACTCATGCTAAGCACAACCCTCTCAATTCACCAATCTTATCAGTAGAAAAAAGCTGAGCAGGCAGCTTACAAACATAACAGTCGCAGATCCTGTGGCCCACTGGTAAAAACATTTGAATCCCACCAATATAGAACAGAAAAGAAGTTAAAGTAATCCAGAATTCTGGTAGATAAGTAAATAACTGGCATCCAAAACAGTATTAAGAAGGAAGAAAGAAACTATTCTTGAACACAAAAGTATGAAGTCTGAAGAAAAACTAAAAATGTTCATACTTCATTTAGGCTGTAAATAATGTTGCCCTATTTTGTTGAATATTGAAGCCTGGGTAACTTAAGCATAAAAAAGAAAGTAAATACCATTCTAGTTTAGGCTCCTTGCAGAGCACAAAGAACTATAAAAGGAAGTGAACAGATTCTGGGATAGAGCATTCTAAGAAAATAACTTAAGTGGCCAATATCAGCAATTAATAAAATAAACCATTTCCTGTCAGTTGCCTATTTGGATTTGATGAAAAACAATGCAAATCAAATACAACCATTTGGGGGAGGCTGGAAAATGGAGGAGGAGGAAAGCCAAAGGGAGCAAGTAGATGTTGGGGTATGAAAATTAATATACTCTGCTTTTGAAAACCTAAACTGAATTGTGACAAAAGCTCTTTGAGCAGGCTAAAACAAGCTACCATGCTTTGGCCTTTCAACAGTTATCTCATGTGGTCTAAAATGTATTAGCACAAAATAAAGTCGGGAGTTGCTGATTGGCCATTAGATTTTTCTGACCTAAGTGATCCAGGTTCCCTATCTATCCAGACAAATTCACTTTGTTATCCAGCTACTGTTTAATTATTTATGATGTGCCCACAGGTTTGCTGGGCATGCGGTATCTTTGTTTCCCCCCATTCAAAAAAAAATGTCTAAAGTCAAATGCAGATATTATTTTTAAGATCCAATTAAAAAATGTTCACTGAGTGTTTGTTACCTGTGCAGAACTGGTAAATACAGCCCAACTTCTGCCTGCAAGGAGCCTAGTTTATTTAAACCATGGGTCAAGACACATATAAAAGTTTTATTTCATTTAAATGTGTATAATAGATGTGAAAAGGCTGCTTGTTGTCCATGTTGGAGAGCTCAGTGTCAAGACATAGGTGAACATAGTAGTATAAAGACAGTAAAAGTGTTTCTCCTACACAACATGATACTATGACAATGGCAATAATGATATTAAGAAAAACAAGGGCTGCCACCTTGGGCAAGGTCAGATCATTGGTCCCTGTGAAGCTGCAAGCCCTGGTCAGGCAGCCACAACAGGTGACTAAGCCTCCTGGCTATATTATCTGCCAACTTCTTCCACCAGCAGAAACAGAGATTCTTTTCCTTCTTCCAATATCTCCTACATTTAAAGAGGACAATCAAATCCAATGTCTGAAACCACTGATGCTGCCTTAACTACACAAAAAATTCAAACTGCCACTGTAATGTGGGGAAGCAATGGAGTGCAGCCATATACCCAAGCGGGATACAACAAGTAGCTCCAGCACCTGGGGCACAGGGTTAACCTCTCTGAACTCTGATTTCCTCCTGTCTCTGTGGTTAGCACAGGACCAAGTCAGAGAATTACGGTAAGCACTTTTCACGTGTTTTGCATGTAGTGAGTGTTTAATAAATGTTGGCTACTGTTATTACTTCTAAATACCAAGATAAGGCAATGGCCGAATTTCCTACTGATTAAAAAAGAACCAAAGATTGCCATTCTCTGGAGATGAGGGGAGCAGAAGACCACAGAGACCTGGTGGAGTTTTTTGAAGTGATGTTAGTGCCCTATATCTTCATGATGGTGGTGATTATATGACTGAATGTATTGGTCAAAGTTCACAGAACTGGACACAAACCAGTGTGAATTTTACTGTAAGTAAATCATACCTCATTTTTTAAAGTATCAACCAAAGTATTTAACTAGTTCTGACTAAAATAAATCATCCACAGCAATAGACATTTTAACTTCATTTCTTTCTAAACTTAAACAGAAATCTAAGGCCTAAAATGCTACTTCATATTTTTAGACCAAGCTCTTGAATTAAAGGATTGAGCTATTTGCAAATAATGGATGCCATCTGAACAATTAACCAAATTAACTGTTTCAAAATAAAACATAGATTATATTGAATAGAGTGATGAAATGAATTATGGAAAGAGAAAATGAAAGTGATGTTTTCATTTACTAGATTACTTAGCATGACAAACATAACGGCTTCTTCTCTAAAATCTAGTAATGGGCCTTTGTAAATAATCTCAAAAGTCTACCGTTATTTTCAATAAGCTAAAGAAAAGTAGAAAAGTCTGGTGATGATTTCCATGATTTATTTATCATCTCAAGGTATTTGTAAAAGGTTCTACACGGCTGCTCACTTTGAATTTTAATCAACACTGTTAACATAACCAAAGAGCTCTTTTAGTATAGATCTGTGCATCTACTTTGGCAGAAAATATTGTTTTACAACAATTTCTTACTCAACACCACATTTACAAAACAGATGGAGCACCAAATAAATTATTTTAAATGAGGAATAAGATTCGGGTCAGCCTACAGTGCATTTCTGCATATGCCCTTCACTTTAGCAATAGTCCCCCTTTCTTTGCCCACCTTATAACACATTTAGGCCATTATTTCTCCCTCTGATTTAAGGATCTCCATCAAAGAGGGCTGTCAAGACTGTAATGAAGATGGAAACTAGGAGAGAGGCACAGTTCAGAAGCCCAACATTTCAACTAATACAACCCCATAAATACTGGCCTCAGTTCCCCAGGTAGCATTCACTCCCTGCTATTCCCTCAAGTCCCCAATTATCACCTTGCTTACTAATCTACTCCTGCCTCTACTCAGAGACCACCTGACTGCATTCATCCCTTATATTAAAAAAAAAAAAATAAGGAAACCAAGAAAAGATGTCACTAGTGCTTTTTCACATGTGTTTCTGCTTTAGCTTTTTATTCTCTTTTTTTTAAACAAAAATGAAACAATTTCTGCCATTCACATGACAAAACTATCTGTGCAGTATTCGTTGCTTTATGAAGTTTGATGTTAAAAGACTTTGTTTTCTATTAGGATATTGTCTTGATGCTGCAAGTTATCTTTAGAAAATACCACAATACATTCCAAAAATCTTGATGCTTCAAGGCACCAATTCAAGGGGAAATACACCAAGTAGTTGCCTATTTAAATATAGCATCCTCTCTTTCCTATAATCCAGTCTTGATCAACTTTCAGCACTACTTCCATAATTTTCGAAAGTTTAAGAAAATGCAAACTGAAAAGAGCCAAGAAAAAGGAGCACGTCAAGCCTTCTTTGGAGGTACAATACAATGAACAAAATATGGGACTGATAAACCCAAAACCAATTGTTAAATAAATTAACAGAACTCAGAGATAACATGTACTTTCTCCATTCATTCAATAAGCAATTTATTGAGCTGCTACTACATTCCTGGCACTTTATATCTAGGGTTACACTGGTGAACAAGAAGCCAAATGCCTTCTTTACAAAGAATAAAAATGACAAAATATCCTTAAAAGTTTCAGAATTCAACATAAGTATCAATATCATTTCTAAAATCAGTGATTTTTGAACAATTAATCATTTCCCCCATGTACTTCTACAGCCTTCAATGAAGAAATGGTATCTATTGACAAGTTCCCAATTCCATATATCAGAAATACTAACAAATCATCCTTCTTGCTTATCGCCCATTAATGTAAAATTAAAACAAATGTTTTTGTAATTCAGTAAGTTACACTATGAATCTCACTATGGACACTAATAAAGTTTGATTGTTTTTAATTCAAAAACAAGTATTCAAAACAATTAAAAGAAAGGGGTTAAAATTAGGTAGGCTGGTATCTTCTTTGCAATTTTCACCTCAAATTTTATTAACACCACAATGCAAAATCACCACAAATATTTTATGACAAAAACAGAAATGTCACATAACTCTGTCAATAGGATTATCATGCACAGTTGAAAGCAACTTCCATTGAAACATAAGCTACAGAGTAAAAGAAAACGTAAGTCACTAAAAGCTATGTATGTAGCAAAAAGACACTTTACTTTCCTTAGTTTATCTCTTAAGTGTGTGCTGCAGGTAGTTAATATACTTGATCTCCAAGCCCTTCAAATTGTGTCCTTGCCCAGACATAAACTGTGCAAACAGATGACAAAGGGAAATGCAGTTTCACAATTGCCTCTTACATAGAGTAGCAATATGGTATATTTCACTAGATTACTGCATAAGTTGATAACACCATCAGACATTTTCACAGTACTTGGAAGATTTCTGTAGGTCCAATAAAATTTCAGATGCCACCACTGCCAACTCTCTTCACTGTGGCATGTTCTGCCCTCTCTCCCACCAGTTATCAGCCACAGGAAGGGTGGGTGCAGCCTGTCAATTTGCTTTGCTGCTCCCTGTCCTGATAACTCCTTGATTTTCAGAAAGCAATGTTTTCATTTGCTCCAAACTTGAGCGAGCCGAATGAGCTGGTCTTGCCTAAGGCTCTGCTCTTCTTAGCTCATCAACTATTTTTTTTTTTTTTTTTTTGCACTTCATGTCACGAGAAATATTTTTACATTGCGGACCAAAATGTAACATTAGAATGAAACTAACACAAACTCGGGAGTTCCTAATATTACTTCTTGAGTTTAAAATGCTCAAAACAATCGCTGGCTTTCTTCCGCTAACACTGTGCATGCAAAACCAAGCAAACTGCCCAAAAGAACTTCCACAGAACACGAGGCCTGCCTACTGCAAGCAAGGAAAAAGATTAAATCGTGTGGAACTGTAATCTCTAAGAGCTTCTGAGCCTAAGAAAGCGGAAATCTGCATTTATGTTCAGAAATCTACTCTATTTTTCTTTGTGACTGAGTGACCGGAGATTAAGAGATTTTGCACCCTCGAAGTGTAAACATTTGTAAGAGCCAACTAACTATATACAGATCAGAAGAAACATATTAAATAATCTCTGTTCACCCTCTGTTCGCCGCCTGGGATTTTTAAGAAAATGTTCTCGCATTTCACATAATCCCTATCTGTGTTTAAGATACAACAGAAATCTTATAGGGAGTCTGTTAACCAGACTAGGCTACACATAAGAATATGCCCTACCCAGGCAGGTACAAGGCCCTAATGCCAGACCAATCCTGGAAGAGGTGACAGCCCCAAGTTCAACTGAGGATGTCTGAGCACAGCTCCCCCTGCACATTAGGGATCACCTCTCCATTCTTTCCACATGCCATTTGCATCCAATCCCCGCTCAACCAACGCAAGCACCCATGCTCCAGTGGTTCCTGTTAGCAGTGGGCTTCCTCCTTCCACCACCACTCCCCCCAGGGAGAAAATAGACCCCAAGGACGGCTGAGGGTGGGCGATGAGCGCCCTTCTCCCACCTACCTTGATGATGCTGCTCCGGCGGGGCAGGCCGCCCGGCTTGCTCTCCCGGGGGAGGGTACAGACGACCGCGCTGGGGGTCGAGGCGAGCGCAACGCTGCGGGGTCCCCTGGCAGGGCTAGCCCGGGCTTCGTCCCCGGACACGCCGAGGCTGCAGTCTCCGTTGGAAACCCCGCCGCTGTCATAGCGCGCCCGCCCGTGGCCGAGGCGACCTCCCCCGCCACCGCCTTCCCCCACTCCGGCTTTCAGGGCGCCCTTGGCGCCGAGGGCCGGGCCCGGGGAGGTGGGCAGGGCCCCGCCGGCGGCGCCCCCCCGGCCGCACTCCGCCATGGGCGCCCCGCGACCCGCCTGCACAAAGCCGCGTCCTCGCGTCCTCGCGTCCCCGCCGCCGCCTCGGGCCGCCGCGCGCGGCCCCTCCTCCTCTCCTCCTCCCGCCGCCGCCGCCTCGGCCGCTTCTTCCGCTTTTTTTTTTTCTTTTTTTTTTTTTAATTTAGATGTGATGTTTGTTTCGAGCTCTCGCCTTGCGCACGGTTAAAGTCGCCGCGGCAGAATTATCGGAAGATTCCTGCAGGGGAGAGAAGAGAGAGACCAGTCAGTTCGGGCGCCGGCGGAGCCCCGGCTCTCGGCACCTGGGGAAGGAAAACACGCCCCAACACACGCGCCTCTGCGGGCGCCAAAAATAACCCGCGCGGGCCGGGCGCCCACCCCGGGGCAACCCGCGCCCACCTCAGGGGCCCCAGGCAGCCACCCCGAGGTAAAGGGGCGCCCACGTCAGGGGCTCGGGGCGCGCTCCCCCGGGACTCAGAGCAACTGGGGTCGGAGCACCCGCCACGCAGGAAAAGGCGCCCACCTCCGGCGAAGGGCGAGGGGAAGTGGCGGCCGCCCCGACGCTCTCTGGCCACGCGGAGGCGGCTCCCGAGGATCTCCCGGCCCCGGGCGGGCGGGGGTCGACGCGCGGGTCTCTCCGGACCCTAACTCCCCAGAGGCCGCCGCGTGCCGAGCTCTGTTACGTCCCCTCAGAGCCCCGTTAAGGCCCGCGGCGCCGAGAGGAAGCGCACGGCGGGCAGGGGCGACCAGGAGCGGCCGGGTATGTCAATCGCTGTGCGGCCCCGGGGCAGCTCCCGGAGGGGGCAGCCCAGACCCACCCCACCCGCCGGCTGCTGTCTCCTCCCGAGCTCGGCGCTGCCCCCTGCAGGCCGCGTGGTCCCTCCTCGATCGCCCCCTGACCCACTGCGAGCTGCCCAGCTCCCTCTCGAGAGTGCCGCCGTCGCGGCTGCTGTCACCGAGGCTGGGTCATCGGGCCGCGGGGACCTCAAAGCCGAGTGGACGGGAGCCCCAAGTCATTGCCTATCCTTCGCCTCCCCCGAACTGCTGCAACTGTCAGTCACCGCCCGGAACCCCGAGGGGCGACTACCGCGCAGGCCTCGGGGCCCGGAACAAGGGTCCCGGGGCCCAGGATCTTGGCCGCTGCACCTCATTCCTGCCCCAGCCCCGCGCACGGAACTCGTTTCCTTCCCACCCAGTTCGGGACGCTGGTCTCTGACTTCCCCAATGGGTCAGATCTATATCATACACTGGGACCAATTCCGTTCCCTTGGGCTCCTGATTGATTCAACTAGTTGGAAGGATGCTGAGGCAGGGGTGAGGGCTGGGGTGGCTGGCAGGCTATGAGGGGCAGAGGACATCAGCAGAGCCTATTTCGTGCCCTCTGAGTCTCCACACACAGATTTATCACTGAGACCTTCCCGATTCCCGTACCAGGGATGCCGGCTGGCCCTGATGGCCTGCGGGGCCCAGCCTAGGTCAGGCTCATTTTTTGGGACAGGATCCCACTTGCAGCGCTACAGCCAGTCCCTCCTCTAGTTCTCCCGCACCAACTTAAGGTGGTGTGACTGGCCTAAAAGTCCACGCTGATCGTGTGGCTTCCGCTCGCAAATATCTCCCCTGGATCTCCCTCCCTGGAGCCAGACAAGACCCAAAACTCCGAAGGGTGAGACCCCAGCCCTTCCACCACCACCTCTGCGCCACCCCACGCCCCAGGCCTGGGCCCACCCACCTCTCCATCCCAGGCTCCGTGGGCTCCAGCCTCCTACCCTCTCTAGCACCCAAGCCCTTCCCCAACTCGTATGCTTTCATTTCCAGGAACGCAGTCCCCGCAGGGCGCGAAGGAGAAACTAATAGTCCGGAGGTGGGGGTGAACTTAGACCTGGCTTTCATTAGCGTGGTGTTGTAACAGACTGCCAAGGAGCCTCTGAGGAAATGGGCTTTACGTACATATACATACTCGCCCTTGCCCCTGAAGCAACATCAAATACTTTCATGTTATTCTTGGGGGCGTTTTAATTCGTCAGATCCTCTGAATTCGTGTTTTTGTAACCCATCAGACAAGATTTTGTACATCTCTTTCCAACCTGGGCCTACACACTAACAGAAATAGTTTTACATCGAAGGACAATGCTTTAGTGTTTTATTCAGTCTTATCTCTTTTCTTTCTTTTTTCTAGTTGTGTTTCAAAATGTTTATTTTTTCTGTCTTGTGATAGTTTTGGAGGAAAAAATATTGAAATAATTCAAATCAGGCTCTTAACTCTGCTTTATTAAATTTATAGTCAGTAGCCTGTGAGTATGCTTCGGGGGAGGAAAAAAAGAATGCTAGGATCTTTATTCTTCAAGTTCTCTAATTTTGATATTTTGAATAAACACCCAGAGGTGTCTCTGCCTTTTGTGTGTTAGTATCTAATCTCTCCTGCATTTACGAGTCACTAGTAAAACGCTATGACAGCCATAGATCCCGTGGCTCTCACTGTGAGTTTCCTGGGCTGAGTAGGGACTTAGTGAGGTTCAACCCCCAGTATGCTTTTAATAGAAGCACCAGCTGATTCACCAGTGCCCTCCAAAATGAGCACCTATCCATCTCACTCTGGACTCCCAACAGGTCATACCAGGGAGCTTCGTTGAAATAGACTTGGCATTTAAATTAAAATGTTTCCCAAAGCATCTTGGCAGACCTGTAACTAATGATGCCAGAGGCCCAAGGCCTGTGCCAGGTTCCTTTTTATTCCCATAAGTGCTTGTCTCCCACAAGCCGCTGGTCACACGCCTGCTGATGTTATAGCAGCACTTCTTCATCCCCCAAACAGCCCAACTGTAGGTACCATATCTCAGACATGGTGAAGGGAAGCAGCATGTTCCTCTGACATGTGCAATGCTTGGCTCCCAATAGGTTTTTTAATAAGCTAAACTCAGATTTTTTCATCACAAATAGCGTAGTAAGTAATTGTTTTTCCTCATTCCTGCCTGTTTCTCTGCAGTCACTAAGTGGTTGCTGTCCATTCCTCATACTCCACAAGCAATATTGTTGAAGAAATTGTAAATATTTTGCCAAAATTCTTGCTGAAGTGTTTTCATGGCATTTTGAAATTCATAAAAGTTGGAGTTAGAAAAAGCCAAAATATCATAGTCATTCCTCAGCAAATATTGTCTAATGGTTCCCTCAGATTACATTTCAGAGCAGGGCAATAAAAGATAGGCAAGACATTAATAAAATGCCCATTCTAAATAACTCCATGATGCTTATGCCAATTTATTTTTTCTATATGCAAATAGTTGGAGTCTGGTGAGTAACCTGCTCGTAATATTTAAAGTAGATACCTTTAAAATCTCATTCTATCATGCCAGCAATACATGGCTTTATCTCTTTTAAATTTTCTTCACATTTCAATCCATCTCAGATTTTAATCATTGTCACTCTTCACCAAACTGTCTTCTATTTGTATCATCAATTTAATGCCCAGAACTCGAACTATTCAGACTCCCTGTTCCATAAGAACCTTCCTTCAGTCTCTCAAAATAACACTGACTCAGTTTACTGACTTCTTGCCATCATTTATACCCTTGTAGGTTATGAATTCATATCTAGTTTCCAGTTCACAGGCTCCAATATTAGGACTCTCCAACTTTTTTTCTGATTCAGTGAGTACTTGGCCTTCAGATTATTTTCTTCCTTAATGTATTATGACAATTTTCATTTCCCAAACCTCAATCACATGTTATTTCCTGTATTTCTCCAAAGATGCAGTTCAACCTCTGAGCCTTCATATTCAACTGCTGTTCATATGCTTAACATAAATGCTAACTAGAGCAGAAAGTAGATGACCAAAATGCTTTAAGGAAATAGCAGATTATATCAATGTACTAGTTCACACTGGCTACTCATTTGCTTCCTGAGTCAATCTAAGGGGTTGATTTTAATCTGTTATGCTCCTACAGCTTAAATTATATTTATTTTATCATGATCCTCAACAACAAGAAATATGTAGCGATTGATTGCCTTTTTTCCTGAGCAGTAATGTGGCAAGTTAGCCCTGCCAAAAGCTTTCATTTCCATATTTTCCTCTCTTCTGACACTAAAGATTCTTCACCCATTTTCCTTGGATCCATCTTCCACAAGTGTATATGGCTGCCAAGAAGTTAGGCACTCGGGGAATTACAGCTATGCTTTTCAGCCACTGAAGAACTATTTTGCGAGTTCATTAAGTTTTTTCAGTGGCTATTGGTAGCATTTTGAGGGAATCTGTTAATCAGTGGGAATTTGATAAGATCATTCTATCAGCAAAAGGATACAATATTGTAGACTAATATGAGTCCCTTAAAAATAACTGTTACTTATTACACTGGTTTTATAAATTCTCTCTCATGTGTATGATTGTATGTCTACCACTATTTTATTACAGGAGTCATTGCAAACTCAAATGTGTACGGGGGCCAGGTAGGTAATGTAATGAGTGAACTTGGAGGGATTTGTTTCATAATAGCATCATAATTCATGTTTTTTCATGATGTTTTTCGTCATGTTTTTCAACAACGATATGCTTTGCATATCAGAGTAATACTCTTCCTGATTCACTTCTGGCTTTCTAATTTTGATAGGGCCTTGATACAAGAAATATTTCACTTTCCTCTTAACTCTAAAAAAGATGTGTGAACATACTGATAAATAGCAACTGACACCCAGCCAGGTGTAGTATGGCAACACGGAATGTTAGACTCAGGTACTCTGGTGAGGAATCTTATTGCTACCTTGAGGGAATCTTGGCTCAGTGCTGCCAAGACCATCTTACTATTCTAGAGAAGCCAGGAATCCGGAACATAAAACTTGTTATTTAGTTAGTTAGTTCATTCTCTTAAGGGAAGGACATCCACAAATTGAGGTCTTCACGTATTGTTCTTTATGAAGTCTGCAGAGAGACTATTTTTTTCCTATCCCACCTCCAAACGGCATGATAAGCAAAGTTTAGCAAATGCCTTCCAAAGTCTGCATTTCTTTGGATCTTGTCAATCTGTTTTTTATTGGCATGTTTATTTTCATGAGTTTTAGGAAGTCAGAATATCTGATGACCACATCATTTACACATCCCAATATGTGATGTGTTGCTTCCAACCTACTTCCCTTCATCTACCCACTCCCAAATCCCAACCCCAAGAATATTTCATCTCTGAAATCTGAAACTCAGAGACTCATTGTCTAGCCAGAAACTCTGCCCTTTCATCAGTCCCATTCTCTTACTTCCCCCAAACCCACCTGCCAGTATTAGCAAGACCTGTACTTCCTCCACCCCTTCCCAATCCCTTAGTCTATCAGCACCCCTTTTTATACTTTTTCCCCTGACCTAGCCTGGGCCTTATGACCAAGACCTTCAATTAAACCACATTCTCACTAGCATCCTAGATCCTTCACATTCTTGTCCTTCTGCTGTGCCCACCTTGACAATATACAGCTTTGCATAAATCTAACTATGGCTTTCTCCATGCATGCCCCCAGCTGCCACTCTGCTGTGGAAAAAAAAAATCATATAGCTAGGCTGTGTTACATGTGTATGATTTCCATCTTCAGCAGAGCCTCTGGTATATTAAGCAATATTTTACCCTTTGCTAATTGGCATAAATCTTTATTCTCCAAACTGTTACTCTTCAAATCCCAAGTAACCCACTAGCTCTCAATCTCAGCAGTTGTCCTAGGATTCTACTTCACAAAATGCACCAAAAAATAAACTGCTTTAACTTTTTTTCCATTCCACTTATCCTTACTTCACCCACCACCCCAGCTGTCTAAGGTTAACCCTGAATCAGAAACCATCTATGTATATTTTCTATGCTTATTGGACTCTTCTGCTGTGATGTGATTGATCGTTTAAGACCAGGGGGTTTTGTTACCCTCTAGTTGGCAGAAGCTGGAATGGGGTCTTCCCTGAGTGAGTGGCCAATCCCAACTTCAATCATACAAGGGCAGGAAGGAGTCAGGGATTTGGAAGATAGCCTTAGACCACTTTCTCTCGGGTCTGGTGCCTTGAGTCTTCGTGGGTGCTCCAAGGGAGTGAGGAGAAGACTAGGGCCTCCAGGAGCCAGAAGGAGAAGAAGGTGCCTTCATCAGAAACCCCATGAGGCTGAGCCTGTGGGCTCTGAGGATAGGGACTTTGTGTTTAAATGTGCTTTTTATGGTCTAATTCCCCCAAGTTGTTAATAAAGAAGGGTTAGTATTAATAGCTCCTCTCAGCTGTACTATCATGGATACAGTGATGGCCTCTGAAAGACAGAGCTACTCCTTCTCTCACCCCCACAGCCAGTGTGATGGCTGCAGCAAGCCATGAGTGAGATTCCAGGGGAAAGTAAATCCCTGAGTTAAAGAGGCAAGTGGTAAGCGGAGTAGACCAACCCCTCAGGGAGCTTTTCTTTCCTTCATAAACCTTGAAGCACTGAGGCAGTTCTTCCAATTCTTCTACCTTGCTTTGTCACATCTCTTGGTCCATTCTCTATGCATTTTGCTTACTTCCACATATACATACATTCTAGACATCCCTTCCTAAAAATTTTTCCTCAACTCTCTTTCCTTCTCAAGCTACACCTTCTCACTCTCCTTGCTCCTCACACTGAAATTTCTGTCAAAAAAAATATTCTTTTCTCTCTGATGTTCACTGTTCTTTTTGTTACCAGCCTATTGTAACTGGCTTCCATCCCCTTCTATGGAAACTGTCCTCCCAAAGATCATGGTTAAAATCCTGTATCAACAAATTCAATGGCTACTTTTTAGTCTTTACCTGTCTTGGCATTTGTGGAACATTTAGTATTGCTAACTCTCCTTTTATTGTTTAAACTCTCTCTTTCCCTGATGAGATTCTTGGCCTGACTGTGCCCTAGGAATCTTAAACTCAACATACCTTCATTTTAATTCCTTGAATCTGTCCTTTATACATCTGTTTTGTTTTGCTATCCATTCTGTAGACTAACTGAATGAAGAACTCAGCATCAACTTCCACTCCCAGGGCCTCCTGTTCCAGTTAACCGTCGATGCATTGTAAATCAACTGAGAAGTATCTTTCAAACCCATTCCCACCAGAATGGTCTGCTTTACTGTCTCATTGCACTATTGTCTCTTGGACTTCTGCAATAGCCTCCCAACCCTGCCTGCCTCTACTCCCTCCCAGCTTCAATCTATTTCTCAAACCACCAAAGCATTGTCCTGGAGGATCACTGCTCAACCCCAAAGTCTCTAACAGTTCACTTTAAAACAAATTTGATTCCCTTTAGGAGATGCACAAGTTCCATCATAACCTGGCCCAATCTTCCTTTCTAGCATTGTCTCCTACCTAGATATGCTCCATAAATGCTAGTCATGTCAATCTACTTCCCTGAAAAGGCCATGCAGTCTCACCCTCAGTGTGTTTGCTTATGGTGTTTGCTAGGTTTAGAATTCCTGTTTCCCTCTCTCCATCGGAAGAACTTAGAGGCATCCTTCAAGAAAACACAAATGCTTCCTCCTTTGATAAGATGTTTCTGACTCCAGAAAATTAATTGCTCCTCTAGGCTCTTAAAGCACTTAGTACATACCTCGACAATGGCCCTCATTATAATATATTGCAATTATTTATGTATGAGTCTTTTTCCCCACATGAGCTTGAGATCAGCAGAGCATAGCTTACAAATCTTTTCTCCATACTAAATGAACTCATCAGAGTTTGACACTACATAGGATTAATCCTCAAACTCTCTGCAGCAGCCCAGGACCTGACATATCATATATCTTCCATACATTTGTTGATTTTAATTAAGAAGCCTGTTTTAAAATCCATCTTTGCCCTTCATATGCTTATAAAACCCTTTCTTATTTCATAAGGCCTCTTTCCTTGGTTCAAGTGAAGATGTTTTATTCTGTGCCTTCCAACTTTTCTTCCTATTTTTCCTTATTAACTAATACAAATTAGTTCATCATGTTGCTAGAATTTATGAATTATGTATGTATTGTGTGAAAAGGACTGTATTTGATGCTGTGGGGGGACGGTGACTGGGAGTTTGGGGTAGGAAAAGGGAGGCTTATTTTTCATTATGTATGCATTACAGTTCCAATTTTTAAAGTAGTTAAAAATAATAAAGGGAGCAGTCCCAGCCCTGATATGGTTAGTAAAAATTGTGACCTATCTCTGAGACGTAAGATTAACAAAACCTTACCAGACCGAAAACATCACCCCTTCAGCTTGGCACACTGCCCGACTCCTTTCTTAATTGGAAATTCTAACCATCAACAATACACAACACAAGAAAGGACACAATCTCCAGAAGGTTGCTGTTAAAATGTACAAATTACCTGGCAAAAGGAAGCTTCCCTAGATAGCTCCCACTTAACGCTCATTAGCAAAAAATGAGCTAAATGTCACCCTGTTCTTTTTGGCAGAGACATATGGCACTCACATGAGAGAGAAAACACAGGTTAATCTTGCTACCCAGAAGGTGGCAGGACAAGGTTCAGGGGGGCTCCCTTCCATCCCCTACTCCAAAAGACCTTAGAGGGCGGCTTGGGCAAGTGAGGAGAGGTTGTGAGCCACATTGTGATTTTATAATCTGGCTCGATGTCTGCCCTGAGACAGAGAAACACCTAAGAGAAGGGTTGGGAGGGCAATGAGACTTGAGAGAACCTAGGCCTTGGAGGAAGGGATGGAGCTGGCTTGCTAGACAGGGGTCAGAAGGTCATTCCAGGGAAGATGGGCAGCCCAAGCGAAGACACATCCAGGTTCCTCTTCTACTCAGTAGTCCCTATGCAAATATTTCTTGCACTATTAAACTTTAGTTAAGACACAATGAAGAAGAAGAGGCCTTAAATGTTCTTTTAAAATCATGTGACCATGTAAATAGAGGATCTTGAACTCAACTGGGACAAGGACAAGAACTAGAGGAAGTGGATAAACTGTAGCCACAGGGATTTTGGGTGCCACAGAAAGGAAATTGTCCCTGCTCTGACATCAGGCACTGATATGCATTACCAACAAGGCCTTGGAATTTCCTTTTCACAAGAACCTTAAGAAGGTAGACAATTATCTACAGGGATGGTATAAGCAGTTCCAGCCTGAAGGCAAAAGTCATAATGAATGACTCCCTTTGACCTGCTGATTCTGGGTATTTAATCACAGATTTTTAAAAACTGTCTTGAAGTCAAATTAGATGTTAAATTTTTTTTTTTTTTCAGTTTTCTTAGTCTTCATTTTCATGGAATTACTATTTGGTGTAGTGTAATGAAATGTTTCAGCCCTCTTCCAAACACGTATTTCTCACGGGGTTGTTCAATTGCCTATTTACTGTTTTGAAATGGAATACCTTTGTAATCATATATTCCTGCAGTTTGAGTTCACATGTTTCATCTAGCTGGTTCATTTTTCTACGTTTTAAATTAGGTTCACTAGTTTATTTTTATCATTGAGCCAAAGATCTCAGGATGTTCTCTGCTTGGGGTAGATTTTCTACTTGAAGAATTATAAAATGACCCTCTTCCTAACATGGTAACTTCTTTGATGCTGTACACTTGCTGTGTTTGTAATAGTTAGGGGCAATTAAAGTGTCTGGTAGAGTACAATATTAATGCTATTAGAGTACACGGAGAAATTTTAAATCTCCCTCAATCTCTATTTCTGATGATGGGTGCCTTGGGGTTTTAACTCTACGGTGTATCCAAAATAGTGTTTGGGTTTTTTCTTTTTAATCATCATATTTTCCAGTGTCAAACTCAGCATTATTGCTTCCACAAATACTTTGTGCATTGAACCATCTCTATGTTATTTTATTCATCTGTTCCTCTAAGAAGACCTTGTTAATCTACTGTGACATTTCAGCCATAAAAATGATCTCAACCACCTCTGTTCTGTCTCTCTTTTCCTTTTAAACACTCAGCTTAAATCTTAAGTCTTTCATAAGCTCTCTTCTCTGCAGTGGTGAGTAAACATTTCATTCCAGCAGTCTACTGTTCTCACTCTTACTTGTAGGGAAATTCAAAACTTCTGTCTAACTTTGGGTATTATGAAGCAGCCTGGCTGTGTAACTTAGCCCCTAGACCCGAGATACTCTAGCTGAGAGTATGGATCAGAACCCTTGCCAGTTGGTCATTGCTTGGCATAAGACAAATCCTTTAAACCTTAGCCATTTCGTTTTCCTCCTTGGTCATACAGGGATAAAAATGGTGACCTGTCTCCTGACCTGCCTGCTGATCTGCCTGCCAGGGTGGATGCAGACCAACATTTGCAAACCTTAACGGACAATATGAATGCTGATTGGAAAGAGAGCAACTGGAGCTCACAAATAATTTCCCCAAAGGTCAATTAGACCCACAAGATATCTCTGGCATACACAGGAAGTATCGGCCTCATCTATATTTAATGTAATTCCCTTCTCCCTGGTCCCATTAAAGAAGAGTTTGGGGTGCAATAAATATTTCATGACAAAAATGTCCATGCACCCACTTTCCAGAGCCCCAGCCAGTGACCCCCTTATTTCCATTCTGAATATAATAAAATGTCTGTTCAATCACAGAATATGGATATTTGTTGGAACATACAAATTACATTCTCTTTGCAGTGCTATTGGCAACTGATTCCTGTGTATTATGTTGACTTGGGGATTGTTTGTATACCCACTCACCCCTCAGCACACAGCATGTTATAAAACGTCTTAGTTTTAAATACAAGCTGATAATTCTGAAGAGAAAGAAACGTAAAACATCGAGAATACAAAATCTAAATCATAATCTCATCAACAAAGAGCCGGGGTAGCTCAGCAACCAGAGACTGTAATGGGGAAAACCATTTCCGAATCCAGACAGGTGGGCAAGTAATAGAGGTCATGGGTTGGGAATAAGATTATTCATAAGTATCAAAATTAAAGAAAGTGTCAGAAGAATTAGGGCTTCCCTTGTGTGGTTGGCTTGGGAGCCCTACTTGTTTCTGGCATGCATGGAATAGGGGGCAGAGATGAAACAACAAAAACTTATTTTGTTTCCCTGTGTGAGTCAATTTACAGTAATTCCAGCCCTCAGGATGGGACATGCGGGCATCATGAGCTAAGCAGAGTATCAGAGATGTAGCCTCACATCCCTGAATGCAGGCCCTTCAGAGGGAGTACACAGGGGTGGGCCTGCTTTGAGATTTAGGTTTCACAGACTTATTTCATCAAAATTCTGTTCCAGGATTTGGAGTTGGGATTCCTGTGAGTGTAATTTAAGTCTTCAGCAGCAGCTGTACTAAAAAAGAGAAGGTCAGTTTGAAGATAGAAAAGTGAAGCAAGGGATATCGAGTCTATCAGTGATAACAAAGAACGCTCATCTTCTTCTGAGCCAGATTGTCTCCCTCAATGAGCGAGAGGCAAGGAGGAATGCCATGCTGAGATGAGAAAGAGGAGCAGGTTGAACATATTTATTCCCATTGTACAGATGAGGCACTGAGGCATAATTAAAGTTATATCACTTGCTCAGGGACAAGTACTGCTCCGAAGTCCATTAACTTTACCACTGTGGAATACCGAGGAGAAAAAAATGCCAGGACACCCTCCTGGAAAGTTCAGCCCAAAAGGAATGGTAGCTATGTGAACACCTCTATGTCTCTATTATCTTCAGCAGATTGGGACCCAGTTCAGTCATCCTGGTTAGCTATTCCTTTGCTAGGGGCACCTGGGCTTGGAGAATTCCACTCCACGAATCCCTTCCTTTCTGCTTCTCTTCCTGAGGTCACTGTACAAAAAGACAAAAAAAAACACATCAGAGTATTCAAGTAGTACCACCATCTTGGGGTAGCCTTGAGGGTTAACCATGTACCACAGTGGAGAATCAGTGAACATTCAATATGCACCAGGCACGATTTCAAGAGCTTCTCAAGCTTCACCTACCTCACTTAGCCCTGACAGAAACTCTGATAAACAGCTAATTTTATTTTCTCCATTTTACAGATGGGCAGGCTAAGGAGGCACAGAAAGGTGAAGTGACTTGCCCAAGATCTAACCACAGTGAAGACAAGCTAAAGCAGAGAGGAGTATGGGAGAAAAGGTCGTAAGCCTTAAATGCAGTGCACAGGAGCAAACCCAGTCCTCTGTGTTACGAGGCTGAGGGGGATGAAGATTCTTGGCTGTGGGAGAGAGGTTGGGGCAGAGCTGACTTTTGCTCCTGCTGCTGCTCCAGGCAAAAGCCTTAGTGGAGCCTGAGGGGAGTCTCATCAGTTTAACACCTGACCTCAGGCTCCCCTGGAAGAACAGTAGTACTCCCTTATTTTCAGGGGATATGTTCCAAGTCCCCAGTGGATGCCTGAGCTGCAGATAGTATTGAAACTTATACATAACACATTTTTTTTTCAATCTTGTAACTGAGAAGGCTACTAAGTGACTAATGGGAAGGTAGCATATATAGTGTGAGTATGCTTGACAAAGGGATGATTTATGTCTCCGGTGGGATGGATGGAGGGGGATATTCAGAGATTTAATCAAGCTACTCAGAATGTTGTGAAATTTAAAATGTATGAATTGTTTATTTCTGAAATTTTCAGTTTAATATTTTTGGATTGCAGTTGACCATGGATAACTGAAACTGAGAAAAGCAAAACTTCAGATAAGGGAGGACTACTGCAACAAAGGAACACTTGACACGAAGTGAAGGAGACACAAGCAGAGAACTTTTAGCAGCGATTTCACCCTGGGGATGAGGAAATGTGAAGAGCTCACCAGGGAACTTTCTCAAAGCTGCCTGGCTAGAAGAGGGTTGCGTTTTAGATGATGCAATGACTTATCTAGAAAACCCAACAAATCCTCTCCAATCAGCCTGTGATAAAAATGAGTTCAGCATAGTCACAGAACATACCAGCTACGTAGTTTGCAGGAGTCCTTTGCAAAATGAAAATTCAGGGCCTCTTGTTCAGAAATTATTAAGAATTTCAAGAAGGTAACAATAGAGCATTAAACCGAGTTCTGAGAGCAGGACCCTGTGTGACCACAAGGGTCACCCTTGAAGCCAGTCCTTGTTCAAGGCATGTCTAGGAGAAGCTGGCCAAGTATAAAAAGAAACTCATAGAATTATAATTACTGCTCTCAGTACTAAAGCTTTAATGGCAGAATCTGTGCTCAAATAAGAGAGAAACCACAGCAGACAAATATTAGGAATAAAGTAGAAAAATAGACTTATGGAAACTATGGAATCATAGGGCAAGAGATTGTAAAGATTCTTTCTACTTATACAAATTAATCATATACTGGGAAAGAAAAAATGCACTTGAGTTAATGCAAGAAACAATAGCATGAAACCTATGAAACCGTATTCTCATATGACAAGATAATTAAACAGGAAAAATGGAATTCCACAGAAACAAATCTACACAGAGATAAAAATTAAATATTTCATATTAATTTATGTAAAGCTATAGTAACAACAAATTTAAATAGCCTGAGATGCTAGCAGAAATGTACTAAAAAGGAAATGTATCTCTTAGATATACATTAATAAGAAAGTGAGAATAAAAACATAATTAATTCTGTATTAAAGAATTCTAAAATGGAATAATGTAATGAATCAAAACAAAGTAGGAATATAAAAATACAACAGACATCTTAAATATAAAGGAGGAACGATAGGAATAAACCAACAAAACAATGGTTCGCATGTTGACAAAATGGACAAAATTGATAAACTATTGACCCAATGAAAAAGAAATTACAAGTTAGCGAAATCAGGGAAAAGACAATTAAAACAGCATAGATTTTATTAAGTGTTAAAGAGCATTGTTCTTAGCTGTAAGTGTATAGCTAGTTGAGCAGTCATGTTCATATGATTTCTCACAAACATGTAATAAAAACACATGCAATTTAAAAACATGATCAATTCCTGATACATAGATAGGAAAAGTTAGATATTATGACCCTGATGCAGTAACTGGAGAATTTTTCTAAGCTTTTAAAGAATAAATAATGCTTTATTCTGCTTAAATGGCTCTCCAAAAATATTTTTGAGGTGTTATGTTTCCTTAGGGAACAATATTTCTAAAGTAAATTTGTTGAGCCTCAAGTTGTCAGGGCTAGGCAATCTCATTAATGAAACAAAGGTGCAAACCTTAAGCAAAATTTTAGCAAATGAAATGTAATAGGTTAAAAAATTGTCCAATATGGAAAAAGCAGGATTTACTCCAAGTATATTAGAGTAAAATATTTAATAAAATTAATCACAAAAAATAAGCAAAATAAATAGGGATTACTGCCTTAATAGAGCATAAATGCATTAACAGTAAAAGTCAACTATAAATACTGGCATAATGTACTTAAAAAGGAAACAATGATATGTAAATACAATGAATAAAATTTTATTATAAATTCTGTTTTAGCAAGTTAATGCAGCTATATGTAAAAACTAGAAATAAACAACAAGCCACAAAAGTATTAAGGAATTCAGAAAAAAATCAGACGGTTTAACAGAGTCACAAAATTCAATGCCATTTTTTTTTTTTATTTTTAGTGACAGGATCTCACTCTGTTGCCCAGGCTGGAGTACAGCAGTATGATCATAGCTCACTGCTGCTTCAAACACCTGGGCTCAAGCAATCCTCCCACCTCAGCCTCCCAAGTAGCTGGGAGTACAGGTGTACACCACCATGCCTGGCTAATTAAAAAAAAAAATTTTTGTAGAGAAATTTTGTAGAAAAAAAATTTTTGTAGAAATGGAGTCTTGCTATGCTGCCCAGGCTAGTCTTGAACTCCTGGTCTCAAGTGATCCACGTGCCCTGGCCTCCCAAATTGCTGGATTACACACCCAACCTCAATGGTATTTCTTTATACTAATGACACACCAGTAGAAAATACAGAGTTTTCATTAAAACTATGAAAAAAGTTAATGAAATCAATTCAGAATAGATTGACTAAAAAAAAAATGTAAAACCCAGATGAAAAAATAAAGGAATATATAATAAATAAGCAGAAATCAGGCATTTGGAAAGCCTAAAATTAGAAAAGATGACAAAGAAAATACCTGAATTTTAAAGAATGCAATACTGATATTGCCACAATGGTATACTGCAAGATACTGTTACATACTATATTAAGTGATAGTATCCTGTACTATTACAGTATGTACATACTAACAGTAATGTACTATTACACCAAATACTATTACATTAATTAAATGTTTCAAAGTAGTTTTACATTAGCCATGTTTGAATGGATTTAAAGTCTCATTTTTTGTAAAGATGCTTCTGTTTATGAAGAAAGAAAAGGAAATGCTATGCTATATTGCAACATGACCACAACAGTTACCAAATTTTGGTTATACAGTGCAATTGCACCACAGGTTTCACTTGGGAAAATTCAGCTGTACTTACTCTCATCTCTATTTGATGTAATTTTAAATGCTGCCAAATTGTGTTTTGTCTTTCTCACCTAGGAGTCCAGGAGAAATTAAGTCCCAATTCACTAAGACATCCATTCATTGTAATGTATTAATATTAACTTACCTCCTTGGGAGCTAGGATTGTGTTAGCTATCACATTTTTTTTCTCAATTTTGGGAGAATTGAGAAAACAGTCACCACATTTTCTGTGTTCTGTGGTTCAGAAGAAGATTCCTAGTAAATTTGCTAAAAATTGATTCATGCACATACAATGGGTGAATTTTAGGTTGTATAAATTATACCTCAATGAAGCTGCTTTTAAAAAAATTATTTAGCTATTAAAAGAGCAAGTGGTTTCCTCTGAAAGAAAACCAGACACCAAGACTGTAGAACAGTGTTGTCCAATAGAACTTTCTCCAGTGTTGGAAATGATCCGTATCTGCATTCTTTAATACTGTAGACACTGGTTGGTGTGGCTTATCACCAGATGAAATCTGCCTGGCTAGTGTAACTGAGGAGCTGAACTTTATTTTATTTAATTTTAATTAAACTTAACTAGCCACATGTGGCTAGTGGCTAGCATATCAGATAGTGCAGCCACAGAGAATTTTAGGGTAGCACCTAAGGAGACTCATCAAGGGGTGTGAGTTGACCTCCTAGAAATTTTTTCAGGAAAACATTGGCTAACTAGAGTCCTAGAGACACTGACTTCACCAAAGTCAAATTCTCTATCTTACACTTCCTCAGAAGCCGTAATTCCAACTCAACTCATTCCCACCTTCACTGACCCCTCATCAAGAGCCCACGATGGAGAGTCTACACACTAACAGCTGCTTTATATTTCAGTTTGAGAAACGCTGCCTTCACAGATGAGGAAACTACGATCCAGAAACCTTAATAACTGGGCTGTTTCATTCCTTAGACACCATAGATGCAGTGCC
Source organism: Hylobates moloch (assembly GCF_009828535.3). Classification (NCBI taxonomy): domain Eukaryota; kingdom Metazoa; phylum Chordata; class Mammalia; order Primates; family Hylobatidae; genus Hylobates; species Hylobates moloch. Next base: position 21,975,461 of record NW_026652297.1, on the reverse strand, counting down.
CAAACCCTAGGGGCTTCTCAAAGGCTATATAGAAAACGTTTCAGACCTTAAATAAATAAATAAAATATTGGTTCAAAAATATAAAAAGGGAAAAACAAAATCAATGAAAATTTTTATTGCAAATTTGTTAGAAACTCACTTAATTTTCAATAGAAGTGAAGTTATAATCACTGACTGGGAGTGTGGTTAATATAGTTAATATGATGGTGGTGAGTTCCCACCATTAGTGTTTAGGGCATTTGAAGCTTTCAAAACACATAAGAGGCCTCCAAGCTTGTTGTTATTCTTTTTAGAACACTGTCCACATTTTATTTACATTTTAATACTAACTTTAATCTTAAAGTCATATGTTCATTCATCTATTTTTTTTGTATTGGTTTTACTTAAACTTGAATGCATGAAAAACAAAGACTGTAAACAAATATTTAATACATGTGCGACTTATAACACAAAAGAGCTGGTTTTATCAGAAACCCAACTCCCTTCCACTGTTTGTTTTATAAATACAGATGTCAAAACAATTCTGAGCATATTTTTAATTCTACCAGTGGCCAGCACCTGCATCTCTTCAAAGATTAACACAGTTGGTAGGGGTATTCATCACACCTGCTATTTTTAAAATAATTTAAACTGCAGTTCTTTCACTAAGCAAGGGAAGATAAAAACAAGAAGTCCATTTTTCTTGAGACTAGTTTTTTGGAAATGATTATTATCTGACACTTCTCGCCATACTTATGTTTTCTAAGCCTGAACATCTTGAATATTCTAGTTTATGCTTAAATGATGCCTTGCCAAGAAGAAAAATTTGTGCTTCATTTTCCTCCCTTTGTCTGAAAACATAACGGGTGTATGTATACTAAACAAATTCTTATGACTGTCCAGCTCATTATTACCAGCTGGGATTCATTTACCTCATGGGTAAGTGGTTTGCATCATGATATTTAATCATACCATTAACAAGAGTAGAAGATATGTTGATTTAAGCAAGTTTGAGATACACCAAAATTAATCATTCTATATTTGTGTTTCTGGTGGCTATGAAAAAGTGTATTTTCTTTGAATGTCATTATATTTCTTAGCTTTTAAAGTCCAACTTTAATACTACATAAATTTGGCCATTTTGCCAACATTAGAATGCTCCATGCATCCACCATTCCCCTAGAATTATTTTTCTGATTTATATTTTGTTACAAATGCAATTACTAGAGGAGCTTCAGACTACTGGGGTCCACATTCTACTTTATGTCTGTATTTTCTGTTCAGAATTTATCAGTGGAGACTTCTGGGCTTGTTGATAGAGCTAGTTCTATGATTCTATTTCCACATCAAATGTTCCTCTTGCTGCATTATTTTATCACTTATACAGATTTTTACTTATATTTCAAAAAGCACATTCAGTGCCGAATATGTACTAGGTGCTTTTCTAAGTACTAGTCATATATGAACTTATATAATCCCGACAACAACCTTGTAAATTAGACACTGTTATCATCTTCATTTTGCAGACGAGAAAATTGAGGCACAGAGAGGTTACATAACTTGTCTAAGATCACACAGCTAGGAGCAGAGCCAAGATTGGAACACGGCTCTAGTGCATGACCACTTCACCATCGTACTATGCTGTTCCACACAACTTAGTGTATAGGGTCCCACTAATCTGGTTCAGATTCCCAGTGTGACTCTAGATCTGAGGTCATGTCGAGGTGTAAGAGCATCCACAGGGGAGAAACCTGGAGAGGGCAGAGGCACCTATAAGGTTCTAGAGCCGGCGTATCAGCAGACTAGTGGGTCCACGGGCTGTGAGGGATTTGCTGGATGATGAGCAATTCCAGTGCCCTGTGAAGTGACTTTCTCCAGCCTTGGGTCAACAGCTGCCAGTGAGCCAGACCTCAGTGCCCTTTGTCATCTCACCAACAAACCAGTGGTAGCCCCAGTTACATCCTTGTGGTAAACCTCAAACAATTATGCCTTTGCCCTCTAGTGTTATTTTTCTCCTTCTAAATATCGCCACATTTGGAGACAGGATAAAGATTGTCAGAAGAGGGGAAGACACATGAGCATCTGAATAATTCTGCTTACATCAATGAATGGCCAGGGCACCATCCACCCCTGGAGGCTTTCCCAGGAAGATTAATGATCCTCCAAAATCAAACGGAAACAAACCAAGGCCAAAGAGCAGTAAATCAAGCCCCAAATCATCACGTACTCTGAAAGTTTAGCCTTGAGTCTTACATCAAACAGTATTCAGCATTTTGAAAAACATAAGAAAACTGGAGGTGGGGAGGTGGGGGGGTTGTCAGTACCACATCATGAAAACGGTTTTATTCACATCAAACTCGAATAAAATGGAAATGTCCACTGTGAAGAAGTTGAATGAAGAAATATGTATCAGAGCTGTTGATAGCCAAAGATCCTTCATTTTGTGTTTTACAAAATTGTCAAAAATTGAACGAATTCTCAGTCACACAGTCATTCTCTGAGAATGATTCCCCAGGAAACTGACTCTGAGATGGAGATTAATGTGTAAGAGGTTTATTAGGAGTGTTCTTAGGATAAACAACTGTAAAAAGGAAGAAAAAACAGCAGGATTGGGCAGAAGGAGAGGTTGGGTTCTCCTTGGGGAGTTCAGGAGCTGGATGGCCCTTCAGAGTTGTCCCAAGTTGGAGCAGGCAATGGTGCCAGGTTTTATACCCCTCCGTTGGCCAATTATTAGATATGGTTTGCCCTGGAAAGATAGCCTGACCTGGGGGAGGTGACTCTTTCCAACCAAGGTCAACTCTAAATAGGGCTGAGGGCCATCTGCTGATAGTGCTCTCAACAGCAGAAGGAATAGGTCCTTCAGTTCTATGACAGCCCTGTCCTGCTTCAGCTTTCACAGGCTATGTATTTGTAGGGAAAACATTTTGTTTTTAACATAACTCTAAAGGGATAGGTCTTTGTGTTATTTAGCTCCTCCCAATAACAAAATGGCATGATGAAGTTATAGATTAAAATCTAGTCCCCACTATGCAATTTAGGATATGACTCTTAACTCTAACATGAAAACCCTTGTTCTGTTTCAGCACCTTAAAAGTAAGGTTTCCCTAAAAAGATTGTGTTCTTTCTTGCCATTGCTATTTGCAAGCCAGGATCACTGTACTAAAGCCTGGGTGTGTCAAATGGGAAAATGAGGTCCATTTGTAAGCTCTAAGAGTGAAAAGGGAAAAAAATAGATGATTTGTTTTCTCTTCCAATTCCAATGCTGGAACCACAGTTGATGCCCAGTAATAAGTGGTTAACTAGGAATTAAAATAGTATGGCCCTACCGGCTTAAAATATGGAATCTCAAAGTGGGTCTTTGAAAAAAATTCCTTGATTCATTTATAAGAAAAGCCAAAAATGCTATATTTTATGGGGGAAATATGAGGATGAGGATAAATAATATACAGAGGAATGAGATTTAGAGACGTTTAAAACCCATTAGAATGTACAAATTATAAGACATAAAATTCATTCCCATCATGGGCCTCATGAATAGTTTTCGTTGACCTTTTCATGATGATGGATTTTTTAAAAATCCACCAAAAAAGTTGAAATGTCAACAAACTAATATATTTTATGCATATTCTGACTTTGAATGAGTCAACCTAACCTTGTTTTCTACTTGCTAAAGAATACTGTTGACCTATTACATTCTAAGGTTATTGTAACCCTCAGCCCCTAGTAGTCATTTCTCTGCCCAGAAAAAAATTAGATCAAATAATTGTTCACTTAATTAGAACATATCGAGAAAACTCAGTGCTAAATTCAGAGGATAACAGTAATTTAGTTGTTCAAATTATCTTCAAGTTTTTTCAAAGAATCCAGAGGAATCTGAGGATGAAGCAGTCACTCAGCGCTTTACTGAAAAAACTGGATGATGTCTCTTCAGCAGTAAAACATTAATAAAGTCCAAAGCACAGAATTACTCATTCCCCACTTCTGACTCATGCACATTTTCGGAAATAATCCTTCTTTAAATGTTGCTGCAATGGGAAATGTGAAGAGCAAAGTTGTTTTGGCACATCCTCACTTTTGTTTTATTGAGTTATGAACCATGTTTAGTTTCGCACTTATGATATTGTGCATTCCAGATGATATATTTGCACACATAACATTACTATATACATTAGAAAGAGACCTGCTATGACAGTTCCTATGATTTAAAAAGTCTCTATACAGCTATTCAAAGAAAATGTTTGATAGTAATCTAGTACCTTTCCCCAGGAAAATAGTTAATGCCATCAGAGTAATGTAAATTTCATATAATATGTATTGTAATACCCTTTGATTTGAGAGCATGTAATTGCAGTTATACATAAGGAAAAGCTGATGAGAAGTAAATGTTTACATAGAGTTGATTTTACTTCTGGAAACGAAAAGGGAAAATGGATATCTAAATGTCAGTGATTTCAGGATGTAAGTTCCTAGTAAAGGAGAGAAAACCGTCTCTGTCAATTCAGCTCAAGGTATCCATTTCTGGAAAACATTGCTAAACCACTGTGGAATCTGAGGATGAAGCAGTAACAATGCTTTACTGAGGTCTGCCATGATTGCTCCCTGCTCTGAAGTTCAATGGAAACTTAATGTCAGTTCACTCACTAAGGCCTCAACTATATCCTGCCTTGTTTTTTTAAGCAGGGACTTTGGAGTCAGTCAGGGATCAGCTTGATTCTCATCTTGGTCTTCATCAATAAAATGGACATCAGTCAGATCTTCCTCAAGGGACTGTTACAAGGATTAATTAGCTAATGTATGCGAAGTATTTATTACAGGGTCAGGTGCACATTAAGAGGTCTAAAACCAATAGCTATTATTACTGTTTGACAGTTATATGTGTTATATATATAAGAAAATATTTAGGGGTGAAATGCCATGATGTCTGCAACCTACTTTCAAATGTTTTTGGAAAAAATGTATATCAACAGACACAGAAGGCACAAAATATTAACAACTGCTGTGACTAACATCTAGGCAACTGCATTTAGTGCACTTAGATGAAGAGTATATAGATGTTCACTGTACCTTTTTTTAAAATTTCCCATAAGTTTAAAATATTTTTAAATACAGAGGTGAGAAGAAAATGTAAATCAGATTGTAGCTTTCTGTGCTTAAGTATTTGAAATAGATTACTTTGTGCACATTCCTGTTTTCAGCCCTATTCTGACCATTCAAGCACATGGGAACACCACACTTTATAATGCACATAAAAGCTCATTGTCATAGTTTTGTCACGGATGGTCCCCAATCAGCCTTTCCATTTTATTGATAATTTTCAGCTCTCCACTCTTTGACTCCAACCCCCAGCCCTTAAAATCTGCTTCTGGCTGGGCGCAGTGGCTTATGCCTGTAATCCCAGCACTTTGAGAGGCCGAGGCAGGTGGATCATGAGGTCAGGAGATCGAGACCATCCTGGCTAACACAGTGAAACCCCGTCTCTACTAAAAAATACAAAAAATTAGCCGAGTGTGATGGTGGGCACCTGTAGTCCCAGCTACTCGGAAGGCTGAGGCAGGAGAATGGTGTGAACCCGGGAGGCAGAGCTTGCAGTGAGCCAAGATCACGCCACTGCACTACAGCCTGGGCAACTGAGCAAGACTCCATCTCAAACAAACAAACAAAAATCTGCTTCTGACCTGTCTTCAGTTTTTATGACCCACTTACTTTCTCTTTCTAGCTTACCATTTCATGCTTTTGTTAATTCCTTGATTTTTTTTAACTCAAAAATGCAATCAATTGGCCAGGTGCAGTGGCTCACGCCTGTAATCCCAGCACTTTGGGAGGCCGAGATGGGCGGATCATGAGGTCAGGAGATCAAGACCATCCTGGCTAACATGGTGAAACCCCATCTCTACTAAAAATACAAAAAATTAGCCAGGCATGGTGGTGGGTGCCTGTAGTCCCAGCTACTCGGGAGGCTGAGGCAGGAGAATGGTGTGAACCCAGGAGGGAGAGCTTGCAGTGAGCCGAGATCGTGCCACTGCACTCCAGCCTGGGCGATAGAGCCAGACTCCATCTCAAAAAAAAAAAAAAAAATGCGATCAATTATACATATTTGTGGTAGAACATAAAATTCAGACTTCACTGAAGTGGAGGGAGAGAACAAGTAAAAGTTAACTTCCTTTTAACTTCACAGCCCTACTTATTAAAACAACCACTTTTAATCACCTAGTTTATTCTCTCAGATAGTTTTCTATCCATACTCAAAGATATAGGTTTATTTCTGTTTTGTTTTTTAAATTGTATTATATAATATTTTTTCTTATCTTATTACATTGGTTTGGACCTCTATAACAATGTAAATTAGCAAAAATAGCAAATATCTTCATTCTTGATTCTCCCTTTAAAATTATATTCTAAGACTTAAATTATACTTCTTTTGCTAGTCTTTGCCAAAATAAACTCCCATTAATGGGGCTACTCTAGCTTCTCAATAGGTAAGAGAAATCGACCAATTAGAATTTAATTCCTGAAAGGCAGGAACTGTTTCTCATACTTTTTATCTCCTTTTGGACTTAGCCATGCATCTGTGCCATTTGTACTTGTTGAGTTAAAGGACCAAATAAAATAAGTAGATTAATTTTACTACAGATTAGTTTTAGTATACTAGAAATGCATCATGATTATTCTACCAACATTACTGTTGGAGGCTGACAATTGAAATTGAACAGCTTCTAGACAAACATATCTCAAGCAGGTTTTGTAATTTTAGGCTTGCTGTGACTAACAATTAGGCAACTGCATATAATAATTTGCCTAAATAAGGATGCCAAATGGAAAGCTGGAAAGCTTGCTCTCTAAGTGTTTAACATCTCTTGTAAAATCTAATAAAACCTACCATGAACTGCCCATTTCTGGGACTTGAATTGAGGAGAGAGGAATATTGGCAGACTGATGAAAGTAGTATATATTAAGAATAAGCCAGAATGCATTCATAATAATATCTACCCCCTGCAAAATTAGGAAAAGAGTGGGTTGACCAAATGAGCATAGTATTCAGTCTGTCAAACAAGGGATATCTGATCTTCATCAAGAGAACACCGAACACACAGTCATTAAATCCCCTCTATTTTGCAATAGGAGGATGACTGGATGAGGCTATTGAACCTTTTTTCCCTTTAATCAGTCAACTCCCAAATATATCTACAGATGAGTTCTCACTACCTCGTAACAGGTCTCTAGTTTTCATCAGATTGAATTTTAATCTGGCCTCTGAGCTAAGAGTGCATACAGCTTCATAGTTGAAGGTCAGAGTTCATATCAACCCATCACCTTATTAAAAACTAATTATTAGGGCCAATGCTGGATCAGAATAAATATTCTTCAGCCAATGACTCAATTAATTAATTGATTTATTAATTTATTCATAAAAAATGTTTAATGCCTATTATATACCAGTTCCTATGCTACCTGTGACAATAAAGTAAATTAGAGTCCTTTCTATCAAGAACTATATAATCTCCACGTTCTCTCATGAGAAATTAACAAATTATATTTCAATGTAATTTGTGGTTTAGTTCATATTATTTACAGCAACTGTCACGATTAAAAGATACCAAGCAGCAACAAGTCTCTATACAGCTACTCATAGAAAAGCTTTGATACTAATATATTACCTTTCAGTAATCTATTACTTTAACAGATTTGTCTGTTAAAATCCATTTTATCTAACCATGACAACACAAGTCAGCCTTTCTAAAGGGCTTCTATCATATGCAGTTTGTTTTTCTGCCCTCCCAAAGGATAAATACTGAAAATTATTAAGAAGAATGCACTTAATGATATAACCTAACTAACCAGTAACCTCTTAGCTAATGATAGTACACACCACTCAGTGATTTATATGATGTTTAATGTAAAAAGTAAAATTTTCCAGAAAAGTAAAGACCCCAGATTACTATGAATGATATCTGTTAACATATAATCCCAGCAAATTGACAGAGGCTTTCTTCAAATTTTAGAATCAATTGAAGATCTGTATACGTATTATTACCATAGTCTTCCCTGACAAATACTCTACTCTCATGCTGAGAACCAAGCATGACACAATAATATCTAAGACATCAAAAAGATTGAGTCACTAGACTCAAGAAAATTCAGATTTCATGCTTATATAATATCTTCATGGAGTTTTTCTGGAACAAAACTCCATCACCATGCTCAAGGCAGTTTCACTGGTTTATTAACTACAATTTTTTTAGTAGCCCAGTAAACCTGACGCTCATCGACAAAGCTGAAGTTTTTCAAAGCTCACATAGCCCTAGGATGCAATCGATAGAGTGTAACAGGACTTAAATTATAGCTAGACAGTATTTAATCAAATTATGTCAACATATGCCAGCTTGTTTGTAGACTACTGTATCCAGCTCTGCACGAAAGTAAGCCAAATCCTTTCCTTTTTCCCTTACAGCATGCACTTTAGAACGTAAATTTACACTTGTAATGTGTAGTTAGAAGACTATCATTTTGTGGACTCAGATAAGAAAGTAAAATCCTTATTTGTCTGGCATTATCAGTGCTTCCTTACATTTTATAAAGTACATATTTCCTTGACTTTATCCAATGAACTTCTAATTATGTTGTTCCATCATTAATTACGATTCCATGATAGCCATGATTCCATGGCTAGTATACAAGTTACAATTTTTAGTTTTTGTTTTTATGATTTTCCCCCTGATGATTCTTTTGTGACTTTTTAAATGATGTCTGCCAACATGTAAAAAGGGGGAATTTATAAGGAAAATGTTGTGGAGCCTGACTGATCGTTTCTTGCCACTAAGCGTGCAATCCAAGTAGTTGGCACTCAGTGAAAGAGAGAACCTTTTAATGAGAGTCCAGATCCTAAAATAATACCATGAGATCATAAAGTCAAACTACTCAGTGCATATTTACAAAAAGATGGGAGATAAATGTAAAAAAAGTTAGTTCTATTTAAAAAAAAGCTTTATTAAATATAACCAAAGGGTTCTATTGTGGAGTGTCTGAATACAATACTTTGCGTGTTAGATTCAACAAGTTGAAACCCCTTCGTTCTCCCAAATACCCAAAATGCTTTATTTGCTGCCCTCTGGTCTCCCCTTTATTTTCCTGGCAAACATTTCTCTCTCTCTCTCGATGATAGATAGATAGATAGATAGATAGATAGATAGATAGATAGATAGATGATAGATAGATAGATAGATAGATAGATAGATAGATAGATAGATAGATATAGAGATATATAGTATCTATAGATAAATATATAAAATGAGATTATTTTATAGATATATAAAATCAGTGTGTGTGTGTATGTATGTATGGAATATATAATAATATATAATTATATATGATACATAAGTTTGTATATTAGGTATATTATATTATTATATAATAGCATTTATGTGTGCATGTACATTCATATATATGTATATGCATACAAAGAGAGAGATTTCAAGGAATTGGCTTATGCAGTTGTGGAATCTGACAAGCTTGAAATCTGTAGGACAGGCCAACAGCCTGGATTTCTTCTTCTTCAGAGAAACCTCAGCTTTGCTCTTAAGATTGGATGAGGACCACCCAGATTATCAAAAAATTTTTCCTTTACTTAAAGTCAACTGATTGTGCATTTATGAAATACCTTCAGAGCAACAATTAGATTAGGTGGGCACTACTGGGAACTACAGTCTAGCCAGGTTGACACATAAAATTACCCATTTCACCCACCAATTATTGAGATTTCCCTCAAAGGTCACCAATGATGTCCTTGCTGCTAAATCCAGAGCTCCTTTATTGGAGATTATTCTCTGTTGCACCTGATAGGGTTCACTATCTCTCCCTTAAAAACCCTCCCTCACCATCACTAGAATCCTATTTTTTTTCCAAGTTTAAATTTAGTCCTTTCGAAGAAACATTATATTACTTGATAGCAATTTTAATGCTATGGGATTTTGTAACATGTTAATTATTTTTAAAGTGACAATATGTGAATGAGATGTATGCTAAATTCATATTAACCAGGGTCTTGGTGAGCTCAAAAATCTAGGTCCAAGGCCTGAATTTTGCAGATGAGGAAATAACCAGCCAGAACACTTCACTTTCCCATCATTGGTAATAATAGTCTTCAGTAAAAGATAGGACTTCCAAATGTTATTACAATAAATGGCATTTTACACAAAAGGAAAGGAAGAAAAAAGGGTGATAGAATTGAAAAAAAGAAAGGCTGTTTCAGACAAGGATCTTAACCTGTTAATCGATCATTATTATATCTTGATTCAAAACCTAAGTTATTCAGCAAAAGGCACTGTGATAATTGCATATCCACATGAAAAACAGTGACGTTGGACTCTCACCTTATTTATGCCATATACAAAATTTCACCTAAAATGGATCGAAGATCTACATGTAAAAGCAAAACTATAAAACTATTAGAATAAAACAGAAGTAAATCTTTGTGATATTAAATAATGTTTCCTTAGGTATAACATCAAAAGCACAAATGACAATAGAAAATATAGATAAATTGCACATTATCAAAATTTAAAACTTTTGTGTTTCAAAGGACATCATCAAAAAAGTAAAAAGATAATCCAAGGAATGAGAGAAAATATTTCCAAATCATATATCTTATAAGGGACTTGTATCCAGAATATATAAAGAACTCTTATAACTCAACAATAAAAAGACAAATTACCCAATTTAAAAATGGGAAAAGTATTTGAATAGACATTTTTCCAAAGAAGACATACTAAATGCCAAAAGACACTCAATATTATTGCTCAGTGGGGAAATGCAAATTAAAACCACTTCAGCCCCACCAGGATAATTAAAATTAAAAAGACAATAACAAATGTTGATAAAGATGTGAAGAAATTGGAACTCTCACACATTGCTGATGGGATTGTAAGATGTTACAGCTGCTTTGGAAAACAGTTTCATAGTTTCTCAAAATAAACATAATTATCATATGACTTGACAATTCACTTCTAGGTATATATCTGGAAAGTTGAAAACATATGTCCACACAAAACTTAATACATAAATGTTCATGGCAGCATTATTTATAACAGCCAAAAAGTAGAAACAGCCCAGATGTCCAACTAAGGAATGGATAAACAAAACGTAGTATAACCATACAGTGGAGTATTATTCAGAGCATAAAAAAGCATGAAGTACTGATGGATACTACAACATGGATGAACTTTGAAAACATTATGCTAAGTGAAAGAAGCCAGTCACAAAGGGTCATGTATTGTATGATTCCAAATCTATGAATGGTCCAGAATAGAAAAATTGATAGAGATAGGAAGTAGATTAATGGTTTCAAGGGCTATTGGGAAAGGGAAATGGGGAGTGACTGCTAATAGGTGTGGGCTTTCTTTTTAGGGTTATGAAAAGGTTCTGAAATTAGTGCTGATGATTATACAACTATGTAAATATACTAAAAACCACTGAACAGTTCATTCTGAAAGGGGGAATTTTATAGATATGAATTATGTCTCAATGAAGCTGTTATTAAAAGACAACCTAAGTCAGTGCATTTTGCTACCATTTTTGTTCTTGTGGTGATTGTGTCTTTTCAATTATTAGATTTGCATATAAAACTACAATTGATACTCTTGGAAAACCACTGAAGTTTGTCAAATTAAAATACAAAGAACATAACCACAATACTTTCTTTTAAGAGACAAATGATTGATTCTGGGTTTTTAGGGTAAGAAAATGAGTTTTCCATTTGACAATGAATAGTGTTAGAATGTAGTGCTATTATTTAAATGGAATTACAACATGTGAAATTTCAACCTTAATTTAACTTGAATATTTTCTTTTCTCTGCATCCTGTACTCAAAAAGAAATGACCACCTGATACCAGATAGAACATCAGAAGATTATGTATGTTAGAGAGGAAACTTATTTCGTTGAAACGAGCATAATTTTAAAGCAATTGCATTGCCCTGCAGGATTTTAATTTTACAAGATTATCTCAGTGTTTCTCAATCTATCTTTCATTATCATCTCCTAAGAAATCTTTTTAGACTTTTTTTTCCTAAAAATAGTCTCTCCTCCATGAAATTTTAATACTACTGATATATTGCATATCTGTTTTTATGCTCTATGTACAGTATGTCTATACTTTATCCATGAAAAAAAGAAAGATATTTTTACTCAAAATCAATTTTTTACTTCCTTTTAGTTGATATTGTCCCTGCTAAGAATGCATGATCTACCTTTAAAATTAGTGTGTGTATTTGAGTGGACATATTTTATTTTTCTTACTGTAAACAGAATTCTTTCAGCAACTGAAATTCAACAGTTACAAATTTAAGTAGAAAAAACTTAATTTTGATAAATTTAATTTAATAATAATTATAAAAAACAATATTTAAATATTTTTAGAAATTCTAAGTATAGATAAAATATTAGGCAGCTTTCAAAATTATTTTTCTGAACATATTCATTGACATTGAAATTTGCTTATAATAAGAAAAAAAGCAATGTGTAAAACTATATCAAAAATACTTTACGAATTTTCTAAAAATGCATATATATGTGAGTACAAACGGCTACAAAAATACCCATTAAAATGGTAATAATGGTTACCTCTCAGTGCAAAGATGCTAGGCAATTTTCAATTTCAATTTTATACATGTCTGTAGTTTCCTAGTTTTCTAAAATGAGTTTGTATCACTATTATAGTTAGGGAAAAATGTTTACCAACAAAATATTTATTGAAATTAATTAATATCGGGAAAACATAATGATACGTATTTCATAAGACATGAAGTAATTATGTAGACATTATGTAGCCTTTTGGGGAAAGGTTTTGTTTTTGTTTATATGCCATAAAGAAAGTACTCTATGTCCAGCCCATGGTCTTGCCAATATTTTTGACACTTTTTCAGCAAAAGTATTAATCCTTAACAAATAACAAGTTGACTATGACCTAGGCTTGCAGCAGTTATCCTCTGTAGAATCATTTCTCATGTATTTCAAGGTGACAGAGGACTCACTCAGGAAGCAAATGTTCACTGATGAGTTTTTAAAGAGAGTGGATCCACTCAAAGTCATTATGCACTTTATTTCAACAAAGCCTATTTAAGTAATGACTCAGATTTGAATATAGCAACTTTTGGGGCTACTGAAGGAAAGATGCTTAAAATACCTTTTGAATACACAATTTGCAGAGTGCTCTTATTTGATGCTCACAACAACCCTGTGTGTCACTAACAGCACTCCTATTATTTATGATGAGTACACACTAGGCAAGTAAAAGAACTGGAACTCCAATCCAAGTCTTGGACTCCAACTCCAAGTTTCAGGTTCTTTCTTTAGATCATTCTTTGTTGCTGAATGAAATTAGTGAGTATTTTAAACATAAAGCAACTGAAGCAATGAACCACGATTTACAACCTCATCAAGTAGGGCTTCCTATAGAGCAGGATTTAAATGTACCCCAACTGTCTCCTACACCCTGTGGTCCTCTTAGGCCCAACAGAAAGGGCCAGTTGGTGGTTCAGAGAGAAGTCTTCAGGTCCATGAGGAAGGCTCCATCCAGACCACTGCCACCGGTATGCTGGGTTCTGCCTCAAAGCATGAGAGGTCCTCTCCTCTAGTACTCTCAGGACTTCAAGGAGGGGTAGGCTGAGGTGATGGGCAAGGGGATGGCACTACGGAGTTTTAAGAGGCCACTCTCAGACTGAGCTCAGGGAGCATGTGCCTGTTGTAGAATCTCCATGTGGAAGCATAGAGGAGTATCAGAAAATGAGGAGCTTGGTAGGAAATGTCCTGCAATGCACACTGCTTGACTCTTCTCGTCTAGGTCAGTTCCAGTCATCACCCCAGGCTTGAATATATTCAAGATTTTAAGATTGAAAAAAATATAAAAATATACTAGTGCTTAAATATACCAGTGCTTAACTATACCTATCATGCCACACATATACAATCAACTGATTTTTGACAAAAGTGCCAATATAATTCAATGGAAAAGGATAAGGATATTCTTTTAAACAAATGATGCTGGAACAACTAGATATCTATATGGAAGGAACTGAATCTCGACCCTTATCTCACACCATCCACTAAGATTAACTCAAAGTAGATCATAGTCCTAAATGTAAAAGCTAAAACTATAAAACATCTAGAAGAACTCTAAGAAAATATCTTTGCCATTTGGAGTATGCAAAGATTTCTTAAGAAGTAAGAAGTTTTAGCCATAAAAGAAAAAATAGTTATATTCCATCAAAATTAGGAAGCTTCTGCTTCTCAAAAGTCACCATTAAGAAAATGCAATGATAAACCAGTTGCTGAGAGAAAACGTTAGCAATACACATGTCTCACCCTGGCCTTGTATCCAGAATATAAAAAGAACTCTTACAATCCATTAATAAGGAACAAACCAATGAGCAAAAGACTGGAATAGCCATTTCAAAAATAAGTTATGCAAATGCTAAAGAGTTCAAAAATAAAAGACACTCAACATTAATGAAAATTGCAACCACAATGAGAAACCATTTAACACTTACTAGAATTGATAAAAATTTTTTTTTTTTTTTTTTTGAGACGGAGTCTCGCTCTGTCACCCAGGCTGGAGTGCAGTGGCGCAATCTCGGCTCACTGCAAGCTCCGCCTCCCGGGTTCACGCCATTCTCCTGCCTCAGCCTCTCCGAGTAGCTGGGACCACAGGCGCCCGCCACCACGCCCAGCTAATTTTTTTTGTATTTTTAGTAGAGACGGGGTTTCACTGTGGTCTCGATCTCCTGACCTCGTGATCCGCCCGCCTCGGCCTCCCAAAGTGCTGGGATTACAAGCGTGAGCCACCGCGCCCGGCCTAAATTGATAAAAATTAAAATGACTGACACCACCAAATGTTGACGAGGATGTGGAGAAATGAACGCTGGTACATTACCAATGGGCGGTGTAAAGTGGTACAACCACTTTGGAAAGTAATTTGGTAACTTCTTCTAAAGGTAGATGTTTATCTACTGTACGACTCAGCTACTTCTAGATGATATAAAACTTATATCTACTAAAAGTAATGTACATGGATGTATATAGCAGTTTTATCCAGAATAGCCTCACACTGGAAGCAACCCAAATGTTCACCACAGTTGAGTAATAAACAAATTGTGGTACCTTCATATAATGAAATACTACTCAGTAATAAAAAGGAGCAAAGTACCAACACCACAACAACACGACGACTCTCAGAACCATTATGCTGAATGACAAAAAAGAGTATACACTATAATATGATTCCATTTATGAAAAGTTCTAAAACCTGCAAAACTTAACTATAATGATAGAAATCAGAACAGCGGTTGCCTAGGGTGCGGAGGGGGAGTAGGAGTGGAAGTTGTGCTTGAGTGCAAAGAGGCAGAATGGAACTATACTGGGTGACAGAAATATTCAACATCAGGATAGCGCAGGATATACACAAGGGTATACATTTGTTAAAGCTCATCATATGATATACGTTTAATCTGCGCATTTTGTTGTAAGTAAATTGTGCCTCAATAAGTTGATTAATAACAAATTTAAAGAATTCTTAAGCACTTTCTAAAAAGAAAACCTGCATTACTCTATAAGTCAAAAGCAACAAAAATATTCCTTCCATAAAAGCAACTGACTAAAGTGAGTGAACTTTTTTTGGCCTGGGCACAAATCAGGGTGCAGGAATTCACCCAGTTAAGATCACTTGGGTTTAAATCATGTCCATCCTTGTGAGACTACGGGATCTTATTTTATGTGTGTGTCAGTTTCTTAAACAAAGGATAGCCAGTTATGGGTAAAAGATAGTTTGTGGGTAGTTTTACTGATATGGAGATAGGCTACAAATTTTGAGCTCTCAATTTATGATTGAAAATAATTTGATGTCAAGGTCTGTGTTTTGTCTAGATGTTCATAGTAGATACTCAACAACTGTCATTGAATGAATGAATAATTGAATAAATGATAAGCAGATAATCATCCTTCTCTCAGTATAAATATTTCATTAGATATGCACCAAAAATTATGTGTGATCTCAATATTTTTGTTAGATACTGTATGTAAACATATAATAAAAATAAAATTTAAAAATCATTTTGGGGAGATTAGAAGATAATATATATGACTTAAGAAGAAAAAAAGAAGAGGCAGCTTGTAAAAGAATACTTTCTTTCCTATTTAAGTAACTGAAATTTAAATTTAAATAGTCATATGTGGTGATTAGATACTGTACAGGACAGTGCAACAGTCTAGCCCCTCATTACTCAAAGCATGATCCCTGGACCAGTAGCATCAGCATCACCTGAGAGCTTGTTAGAAATGTGGGGTGTCGGCCGGGCGCGGTGGCTCACGCTTGTAATCCCAGCACTTTGGGAGGCCGAGGCGGGTGGATCACAAGGTCAGGAGATCGAGACCACGGTGAAATCCCAACTCTACTAAAAATACAAAAAAATTATCCGGGCGTGGTGGTGGGCGCCTGTAGTCCCAGCTACTTGGAGAGGCTGAGGCGGGAGAATGGCGTGAACCCGGGAGGCGGAGCTTGCAGTGAGCTGAGATCATGCCACTGCACTCCAGCCTGGGCGACAGAGCGAGACTCCGTCTCAAAAAAAAAAAAAAGAAATGTGGGGTGTCAGGGCTCACCCCAGACCTGCTGAGTTAGAAGCTGTATTTAACGAGATCCCAAGTGACTTGTGTGCACACTAAAACGTTCATAGCATTTGTCTATATCTAGAGGGATACAGGCCAAAAGGATATCGAAGTGAGGCATGAAACAGGGGGCTATGTATGTGTGTGTGGTGGGGGAGTGGTGATGTAGTGAGAAGAGGATTTTTTTGAGTTTTTCCTTTACATGTCTGTATTGTTTGACTTTGATTCAACAAATATATATAGCTTTTATAATTTACAAAACAGAAAAAATTTAAAATGATGGTGAAATTACTATACAGGTGTATGTTATTAAAATGTTTAGTGAAAAGGAACATATCAAGTAAACCAGAAGTAAAATATAAACTTGTGGTCAAGGAGGAAAATTTCTTGAATGTAGGGTTGGTTACTCTCCACTTATCTCTCCTAGTTCCAGGCCATGCCTGCCATATTTTACAAACAATTAACTGATTGCATGTCTCAACATTCTGTTGCCTGCCATAACTGCATCCAAGAGTGCTAATAAAACTCACCTTCTCTGAGCCAACAACCTACCCATTGCAGTTAATTTGTATCCAGCAAATGGAGATTGCCTACGGGTTTAACTGAAGTCCATATTCTGTATAAACTCTGAGTGTTAGGATGTTTTTCAGCTACAAAAACGTATTTTCTTTCCAGGGGTGCTAATGCACAAGAAAAAAAAATTCAGGAAAAAGTAATTTAAAAATTCAAGATATTTTTGTTTGGGACAGAAGTTGAGAGAAAGAAATATTAAAACTTTATCAACATGACCCTCTTAAAAGTTCTCATCGAAAAACATTACTAATTATACCAAATAATAAAGAATTTCCTCAGTTGTAAATTATATCCTAGTTACCTTCAAACTTTTCTTGACTGATTGAAATAATTTTACACACACATAACTGAAACAAGTTTACCCTGACCCTAAATTGCACACAAATATTTTCTATTTTGTTGTCTTTTATTCTTTATATTCTTTTCTATTTCTTTCTTTTTTTTTTTCTTGAGACAGAGTCTCATTCTGCCACCCAGGCTGGAGTGCAGTGGTGCCATCTCAGCTCACTGCAACTTCCACCTCCTGGGTTCAAGTGATTCTCCTGCCTCAGCCTCCTGAGTAGCTGGAATTACAGGTGCACACCACCACACCCGGCTAATGTTCGTATTTTAATAGAGACAGGGTTTTACCATGTTGGCCAGGCTGGTCTTGAACTCCTGACCTCAGGTGATCCGCCCACCTCAGCCTTCCAAAGTGCTGGGATTACAGGCGGGAGCCACCGCACCCAGCCTACTATTGTATTCTATTTCAATGTTTTGAAAATGCTTCAAAACTGATTTCATCACCTGTTAATAGGTCAAGACCTACAGTTCACAAAAACACTTTTAAGGCAAGAGAGAAGGGAGGAAGATTGATTAATTGATTCATTCAGGGAAGAGAAAAGAAATGTAAGATACCCCAAAGAGAAGAAAAAAGAATGGAAAGTGTCAGAAGTGGGAGAAAGGATGAGAGGAAGAGGGATTCCAGTTCCTATGATCTGTCTTACCCCACCCAATGCCTGCTAATTCTAATATGCACTCTCCTCTCCCCAAAAGACCTATCCAAATCCGTATGCTCTGGGCCTTCACCTCTTGTCAGCATTCCTGATTCTCTTATTCTGCCATCTATTTCTCTTTAATCATCTGAAGGCATGGCTTTTGCTCTAAGATCACTAAGACCTTATGGTGAACCTAATTGGCTTCTTCCATCTTGGTTTCTGTTTATTCTTCTGCCAATGGTTCCATTTGTTCTCTTTCCTTGCATGCCTAACTTCTAAAAATCTAACTCTGATTTCTTCTTCTCTCTTTCTCCTATTTGTGCCTCTTTTCTCTAACTGCCCACTTTAAGGTCAGTGTAAACCACAAGCTTGTGATCAAAAATTCAATGAAACAAGCACTATAGAGGGTGAACTGCTCAAGTGAAAAACTACAAGGACATAGTGACTCAAACTTTGAGAGCTCCCAGCCCCTGGAGAAAATCTCTGAAGACCACCAAGATGGCTTGGCTTCCGTTTTAAGGCACACTGACCTGGGAGTTCTGCTGTCTGTGGTTTTGAAAAGAGCTGATATGATCCTATGAAACAACAGTGGATGCATGTAGTATCAAGAGAAAAGACAAACGATTGGAGAAGTTTCTACGAACGACCTCATATGGACGGAAGAAGGTTGTGAGGACACAGTGGGTAGAATGGAAGAGGAGTATCCCAGGAGGAAGCCTAGTTAGCAGGCTGGATCAAGCCAGCCCTAAGACAATTACCTATAGCAACAGGAAGGAAGAAAGGAGAGAAGACACGTTTCCAAAGAACCTCAAGATAGTGTCTTGGTATCCCTAGCCTGGACCGGGTTTTAGAAATCTTGCAAAGGCACAGGGATCCTGTTAAATCTGTTCTGAAGATAACACTGACCCATTCTTAATAGCTCTTACAAACTGAGAGCAGGCAGATAAAAATTAATTCACTCAAAAGGGGGAAAGCATAGGAGGGTTTTTGGTGATGCAGAACTGGAGCCTGGTTCACATCCAGCCAGGAACGGCTTGCCAGCCTTGGCTGTTAGTCCATTTTTTTTCATCTCGAGACAGGAAATTACATAAGGCCTAAAACATGCTCCCCAACAACGCTATGCCTGACTGCAGCTGTTCTGATAGGACTTCCTGTATCCAGGCTCATTACATTAGGATTTGTGTGTTGCCAACACATGTTTCTTGAGCACCTACTCTGTGCAAATTGTTATGTTCTGCTTTATGTGTGGACAGGGGTCAGGTAGAGGATATGCTGGGCCTGAGCTGACATAGAAATGTGGTCTCCTTTTACCTCTGGCCAAGTTCCCCAAGCACTCTCTATGCCTAGGTCAATTCTCTTATCTCCTCCTCAGACCCTAGCAGGACTCTTTATACCCAACCCTACCTACACCCCAGAAATAAAGGGCTGTCCTGATATCTTTTTCCTGAACTCTGCTACCTCTTGGCTTGATCTTGGGCTAAAAGGCTGTTAACATGATGCATTTTCTTAACAAAGAGAGAGAAAGAGAGAGACAGAGAGAGAGAGAGAGAGAGAAAAGGAAAAGAAAGGAAAAAAATGATAAAACATGAAGAAAGACACAGAACTTTCTTATTTCCCAAAGTGGGAAACTTTTTTTTTAATGCCTGGCAGAGGAAGTATGGTTGCAAATGTTACCCGGCACTAAACCAGATTAATTTTCCATTCAAGAAGAAAAGTAAGCAACTTGGGCTAACGGAGGCAAATTGCAGGGACCTATTATTTAGCACGTTTGAAATGAAAGCCAATACTGCTATTGAATTGCTGGCGGAGGAGCTTTCTCTTCCTCTTGCTAACGCCCGCCCACAGGTTACCTAGCAACCAAATTACATTGCGGAGAACACTCCCCAGCAATAACTGACCCTGAATTTTAATTTTTGTGCTGATGCATAAGTGGGATAAATAAATAAACAAATGCAATCACCCTGAAAAAGTATTGATTTTGACTCATCAGGAGCACGTGTAGATTATAGTATGGCAAATACAGCAATGCAAAAAATTGGTAAAACCTCTATTTTGGAAGATTTTCTTTAAAAAATATAAAAAATCTAGATAGTCTTGTTGAAAAAAATTAATAAAATGGTGGTATGAAGATAGGAATGGAAAGTAAACTTAACCCCCAAAATCCTAAATTCTATAATAATTTGAAGAATAAAATGGTAATTTTTATCATCCCTTAATTGAAATAGCTTTTCAAAAATGACACTAATTGCGATGCGCATAAATGGCTCTTGGACAGCCACATAGAAGCCCTAGCATTACCCTTCCTGCTCACATGTAGTAGAAATTGTAATTTACATGCAAGGTAGAAAAAAAAAGAGCAGGTTGAGCTTGAGGTTTCACATTGACATGCAGTTGCTGCTTTGTGTTTTGAATATATCAGTTTGAATCAAAGGTGTTATAAGTAAACCCTTGCAGTTCCTATTGTCATTTATTCACAACTTTTGAAAGTATGCCCTCATGTAGTTATTTAAGTTTTCTAATTCACCTTGGACTAGCAATGATCATTTTTACCATTTCTGAAAATCATCTTTCTAGTCTGTTCTGAAGATGAAAGGAAAATGCAGTATAGTATACATCTTTTCATTTAATATGCAGTAATGCTTTTGCATAGAAACTGAAATTCTTACCTAGAAACATTCTTTTAGGTACTTACTAAAACAAATACAGCTAGGGCTTAGGGTTCAAGTCCTGGCTTCCCGCACTTACCAGCTGTGGGACCCACTTAGTGTCTAGTCTTATTTCCACATCAGTAAAACGGGATAGCATTAACAATCATCTCATTGGGCAGTTCTGGGGTCTAAGTGAGATCACCCCGCACAACGCTGCTGTATAGTAAGTCCTCAATTTCAGCCATTATTGAAAGCACAGTAAACTACACTATGCACTACAGTGCATAGCATTATGAGTGTTATGTTATGAGTGTTATGTTATGGGTAGTGTTATGAGTGTGGTGGAGGCTGTGACATGCTGCTCTGATCCCCCTTCAGGAATGAAGGGACTATTCTCCCAGATGATGGGACTGCTGCCCCAGATGGACATCAGCTGTGAACTCTCTTTGGAGACTGCCTCACCCAAGAGCATGTGTTCTTCTGGGGCAGCCTGAAACCAATGAGAAGTCCATCTGGAGGTACAAAGGCCTGGCCCCTTTGCCCCAGTCTAGGACAGCTGAGAGGGCCATCCCAATTCCAGAGTTCCCCCATGGGGTTGGGTAAGGCCTACATCACAGCTCAGCCTCTCCCTCTGTCTAACCCTGCTTCCTCTCTTCCTTTTGGCAGATGTTGATTTCAAGGGTGGTCCCTCATAAGCATCCTCCATGCCAGTCTGCATCTCAGAGTCTGCCTCCTGGGGAGCCAGTCTGCACAATGAGCCATCACAAATACATGTAAGAGGAATTTTAGTGATCATGGTATAATTGTATGTGAAAAGAGGAGGACACCAAATTCAATATGTGGGATAATCTCAACTGGGACAAATTATATTGCTGTGAATGTGTGTGAC
This sequence comes from Hylobates moloch, assembly GCF_009828535.3. Taxonomy (NCBI): domain Eukaryota; kingdom Metazoa; phylum Chordata; class Mammalia; order Primates; family Hylobatidae; genus Hylobates; species Hylobates moloch. The sequence goes on along the minus strand of NW_026652297.1, from coordinate 21,953,745 downwards.
TGAAAAACCAGAAAGTACACCAAGATTAAGCGTTCCTTTTGGGTAGGAGGATTCGAGATTATTTTTATTTTCTTTATACTTATCTGTGCTTTCCAAGTTTACTATAAGCAACAAGGTACTTTTTCTATGTGTGGGGCTACATCTCCCAAGGGCTGAGCCCCATTCTTTACTTCCCTGAAGTAATTCAGCTTTTAGATACACATGAAGCAGAATGGGTCAATCTAGAATACTCCTCACCACAACTAGTCAGCCAACTCTCAAGTTTCCAATGGCTGGGACCTGTGTAGTTCTTAAGCTTTAGCTAAGGAAGCCTTTCTTCAGACAAAAGTTTACTTAATATGTAAAGCATCTAAAATCAGGACTTGAGAGAAGCCAAGATTGGGAATAGGTGGCGGAAGGAGAGAAAAGATGAAGCCTCTGCCCCGTGGCCAAGTCTCTGAGAGGTCGCTTTGAAAACGCTGAAAAAGAATTAAGATTTTTTTAAATGCCACAGAGCCCTCACCTTCAATTTTGATAATGTGATTTGAAGGGTGAGACATAAACTCTGACTTCAATCTAGTTGGAAAAAACAGCAGTAAGAAATAAGAGACAATTAGAGAGTAGTAAATTTTTGTCACTGTAAATAAGTGCAGTAGGAATGCAGAAAAAAAGTGACAAGCTTACCGGCTGGAATAATTTTAAAAGGCATCTTGAAAGAAGTGGGTCTTTGCTCTATAGAAGGATAAGTGAAATGCAGCAAAGCAGAAAGCAAAAGAGAAGTCATCCGGGGTGAGGGCTGTGGCCAAAGCCAGAAAGGAAGTGGGTATTGGATTTTTCGGTACATAAAATAGTGCACTTCTTCCGTATTGAAGATAGGGATGGACTTGGAAAACGAGAAAGTAAGGTTGAGTCTACATGGTGGATGAGGTTTTTGGAGAGAAACAAAGCAGTGGAGTGCAGACCTCCTCTTTAGGCAAAAGGGGGCCCTTGAGAGTTCTCGACAAGCTGAAGATAGTCTATGAAATAGCTTTGTCTGACCTCAATATATAAGATAAGGGAGAACTAGTTGGAAGGCACCCAGGGAAGAAGCTGTGGCCCTTCTCACAGTGCCATGGCCCAACCTGGGGTAGGTTCTGGCAGAAGTTGACATTGAACTTGAGGGCAATGACCCTGTTTTTCTGAGGCTTATGAAAACCAGCCACATCACATACAAAGATTGCATCCTTTCCTCCTGGAATGTTTTCTTTATCACTGTTATGTTTCTTATCCTGTGGTGCTCTACTGACAACTGTCCCACTCCAAAAGAGTAACAAAAGCAGGAAGAAGTGAGGGGAAAGCCAGACACCTGAGTAAGCAGTTATCTCTGGAGCCCCCTCCCTGGCTTCTGGAGCACTGAGCAAACAAGATGTTTAACAATTCTGCCTGGAGTGATCTGGAAGAACCCCAGAAAGTCCCTCATTTTATGGCATCCAACAAATGAGTAAGTAGGGAGATAATAGGTATGAAATTATATGTGGATCTTTTGATCCCGTGCAGAATTCAGTTCATTAGATTAGAATCAACCAACATTTACTGATGGCTCACCACATGCTAGTTTGCGTGCACCTCATGTAATCCTCAGCACTCTATGAGGTAGGTATTTTTACCCCCATTTTTCAGAAAACTGACATTTCGTAGACATTCATCTCTATTTACCAAAATAATGGAACATTTTATCAGAATTTTTATTTTAAAATGAGTAATTCCTTCCCTTTACCTCAGTATATTTAAGGGATAAGTTTAGACAATAGGGCTTGACTATAGTTAATTGTAGAACAGCTGTTCAATAACTGGGCACTTTTTTCATGCATGGCACTAAACTACAAGCTCTGGGGCAGAAAGCAAAGCCTGGCAAACATAATCGCTGGCCCCAAATTGCTTACTCTGGAGTTAGGTAGACACCAAATGCACACAACAACATTAGATAGCAGTCTAAGAAGGTATAATAGGACTCAGTGAAATTGCATTGAGGAGCGACCTGTCAAGTTCCAAACCAACAGGTATTTCTTGAACCCCAAACATCCAAAATAGGTAAGCCATTTTGGCTACATTTCTGCCAAGTATCTTTCCAATCAGTCAAAACCTTTTGAATTTTCCTTTTTATTGCTTCCCTTTTCATTTCCCCTTCCATTGATCTTGGTCAGGTGTTTCTCACCTCTTGCCTGGATTTTTTCTACAATCTCTGGGCTGGTATCCCAGCAAAGATGGCTGGTTCTTCCAGCCCAGCTCTTTAGCCCTGCCAGACTCACCTTGGCGAAATACTACCTGCATGATGGCACTCCTGTGCTCCCAATCCTTCTATGGCTCCCACCATGTGTAGGATGATGTCTAATCATCTTAGATTGACATTCAAGTTCTATTAATATTTTTAATTCATCTGGAGTTACCTATTCTCTGTTTCCCCAGCATGCTGTACCCATTACTATCTCCTTGACTCAGTCCCAGTTGTGCCTCCTATTATGTCAAAGTCAAGCATCGCCTCCTGTATTGAATTCACTCCAGTCTCAGTATTTCATCAGCTATTCCTCACATACCTCCTTGGACTTAGTATGTTCCATGCACTTAGTATCTATCCAACTCACTAGCAAGCAGTTTAGGGCCAGTGATTGCCTCTGACAGACTTTGCTTTCTTCCCCAGAGCCCTTTGTTTAGTTTACATAGAGTAAGTGCCTGGTTATTTAATAGCTATTGAACAAAACTCTGTAGAGTCAAACTTTATTGTCTAAAGGTAACACAAACTTGCCCTTTACATTTCCTAATTTTTGTATTTGATTCTGCAACTTCCTTATTGCATGAGTTCTGGGATTTTGCCATCTCTGGGTAACTCAATTATAATCTGCAACTCTTAAAGTCTACAACTCACACTCTGTCAGTAATGTCCAATGGAATGTCCTATATTTCTACCTGTGCTGTCCAGTTTAGTCACACCTGGCCACATGTGGCCACTGGGCACTTGAATTGTGTCTAGCACAACTGGATTTCTAATTTTATTTAATTTTCATTAATTTAAATAGCCACATGTGGCTAGTGACAATTGTACTGGACAGTGCAGGTCTAAGTATTTATGAATAAAAAAAGAAAAGAAAAGAAGACAGTATCAGCCCCAGAGCTTTTCAATAGCCACTCTAAACTGTAAATAATCCACAAAAGTATTGAGCTGTGAAGTCATAACTTTCCATGGCCTTCTCACTCATACGACATGCAGTTTCAGCTAGGTGTATATCTACTGGCTGCCTGTTGACAAACATTCCTATTTTTATTACCTCATCTAGAATTCCAAAAGCCCAGCTCAGGTGATTACACAGGGAGACAGAATAAAATTCTCCCACACAGCACTCCCTAATAACTAAAGGTGGTCTCATGAAACCAGCTCATACTTGAGGGTCCCATTTGAAGAATCTTGCCAAGACCTCTATTTTTATCTTTATGTATGTGATTTCCTATTTTAGCTTCAAATAAGTATTTATTAAACATAATACAATTACCGGCCATAATGTGTGTTAATGAAGGGCAGGCATAGCAAAGATTTATCAGTTCACCCATAATCCCTACCTCAGACAAACATTCCCATCCTCACCAAGGCATCCCAGTTAATAATGTGGACAGGTTGGCTAATGTCAACCTCAGCCCTTAACAAAAATAACAGATAACAATTATTGAATGTTTATAATTCTTGGAAGCAATCAATATGTATTATGCTATTTATTGCATTCAACAATCCTTTGAGGCGGCTATTACTATCAATCCCATTTTACAGATGAGGAATTGAGGCACAAAGGGGTTATCGGATGTGCCTAGGTTAATGAAGCTAGCACTTGCAGAGCCAGGATTTGCACCCAGGCATTGTAACTCCGGTGCTTGTACTGTTAATCACTCTACCATTTTCTTACTGAACCCCACCTGAGGTATTTATATTAATTCATCCATTCATTTTAAACTCAGTATGTAATGAGCACTAGCTTCTCATGTGTATCAGGCACTGTGCTAGCTATGGTGTGAACAGGCAATGGGTTCCCTCGTACAACTATAGCCTAGGACCCTAAGAACTCAGTCATATTGGCTGATCATCACCACTGGGTTTGCTCCGAGGATCTTATCATCTACATGAGAGGGAAAGATCACTAAGGAAAAAAGACCATTAGGCACCATTAAGGACACATGTCAGGTGAGTGTTAGGAATATGTTTCTCAGAATATCAGGTTTAGGGCTGAGCCTTAAAGACTTGAATGAATGATTCAAACTTTAAATGAATTAAACCCCTAGGAGAATAAAGAGGCAAACCCAGGGCAATTTCAAGCCTACCCAGCAAAACCCCAACTTCCCTCAAGGGGCAACCCTTCCTGCTCCCTAAGTGGAGTGCGTGGGATGTGCCTTCTCTTAGGAATATCCTTTCCCACTTCTCCACCTGGCTGACTCCTTCTTAAACATCGTTTAGGACTTTGCTACTTGAAGTGTGGACCTTGGACCTGCAGCATTGGCATTACTTGGGAGCTTGTTAAAAATGTAGAATCTTAGGCTCCGCCCAACCCTGCTGAATCAGAACCTGCATTTTAACACGATCCCCAAGTGCTTTTTGCATCCATTACAATCCGAGACGCACCAAAGTAAGACGTAGCTCCGATATTATCACTTCCTTGAACCCCGGCTTCGGTGAGGTTCTTCTCCAGGGAGTGTCCACAGTGCCCTGGTCTTGGGCCCACCACAGCACTCACCACACTGAAATGTGTTTGTTGGTTCTCTGTCTCCTACCTGGATGGGCAGCAAAGGTGTCTTATTTATCTTGGCTTCTCCAGTGCCTATAACAATACTGAGAAAACATCAGTTGAAGGAATGAATGAGTGGCTCTGAAGAAAGGTGAAAGCACTCTGGAAAATTAGCTTTATGTTGCTAGGAGCCCATCTGGAACCTAATACTTGGCATTTCTCTCTCCCAGCTGCTGCAGCTGCCCCCTGCATACATGAATGATTTCTCTAAATGCACCTAACTTCAGCCTTGAGGCCTAAGCCAGCGTTTAGGGTTCTCTGAGTCTTCTGCTTTTAAGCCATCTCATCACGGAACCCAGTAGGAAAACCCCAACAAACAAGGGCGGGCCCTCTGCTGCTTGGCACAGCCACTTCAACAAAAGCTGGGCACTTCCTGTAAGGCCCAACTCTGGGCCTGGCATCCCATCCTGCAGGGGGATCGCCCCTCTCCCTGCTTCTGCTCACCACCTCCGGCACTTTCCCCGGTTACTTGGGTTGCTGTAGGAGCTGGGGGCACACCTTGCACATGCGGCAGCTTCAGAAGCTCAGATTTAACAAATGCTGGGCCGGCCTCAAAGTTAACTTCAGTTCAGTTTTCAAAGATCCCGCAAACAGCAGAAGGAGACCAGCCTGCTTCTTGTTTCTTGTCTAAGAGCTCTGTTCCCTAATTAGCCTCTCATGCTGACTTGGGGGAGCATCTCTATTCTTAGAGAATACAGAAAACTGGTTTTACCCCTTAATAGTGTCTTTCTTTCTTTTGTAAATAGTTTTTTAATAAGCATTTTGGTAGCTACATGAGGTTGGGTAATGCCCAAGGCTTTACCAACCTCATTGTGATATTTTTTTTCACTTGTTACATATGTGACCACAGATGCTGCCACAGGAATCACGTGGCCCCCTCACTGTAGCTGGCAGGGGACACGCCTCCCATTTCCCTCTGACCACTGGGCTTTGCCTTTCCCCTCTCCTGTCTAAATTACTGAGCTGTCAGATCTAAAAGGACTATAAAGAATAGAGACGCCATTGCCCTCTTATTTTAAAAAATTAGTAAAACAAATTGCTTTAAGTTTTCTAAACTTTTCAAAGCATTTTTAATGCAATACGTCTACATGCTAATTGTAGAAAATGTGGAAAAGCCAGAAAAGCATAAATTGCCCATAATGCTACAATACAGAGAAAAATCACTCAACATCTCGGTAAATTTCTCACTAAACTTCATGTATCCAGAATAATGCATTTGAATGACTAGCGATGGAGCTGTCCTCCACCTTCCAGCCCCCACTGATACTTCAGGAACTTGGTAATAATACAAACCTACACTTTATGCAGTTTGGAGTTTTATTCCTACTTATAAGATTATGAGTGGGTTTATTGTACTTCTATAGTTGAGCTGAAACTAAGGCAGTCCCTTCTTACCTGCACTTTCACTTTCCAAGGTTTTAGTTATTCGCAGTCAACTGCAGTCTGAAAATAGTAATTGAAAAATTCAAGAAATAAACGATTCGTAAGTTTAAAATCGTGCAATATTCTAAGGTGCTTGATGAACTCCTACGCTGTCCCACTAGGTCCTCCTGAAATGTGAAATATCCTTTTGTCCAGAGTATCCACGATGTATATCACTTAGTAGTTGTTTTGGTTATCAGTTTGGAAAAACAGAGAATATATAGGATTCAGTACTATTTGAGGTTTCAGGCATCCGGTGGGGGGTCTTGGAAGGCATCCCCTGCATATAAGAGGGGGCTACTGTGCATACAACTTTGTATACTTTCTTTTTTTTTTTTTTGCTTAAAGGAATATCAAGAGAATTCGCTCATGTTAAGACTTCTTTTTCCCATTTTCTAATTTGTCAAATGAGTTTAAATGAGGCGATAAAATTGTTGGAAGTTGGGAGGTTGCTAATCTGTTGTAATAAGATTTAAATAAAATAATATATATTCAAAGTGCTTAGCTTGGGGCCTGGCATATAGTAAATTCTTCATAAATGATAGCTATGACCATAGATTATTACTAAAATCTCATTTGAATGCCAGCATAATATTTCATTCTAAGTAGCTTATTTAACCACCCACCCTTTTATTGTTCTGAGCTTGTTTCCAGTTCTCCCCATTAAAAATTGTAGCACTGCAATGGATACCTTTGAGTATAACTTTTTGTTTCCTTTATAAAATTATTATTTCTTTAAAATAGATGACTCCGTTGAAAGATATAAATATTTTGAAGGCTTTTTGTTATATATTGACAAATAACTTCCCGGTGTTAATAACACTCAGTATTAATAACTGGCAGAAAATTTGGTACTAGGAAGTTATTTGTCAATGTATAATAAAAATTGTATCAAATTTCTGGCCAATCACGAATGGGATTGCCCATCTTTCTGCATCCTCACCAGTAGTCAATTTTCTTTTTAAATCTACAAACGTAACAGGTGAAAATTTGATTTTGTTGTTCTTTGAATTTGTATTTCTTGAAATTACCAATGAAGTAAAAATATCTTCATTAACCATCTGTATTGAATTATCTCTTCATGATCCATACAGTAAAAGATATTTTATCAGTCAAATACCCTAATGGTTTGGGTTTTCTTTTGTGTGTGGTATTTCTCATCTCAAAACCTGTCAGAAACACAATCACTTCCTACACACAACTGGAAAGTCTATCAGTAAGACTCTTTGGGATTTTGCCAGAGATTCCTTTAAATTTAATCATACAACTACTAAATATTATATTTGACAAAGATTCACTCTATGTATCCATAACAGAGGTTCTTAACCACAGATTCTGTCCAGGATTTGTGAGAAAGAAAGGGGTGGGAATAACCAGAGCCCAGGTTGCAGATGTAACCCACAGCCTGTCTGACCTGTGCTCGGCCCTAAGCGAGCATCTGAGCACAGGCCATGCAAACAGAAACTCAGGACTCAGAGGGACACCCACCTCTCCCAGCTAGCATCTGGTCACAAACTGAGTAGCAGAGCTAGGATTCAACCTTGAGCCTCGTGGGCCCCAAAGTGGATGCCCTTGGCTACCAAACCACACAGGGTCCCTTAAAAACAGGGGCTCTGAACATGAGAATATCCAAAGTTTATATGCTGAGAGCCTCAATAAGATTTTTGTGAGGAAGGCATCTTACTAATTTTTATCCTCAAAGTAAGATCGCTGTCTCCAGGAAGGAAACGCATTTCCTTGTGAACACTTGCCTGGGTCCTTTACTTCTAAGAGAGAAACTGAGGTCAAGTGTCATCCTGGCTCCCAGAGAGGCATTTATTCTTACTGTGACACAATTTCCTCTCATAAAAAAGGGAAAACATTCCAACCTCTCCCAGAAAGACGGTGAAGATGCTGGGCTTTGTTGGTCCTTGCACGGGGAAAATGACTATGGAATATCAGATCCTGAGGACTGTTTTGTAGAGATTACATAGCATCTGTCATTCACACAATGCCTGCTGATTAATAACGATTGAAATTATTGTGAAAGTAATTTGCAAGTACAAAGCAGGATCTGCATAAATCTTGCCAAGAGTTCTGAATACCAATCCCAGTAAAGTTTTAACCAAGAGAGCAGGCATTTTTCCCACCAGTCCCTCAACCCTCACAAGTGTCAAGTCACTCACTGACAGAACCTATACTCCGCCATTTAACAGTGACTTGATTTCTTTTAGGGGCTGATCTAATTTCTGGAGGATACTGCTCCACGATGCCATGTTAATTCATATGATTGATTTAATGCATCTCTCCCTTCCAGTATGGAGAGCCATAAAAATATTCATCTTTCTGAGCTACAGAAATTGGTTTTCTAGTTTATGTTCTGCAGAAGTACTCAGTGCTCTTTGTCAGAAAGGAATTGAGACTACATGCTTCTGTCTCTGAATCTGAACCAAGGGGGATATAAAGTGTGTCTTGATAGACCCCAATGACTCAGATGGTGCTGCTTTAAACTTTCAAGTTGGATTTAAACTCAGGAACCAATTTTACCAGTTGAGATGTCCAAAACAGGTTTGCTTCGGCAGAGCAAGCTGAAGTTAGCTGCTTTGCCTGAATTAAACAAATGCTGGCAGTGCTATCAGGACCCTGGCATGGCCAGATGGCAGTTGCCACACCTTGCCAGTTACCAATCAGCATTCAACAGCTGGGCTTGACCAAACAACAACTGTCCTTGACCCTGTTGGCTATAAATAGAAGTGGGGTGTCATGAAAAGAGAGCAAAGTACTTGATGCTAGCAATTCAGGAAATCCATCTGAAAAACAACATAGCCAGCTCAATGTATTGAGCTAGTTTCGGGATTACTTAAGAATGGAAAAACATAAAGTCTAAGAATAAGACATTATTCCAACACTGAGATGCCTGCAGCAAAAAAACAATGTGTGCTTTTATGAAATGAAGGCTAGACTATTTCCAGATTATGTATGTAGTCATATTGAAGACACGAAGTATCAGCATTTGAAGTCCCCTGGGTTTGACAGATAACAACTGTTAGAGTTTGTTTAAGAAAATAGGAAAGCATATCCAAAATCTAGTGTCTTACTTTTCCTGTACCAAAAAATATGCAGGCAAAAAAAATGCAATAGGCCACAATTCTGCTTCATGTAATGTCACTTAACCTATTTATTAGACATCATATTAGAGCTAAAAAACTGATAGATGAGTGTTTTATTGACTACATCAGATCTGGGTAGTACTAAAATAAAGCATCGGGAAGAGAATCTCTATGTGTTTTGCGGCTAAATATTCACATTGTCCAAAGACAAAAGACAGACGTTGGGAAAGAAGCAGACAATGACATTTTTAGAAACAAAACTGAAATTACCTTAGATCTGCTGGACGAGATGGAAACCACACATTCAGGAGAAAATGCAAACACAACCCAGCAAGAAAGGAAAGAGCAACAAGGTGGAATCAAAAAAACAAAAGAGCTGAGTTTAAGCTCCAGAGAGATTTAAATTAAACTGCCCTTGTCCTTTTGCAGGGCCCTGCTTTTAAAGGTTAAGGCACAAACACAGGCAGGCCTTGCAGCCTCCTCTCTATGTCCCCTCTCACTCTAGACAGCTGGGGATGTCTTTCATGTCTGACAACTGGGGTGGGAGACTGTGTGGACAGAACCAGCAACTGTGGGCTTGGCGGGACTCCATGAAGCCAAGGGCGAGCCAGCAGGGCAAGCCTGATGGTGCATAGCTGCTTCTTCCTCATCTATAATACAATGGATCCAACCTTTTCTTAACTGCCCAACGGTTCACCTTGCCTAGAGAGAGCCGATTTATCAAGACAGGGAAACTGCAATGGGGAAAGAGTAATTCATACGTGGCCCACTGTGCAGGAGACTGGAGTTTTATTATTACTCTAATCAGTCCCTCGGAGCATTTGGGGATCGGAGTTTTTAAGGACAATTTGGCAGCCAGGAGCTCAGGAAGTGGGGAGTGCTGACTGGTCAGGTTAGAGATGGAATCATAGGGGGTTGGAGTGAGTATTTCTTGCTGTCTTCTGTTCCTGGGTGGGATCAAAGAACTGGTTAAGCCAGATTATGGGTCTGGGTGGTATCAGCTGGTGCATGAAGTGCAGAGTCTGCAAAATATCTCGGGCACTAATCTTAACTTTTACAATAGTGTTGGTATTCCCAGGAGCAATCTGGGGAGGTTCAGACTCTTGCAGTCAGAGGTTGCGTTGTCCCTAAACCATAATTCCTAACGTTGTAGCTAATCTGTTAGTCCTAAAAAGGCAGACTGGTTCCAGGCAAAAGGCTATTATTAAGTTTGTTTAAGAGTTAAACTATAAACAACTAAATTTCTTTCTAAGCTTAGTTTGCCCTGTGCCCAGGAATGAACAAGGACAGCTTAAAGCTTAGAAGCAAGATGGAGTCAGTTAGGTCTGATGTCTTTCACTGTCATCATTTCCTCAGTTACAATTTTTGCAAAAGCAGTTTCACTTTGTGCTCAGAGGACCTTCTTTCAAAGTCAAAAATGGTTCTTGGTGTACAAGTAGTTAGACTTTCAGTGACCCGAGTGATCAAAAGACTGAAAGCTACTAGGGATCAGTAGGGCTTTTAAATATAATTTATATTTGGTTCCTTATCACACCATCTATATAGATTTGGGAATAAGTTGTATAAAGTCTGTGAAACTTTTGAAATAACTGAAACAAGTTATTGTTTCGGTCTACAGATGGATTGGAGGTCACGTGATCTGGCTTCGGTGCTGACTGCTGGAGGATGTTTGTGGTGATGGAAATTTGAAATTCCTGTGGTGGCCTTTTCCCTGATTTCAGGGGCATTGATGTCTTGTTTTGAAATGTGCCTCTGCGGTGGGATTTGACAAAGAATTAGTTTGCTTTTGGTTGTTTTCCATTACTCAATCAAACTAATCTCAATCCAAATTTAGAGGGCCCCTTTTTCCTTTCCCTCACAAAATCTTTCTTTTCTACAAAGTCTTGTACATATTGGCCCCAGGTTTTGGGTCACTGTTCACTCACTGAGAATCTAAGGAAACAAATATTGTCTTAGCAATGAAGGTAATTCTCTCACAATCTGGTACTTGAAAAGCAAACCAAGAAACTGTGATAAACAGCAATTGGCAGAGTTCTCCGTTTCAGAAGAATTCCCGTAATTGTGCAAGTGTCTCTCAGAAGGTAGGCTTGTAACTTTCTAGGGGACTGCTGCTGGCTCTCCCACTCTGGGATAGACCTCCTGATAAGGCTGATTTTCCACAATTCAGGTTCTCTGAGGAGTGCCCACCCAAATCCATTGCCAAACATTTTTTACTTCGTAGACTATTCTAATTGGTAATAAAAACTGACAGGTTTATCAAAGAGAAACACAAGTTGCTGGCATTAGAAAGAAACTTGGAAAGTGTACTCCTCAAATTTTATACACCAAGAAATAGAAATCTGAGTTTTTAGAGCCCATGACAGATTTTGGCAATGCCATTCCTCAGCTGTTTTCCTCAAAGACATTAACAATGTATGAGCCAGGCACCAACTAAAGTCTTACATAGAGACATCTTTGTTACTTAAAAGCAACTAAGATGGGGCCTTTTAGGGAGTAATCCACAGTTTGTGTCACATACTTTTGCTTTGTTGATGGGAGTGGACTTCCCTGGAACAGCCGTGTGAGGCCCGGTGGCCTCTTGGTGGCTAATCAAACCAGGACCAGCAATGGCATGGCATCTGATTTTGCCATTCTGAGCTCCTGTCCCATTTTCCTCCCTATCCCAGAAACTTTGAAGTCACCTAAAATGGTGACCTGCCTCAGATTTTACTGAGGTGAGATCACCATTGAAGGCAACCAAGTTACTTTGCCAACTTTAACATTTCTCTTATCTTTCTCTGCAAGCCAAAGACTGACAAAATGAGTATGATCAAAATGGATAACTTCATAGGTGTCAAGCAGGGTGCATTGGTGGGGATTATCCAGAGAAACAGAACCAATAGGAGACATATATTAAGATATTCATAGCAAAGAACTGCTTTATGAGATTCTGGGGGCTGGGTAGGCAAGACTAAAATCCACAGGTCCAGGAGGACTGGCAGGCTGAACTCTTGGGCAGGAACTGGAGCTGCAGTTTTAGGCAGAATTTTTTCTTCTTCAAAGAAACCTCAGCTTTGCTCTTAAGGCTTCTCAACTGATTGAATCAGGCCACTCAGATTATTGAGGAAAATTTCCTTACTTACAGTCAACTGATTTTGGACTTAACTACCATCCATAAAATACCTTTGTTGGGGCACCTAGATTAGTATTTGATTGAATAACTGGGGACTGGGCCTAAGTTAACACATAAAACTAACCATCACAGAGCCAGTGACATGGTATGCATCTGTAGGTGCAGCTACTTGGGAGGTTGATGCAGGAGGACTGCTTGAGCCCAGGAGTTTGGAGCTGTAGCGTGTTATGATTGCACCTGTGAATAGCAACTGCACTCCAGCCTGGCAACATAGAGACACCCTGTCACTAAAACAAATAAGCAAACACATGCACACAAACCTGATGATCACAGAGGAGGGTGGAATATTTCCACACTGAAGTGTCACAGTGTTCCCAGCTATCTTATGATAGTGTCAGGCACAAAGTTGACAACCAGTAAATATTTTTGAATAAATGAATGAATGAATAAGATCATGACAGGGATGTAGGGTACAGGCCTAAACCCTTTGCTGGGTGAGGGGGTGGGAGGCATTCGGCCAAATCACATTGGCTGAAGGACCCAGGGGAGCCCCAGCAGTGTGGGTGATTTTGGGGTTTGCAGTTGGGGCATGTCACCCTTACCAATTTTACAGGAGCAAAGGAAGTAAACTTTCACAAAGGATCTCATCAGAAGGAAAAAAAATCATAAAGCACAAACAAATATGCATGTGGAGAAGGGGAGACCCTCTTCAGCTGATGGGAAGTCAGGGCAGGAGGAAGGCTGTGAGGAGGAACTTCCAAGGTTCTCCATCACCTCCGTTGTCAAAGCTTTTGCTCTGCTCTCTCACGTCCTCTCCTGGCCAGAAAGACCAACAATGGAACTAGTGGCTGCAAAACTCAGTGTGTGCAAAGGGCAAGGCTGGTGGGAATCTCGGCACTCCTACCCACTGTCTGGCTGTGGGGCTTTGGGAAAAGATACCTCTCTCCACGATCCTTAGTTTCCTGACCTATAAATGTTGGTAATAATATGAACTGTTTGAGCCATGGAAGGATTATAGGAACAAATATTTTGTTCCTGTGGGTCAAAGTCTTCAGTTGAACAATTTGTCCCTGCCTTATAGGACCAACGGATCCTTATGTGTTGAGAGCAGTGGTGAATTTACCTGGAAACTAATAAGCTTAAGCTTAAGCTTCAGGGCATGCTTCACTTGCATAAGCTCCTTGCACGGTTCAGAGTATCCTGCAGGGATATGAAAAAGCCAGCAGCCAGCGGAGTGCCACAGCATGGAGTGCCACCGCAGCCTGGGTTACCCTCTCTGTGCCTTGGGGTAGTCCTGGGGCTACCAGCACTACTTCCACTTTCAGATGATTCCAGGAACCACTTGTCTCTTAGGAACTATCTGAGTGAACTGCTCTGGGCAGAGGAGGAGGTGTGCAAGTTTTAACAAATGTTAACTGCTATTACTATTGAAAAGCTGTATACAGTACTTGGGTCAGTACAGGGTAAATAGATGAAAAGATTAACGTAGAACTCTAAATACTCTCGGGGGTGAATTCTATCCTGTCTGCGTGTTCCTTCTCTTACTAAAATAAACTATTTTTATTGAACTTCTAATTGTGTTCTTTTATTCCAGATATAATAGGTAAAAATAGTGGATTTGCTGGCTTAGTGTTAAAAATAAAACATAAAACATTAGTTATCCTAATAACTAGATCCCACAGACTACTTTCTGGGTAACAAGAAATTGAGAATGGAGTTGAGTGGGCAGAATAAAGAGATGAAGTGAACAAATCAAGTCAAGAACATTTACAATGGAGCTCAGCCAATGCTCATCTCTTCCAAACATCTGCCAATCCCTTTTCTCAGCTGAATGAAGACTTCACACTTTCACCTCCAATTGTTGGAAAAATTATGAGAGGATGTCCAGCCCTATTTATTAGAACTTGACTAGGTTGCTTCCATTATTATCACCAGGGCCTTGGGTCCAACTACACTGAGTGCCTTATAGAAATTATAAAATATGCCAAATGTGATGAGAATATTTGAAAAGCATTAACATCTTGCCCTGGAAGAATGAGACAGTGGCAAGGAAAATTAAACTTGAGAAGCAGCAGGCAATTTCCAACTGTCATTATCCAAAATAATCCAGCAGTTTGGAGTATACTACAAAGGCTTGTACTCGGAAAATGGGGGGAAAAATCATAATACGTTAAAGCAATAGTGTTTACTGCCACAAAAGAAAAATCTCATTGGCCAAACTGAAGAAACATTTGTTTCTAACTGTTGTTAAATCTTACATAAGTCAGGTTGTCCTACTCCATCTTGTGGCTCTGCCATCTAGAATGTGTAGCCTGCAAGACCATCTCGCAAGAGAATAGAATGATGCAGAATACACTCCAGCTACTATCTTAGTACTTGTTGTTTCTGCTCACTTTTTGCTGGCCAGCAACAGTCACATGGCCACAGCTAACTGCAAGGAAGGCTGGGAAATATAGAGGAGGACACAGATGCTTGGTGGTCACCTACTGCCTTTAGCACACATTGAAATAACTAGGGACAAGATGATTGACAACAATGGCTCGTTAATTGATTCATTCAATGAGTTTTGTTTTGGGTTTTTTTTTGAGGATGTATTTTGTGTCAGACCCTGTTCTAGACACCAGGAACTTAGCACAATGTTCCAGAACACAATGGACATGGTTCTGACCATTGTGAAGCTTTCAGCCTAACGTGGGAGAAAGACATCAAACACTTACTTATGCCATTAATGAACATCATGCAGAGTGTTAAATTGGAAGCAAACATTTTTATGCACTGTGGATGATGGCCATTTGTCCACACTTTTCCAGGAAATTTTGCTTTTAAGTTGTGTGTGCTATTTTCAGACTGTAGGTTCTGTTTCTACTAAATTTCTATTTCTATTGTCTCCTTAATTATAAGAGAGAAACTAAAGCACAGCATAGAGACAGAAAGCCATCTCACGTGAGATGTGCCAATGGCATCCTCCCTGGCTTTGCCACTTCCCTCACACTCCATCCCTTACAGCCTATTTGCCACACTGCAGTAAGAATCGTCTTTGTAAATGGGAAATCGGGGCATGTTATCTGCTCAAACCCCTGCAATTACTCTCCATTTTACTCAGTAAAAATCCGAAGTCGTCCCCACGGGGCTCTGCCAGCCCCACATTATGCGGCCCCCGCCTGCTCCTTACACCTCATCATGCTCCCTGCCTCGCTCACTCATTCTGCCTCTGCCACCTACATCTCCATGCTGCTCTTCAAATGCACCACTCACATGCCTGCCAAGGGGCCTTTGCTCTGCCCAGAACTCTTTTTCTCCAGATATCCATATGGTTCATTTCTTCCCTTCCTGAAAGTCTCAACTGAAATAAACGTCACTCATTAACGAGGCCTTTAAGATGCATATTCCCCCTTTGAAAGAGTCCCCTCTTCTCTACCCTTGTCACCCCCTTTGTTTCTTCTTTCAAGCTGCTGGTACTTCCTGCAAATTCTGATCCTGACACGTTTCCTCCCTTTCTCCCTCCCTCCCTTTTTTCTTTCTTTCTTCCTTTTTTTTTCTCTCTCTCTTTTTATAATAGCTTTATATTTATATAATTCATCTACCATAAAAGTCACCCATTTTAAAAGCACACAGTTTAATGGTATTTTAGTATATTCACAGTTGTGCAGACATCACCATAATCAATTATAGAACATTTTTGTCCCCTCAGAAAGAAACCCTGTCCCCTATAGCTATTACTCTCAAATTCACTCCAGCCTTAAGCCCAGGCCTAAGCTATCACTAATCTACAGTATGTCTCCATATATTTGTTTATTCTGTACATCTCATGTACATGAAGTCATATAATATATGGCCTTTTGTGACTGGTTCCTTTCACCTAGCGTAATGTTTTCAAGGTTCATCCACCTAGTAGCATGTAACAGTACTTCATTCTTTTTCATGCATTAATAATATTCCATTGTATGGATACACCACATTTTGTTTATTCATCAATTGATGGACATTTGGGTTGTTTCCATCTTTTGGCTATTATGGATAATATTGCTATAATCAGGTCAGAGCTCAGTCAGAGCAGTTCAGGGCATTAGGGCCACTGCCCTAGGATATACACCTTTTCCGAAATCAGTTCAAAGCATTGTTACTAACAAACAACAACAAAACTTCTTTCCAACTGTAATTACTCACAGCGAGTCAGCTTGCATCTGAGGCTTTAAAATGGAAGTCTACAAGATCCCTTATTGTTTCTTTGACCTTAGAGACTGTATGTTTTGCCATCACTTGACAATCTAGGGCAGAGCGACCCCTTGTGGCCACAAAGTAATGGCAGGAGCTAAGAGGCCTTTGGATTTGTTTTTTTGTTGTTGTTGTTGTTGTTTTTGGTTTTTTTTTTTTGAGACAACCTCTCACTCTATTGCCCAGGCTGGCCTTGAACTCCTGGGCTCAAGGGATCCTCCTACCTCAGTCTCCCAAGTAGCTGAGATTACAGGTGCACACCACAACACTCAGCTACGGCCACTACACTGGACAGAATCCATCTGCACAAAGATCTGTCTACATGCCATCCCATCATCTTTCCTGCCAACCAACCTCTTCTTGGCCAGTGTTTCTGTTGTTTCACCGGAATCATCCTTGTCGCTCTAACAAAAGGCCATTAATCAAAGCGATAGAGAGGGATGGGAGAGGCTTTCTGTAAGGCTAAAAATAAGCAAGGAAGAGCTAGTCTGGAACAAAGAGTGAGTGGTTTGGGCTCCGTGACACAAAGTAAGACCTTCAGAATCCAGGCAGGTAGCCAGTGGCCACCCAGCAGATGGGCTATTGGTAAATCTGCAGCCTTCTTCTCTCACCCACCCAAGTCAGGGAAACTGAGGAGAAGGACATCATAGGGATTCTTTTGGCTGTATCCTCATTATGAAAAGAAATGAGTC
This sequence comes from Hylobates moloch, assembly GCF_009828535.3. Classification (NCBI taxonomy): domain Eukaryota; kingdom Metazoa; phylum Chordata; class Mammalia; order Primates; family Hylobatidae; genus Hylobates; species Hylobates moloch. Next base: position 21,936,434 of record NW_026652297.1, on the reverse strand, counting down.
ATTATAGGTAACAATACAAAGTCAAAATTATTTTGCAAAGTATGGGGGAGATTTTCAGACATTTAGGGTGTGGTAAAGAATTGTTCTCACAAAAAGTCATCGCAGGTTTTCATTTGACCCAGAGTAAGTTCAGGAAAATTAAGTGCAACTTCCATGCCAAATATAAGAAAAAAGAAAAAGAAATCCAAAGTACTCCTAAAGAAATAGAAGAAAACAAGAATTGATTGAGTACGGGTAAGGCCTTTTAGTTTTTGCATGTTGTGAGGTTTTGTCTATTTTACAGATGCCTTGGGAATAGAATTATAGAATAAAATGTTGGGATCTTGAAAACTTTTAATTGAAAATATCTGATGCGCTATCATGTCTAAAATATCAAGCTCAAATTTTATGATTAAGAGATCTAAAATAATAGCTAATGCATATAATGCTTACTATGTGCCAGGTATTGTTCATTCAGCAATTCTTCCATCAACCCTCAGAGGCAGGTAGTATTATTAATCCCATTTTTCAGATGAGGAAGTTGAAGCAAGTGATGTTATAAGCACGTTTTCCAAGGCCCCACAGCTAGTCTGTGAAAGCCTAGATTTGGAGGTAGGTCATTTAATCCCAGGGTCCAAGCTACCACTGAAATTTATCACATATGTCATTACGGTTTATCATGAGTATGCTACCCAATCTAAAAAGCATTATTATGCAACTATATCCATGTTCAGATAGAAAAATTTCAACCGAACAAATGTTTCAGTTTATTGGCTGCTGAGAATTTACCCACAAGATATACTTGTACCTAGGTCAAGATGTATGGACAAAATATGTTTACTATAGGATTTTTTTTTCTTTTCAGTAGTAGCCAAGACCTCAAGATGGTCTAAGTATCCACTAATAAAGAATTGGTAAAGTAAATTATGGCCTATTTATAAAAATGGAGTATTCTGTAGTCATTGCAAAGAACAAGCAAGATTGGTCTATGGTGATGTCAAAGCTTTGGAAGACGTAAGGAAATTTATTTGTATGAATAATAAAAATGTGCATATAATTTTCTGAAATAAACATAGAAAAACATAACTGGGGTTATTATTGGGGTTAAGAGAGAAAACATGACAACGTGAATATACTTAACTCTACTGAATGGTACACTTAAAAATGGTCCAGATGGTAAATTTTATATGTATTTTGCCACAATAAATAATAAAAGATACAGGAGAATAGACATTTACTGCTCATTTCTCACCTTTCTACTGTATTTTATAGATATATATTACTTTTGTTTTCACAAATATTCAATAAAAATAAAATGCATCAAACAATGTTGTGAATGGTCAGGCTGCATTACAGTAATTTATTTGCATCCAGCTGTATTTTTATTATTGTCCTATCTGAAGAGCTTTAAGAGTTAACAAAATTAAACTTATGTGTGATTTCTAGTGACTTTTGGTCGAAGGAAAGTTGCTAAATAAATAGCCTAGCTCCCTAAAAACTTCACATCCTATCAGAGAAGATAATTTCATTAAATGTGGACTGTATAAAAACATCAGATTTAGCACCCACGTGACATATTTTCTTGGAATTTATTTCAGATTATTTTGTTTTGAAGAACAGGTAGTTCCTCTGTAATTTCAGACTGTCCTTCTGAGAACACATTATCCTGGTGTCCTCTCTTCTCGACTACGCAATTTCTTTATAACCTTTTATGGCTTTTGTTTTGTCGCTGCTTACGCCTTCCAAAAGTGAGCCAGAATATAAAAATACACAGAAAGCATGCCAAATATTATGAATTATATGTTTTGAGGTTAAAGATAAAACATAGGCAAGTATCAAAGAGAGAACGTTACCATTTATTGGTTTTCCTTTGATCATCCTTATCTTTACATGAAAATTTTGACTAAGCCCGAGTCTGTAAGACTTCACCCCTGCCTTACAGGTTTTAAGATCCCATGGATAAAGGTATTTCGACTTCTGGAAGGGACTATGATCAGATTTCCCCATAGTCTATAGCGGCCAGGCAGGTAAGTAAATAACGACATTGGCCAGGTGAGGAATGGAAACCTGGGGACAGTATGTCCCATCTAAAGAGAGTGGATGGCTCTCAACTCCAGCCCGTCGTTGTCCTATAGGACCGAATGTGGCAAGAACATCTCTTACAATTTTTCAAAAGAAGCTGGAAATCTAGATGTTTATGTAAATGATTCCAATTGTTTAATGTTCACAATTAATTCAAAAAATTTGAAAGCACTGTGGGGCCAAGAAAAGCATGTCTCTTGGCTGAACTGAGACGTGACTTTGAATGGAATCCAACTCTCTTAATTTTATAGAAGAGGTGGCCAAGGCCAGAGGGAAGTGAAGTTACTCACTAAGGTCCCAGGGCTGGTTTGGGGGAGGAACTGGGACCAGATACCATTCCCCTTGCAGCCCCATCCTCTTTCCTCAGCTTTTTAGTCCGTCTAATGAAGCAGCAGACTAATTTAAGACAAGCACATGATGAGCCTCCCATTCCCACACATGTGTCAGTAAGCCTTCAACCTGACGGGCTGGACCTTAACCACAAATAGAAGACCCAGCTGACAAACTACACCCACACTCCACTTAATTCCGGCTGGATCCCAGCTCTTGACCTTTTTTTGGGTGGATATGGGAAAGGAAAGGAAAAGTTGGAAATTTTACCCTCAGTCTGTGGGAGGAATGGGAAAGTTTGCACTTTCTGGTAGAAATTTTTTAAAACCACTAATTATAAATGTGGCATTGCTTGGTAAGATCGTTTGCTCGGCTTCCCAGAAAACAGATACAGGGCTTCCATCCCCGGCTCCATGGCTACTTTACAGTAAGAGGCTTTGCCAGGAACTTGCGTTTCTCATGTAGTGAGAGAAAATGAACCTGTTGGCTAAAAGTATTAACTCTGGAGCCGGATGGCCTGGGTTCAAGTCCACACTCTGAAATTTATCAGCCATGTGTTCTTGGACAAAGCATGAGACTTTGCTGTGCCTCTGTCTCATCATCTGCAAAATGGGAACAATGTCGGCATCTCTCTTATAAGATTGTTGTGATAATTAAGTGAATTAATACACGCAAAAAAGCACTCAGCACCACGTATGTCAGCTGCACCTTGGAATCCCCTGGGGGGAGCTTTCCAAAAATATGGATGCTTGGGTCCCACTTCCAGAGATTCTGGTTTAACTGGTCTGAGGTATGTCCTGGACATCAGAGTTTTTAAAGTCTTGGCAGCTGATTCCAATGTGCAGACAAGGCTGAGAGCATTGAATATAAATGCTTATTAAATAAATGATGGTCCTCTGAATGGATGAATTTTAAAGAAATTCAGATGCTCTCTTCTGCACGTAAGCATACATTTTGTAACTTCTTTATGACATTTTCTATGTGGTCATCTTTCAGTGGCATTCAGCATGGAAGGCCAAAAGATCCTGGGCAAATTTGCGAAGAAGGTCAAATGCTTCTGGAAACCTCCTCATCTTCCCTGCCCTCTTCTCTCACCTCTGCCCCTGGCTTCAGGAAATTCAGGTGGCCCCTAGAGGCTCTGATTCAGCTGCGTAATGAAAGACAAATGGCAAAAATTCCATAAGGCACATAGGTATTTGTAAATCCAAATAACCTTGAATTAGTGGAATAAGCCTGTGGAGGTGTGTTTGCACGGGAGTATCTAGTGGAGAATTGAGAGGCACATCTTCTCCAACCCCGATTCTTGCCAATTCCAATGACCCAAGTCAATAGGTGAACTGGGGCCACCAATGTGGCTCCCCAGCATCAAAAGACAGTACCTCTGAAATTAATCTCATCTGAGTTGCTGGCAGATTGAGTTCAAAATCTTGCTGATATAGTGAGTAGTTATCAATTGAGTGTGTCACATCCTACAGATGTAACATAGTATGCTCTCAAATTAAAATGGAATCCTTTTGACTTCCCTCTCTCACAGAAGGCTTGCTGTCTGTAAGCCTTGTAAGTCACCTGTCCCAACATCTTCAGTTTTGTTAGTGATCAGAATCTCTAACACCGCTGGAGTGAGGGTGGGGAGATGGCAGATGGTAAAGGCAAATAAGATAGAAGGTCTGCCCTGAAACAGGAAATTGAGGAGAAGGCTTTTAAACCAACTGAAACCTTGATGAGGGGGTGGTAGCATCTGTGGTTTGAAGCACAGATTACCCAAGTTCCTTTGTTAGTGTATCTGGCATTTTTTCATAAGGCTCCATGTTTCCCCTCGACTTGGTATCTTATTTAGTAAGCACGCTACTAAACACATCTGTTCTCACGATAGGAATTAGAATCAAAAGGCTTCCTCGGTGATTCTGGAATTTGTCACCAGAAAAAGAAGAAAGTTCATTGACCAAAAGTAGTCATTGCACACCTGCAACCTGAAACATCATGGAAGCTCTTGTACTCCAGCCACCAGGCTGTGGGGCTCGCCCTGAGAGGCCTGGGCCACCAGCTACAACTGTTCCCTTTCTGCCCTGAGCTGTCAGGATTTCTGCCAATGATTCCACTTATATGAGCTATCTATAATAAACTCACAGAAGCATAGAATACAATAGTGATTTCCAGAGGTTGAGACTGGGAAAGTGGAGAGTTGTTGTTCAATGGGTGTACAATTTTAGTTCTGCTCGATGATTAAGTTCTAGGGATCTATTGCACAGCATAGCACCTATAATTTACAATATTGTATTAGACACTTCAAATTTTGATAAGAGGGAAGATCTCATGTTAAATCTTCTTAACACACACATACACACACCAAAAACAAAGGGACACAAGGGAACTTTGGGAGGTGACGGATGTGACTATTATTTTGATCACAGAGATGGTATCACGGGTTTTTGCGTATGTCCAAACTCATCAAATTGAGCACATTACATATCTGTAATTCTTTGCATACCACTTATACTTCAGTAAAGCTATTAAAAATATTTCTGGCATTGTAGAAAAAAATAACAACAACCATAATTATAGCTACCACTTTTATAGAGCTAACTATCCTAAGCCCTAACTGCTCTCCGTTAACTAGCAAGTCCAATCCTCTCAACAACCCTATGAGGTAAGTAGCTTCATTTTCCAAACGAGGAAACTGAGACACAGAGAAGTTAAGTGACATGCCTAAAGTCATACAGCTAGAAAATGACTGAGCTTGGAATTGGGCAGCCAGTTCAGTTCCGGCTGCACTGCCTTCCCAGAAAGTGCCTAGCCTGGCACAACAAACCTTTTGTTAGGTTATATGGTCAGGGACTCTGTTTCAAAAGCTCCCTTTTTTAAATAAACCCCCAATAAGCACCACCCTTCTGCCACCTCCCTCTCAACTCTTCCTCAAGTTAGAACATCTAAGCTACTTCCCAGGAGGTCCCTCAACTGCCCTCATCCTACACTGTCTTCTTCTAAGCATAGTTCCTCTTTCTTCAATGTTTCAGAGAACCAGGGTTCTCCTATATCCCAAAATGAACTTTAAATCACTCTTCCCATCTGTCCTCCTTGGAGAAGCAACATCTCCCAACATCTGTGTATTCCATTTCACTCTGTCCTTCTCCGGTGCCAACAAAACTGCAGGAATCTCATGGAGCAGAGCACGGGCTCAGGGCCAGGCGATCTAGGTTTGAATCCTGGACCTAGACTTTCTCATTGTGTGATTTTAAGCAAGTCACTTAACTACTCTGTATCATCTGTAACTTGGGAATAATAAGAATACCCGTTCAGTGGAATTGCTATGAAGATTTAATAAGTTAATGCAACCAAAGGCTTAGGACAGCACCAGGCCCACAGTAAGTGCTCTAAATGCCACTGTTATGATTTGTATCTCTTCTACTTGAATACATGTCAATTGGCCCCATTGCTCTCTGAAGTTACTCCCCCACTTCCTTCTTTGATCTTAGTGACCAGGTCACTCTCCAACTCAAAATCCTTCAATGGCTCCCCATTGTTTACTCAATAAGATGAGATCACATTAGCTTGGGCTTCAGGTCCTGCCTCTTCCTATATGTGGATTGCTTCCACCCTCCTTTCCTGCCTGACCAATCCCTACCCAGTTTCCATGATATCTTATACAAAAAAACCTTCTATGATCACTTCTACTCTCAGAAATCCCTGCTTCCTTTTTGGAGCCCATACTTCTGTCCTGCATGGTTCCACCTCACTGTCCTGCACATCTCAAGAACAACCATCTATTATGTGCTTGTTTCCTTGTCTAGCATCCACTAACTGTCTTCTTCAGCCAGACTGTATGGAATGTTCAATAGGTGCTAAGTGTTGAGGTACATGCATCATCTCAGCCAATTCCCATGAAAACCATGAGAATCCTTATCCACATTTTACAGATGAGCAAGCTCCATAATTTACCTAAAGTCACACAGTTAGTAAATGACAGAGCCCAGACTTGAATCCAGGTCTGGCTGACTGCAGAGCTTGTACCTTAGTTACCATGCTACACAGCTGCTTCTCTGACTTTGTATCTTCCCTAGCCCTAATTTAAAAAAAAAAGTGTGCTGCAGAGCATTTCAGTAGGTACTTAGGAACAATAATAATGAAATACTGATAATAATAACAGCTAATTTGAGTGCTTACTACGTGCCAGGCACCTTTCAAAGCACTTTACTTCTATTAACCAATGCAATCCTCACAACAAGCATTTGAAGTAGGTACAATTATTATTCCCACTTTATAGATGAGGCACAGAAGGGTTAAATAACTTTCTCAGGGTCACACGCTACAAGTGGCAGATCTGGGATGCAAACTCAGGAAGTCTAGCCTCAGAGTCCATGCTTGTAACTGTCATGCGGTCTCCCAGCATGTCTATTTTGAATGAATAAATGAATGAATGAATTTAAGGGGAAGGATAAAGAAAAAGAATCACATCATTGGAAATGGGGATTTAATGAATTTGTACTTTGTAGACACCCCCTAAACCAGATAACAGGAGCTGAACTGTGACATTCAGCCACATGTCCTCTTCTGCGGATGGGCAGGTCAGAAGATAAGGGCAAGGTACCAGGGAACTTGAAAGGGAGCAAGAGCCATCCAGGCAGGACCTGGAGGCACCTCCCTGCTGCCTCCATCCACAATGCCATGGAGACTCACTGAAGTGACCCTGGGCTCTTGGCTGCTCCAGTGCGAAAATCCAGACGGGCCTGCACACCTGCTGCCCAGCTCGGCCTCTGTGTCAGGAACACCAGCTCTGGGTGCCATGGATAATCTTGTGAGCATGGGCTAGTGTGCCCACATAGGCAAGTGTCCATGCAACATCCAGGAACCTGCACAAGGCATTTGCAGTCAAAATGACCACTTGGCAGGGAGGAGCTAGCTAAACACTTCTCTTGGGCTTCATTCAGGAATGGAGCAAATCTGCACATGAAGAGACTGAAAGAATAAACAGAAGCTCCTGCTTTCCTATCCTAGTGCTGATTCTGGATTCTTTAACTGAAACAAATATTCGTAGTTCTGGTTATCTCACTGATACCCATGAAAACTGCTTGCTTTGCTGATGTTGAAGCATCTTGTCCTTTCCTTATCAGAATACTTATGTCTTGTCACTGTCATTGTTCTTTTAATGGTCATTTACCGGCAAATAATAAGTAAGCTCCCTAAGAACAAGAATCATGCCTGCTTGCTCATCTCTATATGCCCAGGGCTTACCTGCAGATATCCAAACATCTGTTGAGTAAATTCATGAGCAAAAATGAGTAAGTGATCATGTCAACTGATGTCAACAGAGCAGCTCACTGATATCCAGGTTTTCTCTCTGAAATTCTTGGTTCCCCTAGTGGCTAGGTGGGATTATATGACTTGTTCTGACCAATGAGTTGTTAATGAAGATGACATGTCATTTCTGATCTGGGGCACCAATTGGTGATTCAAGACCCACAGAACTTTCTTTTCCTCTGCCAGAGTGATTGACAATTTTCCAAATGGTGGGTTCTTTCTCAACCTAGGTACTGCATTGGACATGTAATATGACTGGGAAATAGACCTTTGTTGTGTGAAGCCACCAAGGTTTGGAAGTTGTTATTGCAGCAAAACTTAGCCTATCCTGACTAATAGATATTCAGTTTAGATGAGATTTTCAGGGATCTACAGAACAGAAGAGCCTGAGGAAATTATCCTCTAGAACAGCTCATAAGACCTTTCTGCAATGTTGGAAATGTTCTCCTAAAGAACTCCGTAATGAAAGCTTCTAATCCATTACTTTTTAAAAATATTTTAAACTTTGACAAACTATGCAACAATGGTTTGTCCTGCCACATTTCTTTGCCTGCCTCTATGATAAGTAAGAGTGTTTGGGACTGGCCATCAAAGGCAGGCCACAAGATCACTCATAGAATGCACACACTGCTGTTTGCTTTAAAATGCAAATGAAGAATGGAGATTATCCTTATTAATTGACATCTGAAACACAAATCTCAGTTTTTTATCAGCTGTGAGGAAAAGAGACAATGCAATATCAATGTAATATTTAGAGACCAAGCTGAACATTCCAAGGCTTCAAATTGTGTTGCTTCCAGCCTGTGATTTAAAAAATATATCATAATAATAATTCATTTAGTCAAACTGCTGTCTCCTAGCCCCCATGCAGGAGGAGGCTATCTCTTGAAACTCATGCACTAATTTGCCATGTAAATCTCCCCACTCACTAGCCTTGACTTTAACAGAGAACACTGTGGTGAGAAGGAAGGCCTGCAGAAGTAGCTGGCTTTATGGAAGATCCCTGGTTAGGAAAAGCTTCCATGAATACAGTTATTACATAATTCATATGTGCTATTTAAGGGCCCATGGCATCTTGTCACTGCCATTGGTATACAAATATGTATTTTTATGGAAACCATCAATTATTGAGGCTCCTGGGTGGCCAGGCTTTGTCTTAGGTTTTATCTACAGAATCTCACTGAATCTTGAGAGGCAGGGATTATTGGAGTCATTTTTGTAAATGAGGAAAACAGGCTCAGAGACCAAAAAAGTGCTGGTATTCAGACCCATCTCAACTTAATCCAAAATTTCATGTATTTTTCTCTCTTTTTTTAAATACAATGTTTAGGATACGTGGCACCCCCATCTTTGGACAAAACAGGAGGAAAGCAAAAGCAAGCTTTTGTGTTGAACAGAAGGGTTCAGGAAGAAGCATGAGGGAGGAGAATGAACCCTGAACTAGGAGGCAGAAAATATGGGTTCAAGTTCAGTGTTCACAAAACCCCAGGTGAATGACTTCCTCTTTCTGGGCCTCAATTTCTTCATCTGCAAAATGAAATGGTTCAATGGAGTCACCCTTTATGGTCTCGGTATTTTCACTGGTCTGGTCATACAGCCACAATGACTACTAACCGTAACCTCAGCCTCCCTAGAAAATCATTCCAAAGTTAGATTTTGTTTTGTTGCTGCTGCTCTTAAATTAATAAAGTTCGGGGTCAGCCTTGGAGGGTGTCGTAGTCACAACCAGTCTAAATCAGGTTTATAGCTTCACTGGGGAAATGGGTCAATTCAAATATTTGCCATTCATTTTTGCAGCACACTTACTTTAGAATAGTTTAAGATTTAAAGAAAATTTGCAAGGATAGTACAGAGTTACCACACCCAGATTCCTCTGTTATTAGCATCTTATATTTTATGGTACACTTGTCACAACTAATAAGCCAATAATGATGCATTATTATTAATGAAACTCCATACATTATTTTTATTTCCTTCAACTTTAGCGATGCCCCGTTTCTTCCCCACAATCTCATCCAGGATACTGTACTATATATACTTAGTAGTCATGTTTCCCTAGACTCCTCTAGGCTGTGACAGTTTCCCAGATTTTCCTTGTTTTTGATGACCTGTTTTAACAGTTTTGAGGAGTACTAATCAGATACGTCGTACAATGTCTCCCTGTGTGGGTTTGTCCAGTGTGTTTTTCTCATGGTTAGACTGTGGTTATCAGTTTTGGATAAAGAGACCACAGAAGTAAAGTGCCATTCTGATCACACCATATCTAGGCTGTATACTGTGAGCATGACTTACCACTACTAATATTAACCTTGATTACACTGCAGAGGTCACGTTGGACATGTTTCTCCACTGAAAATTTACATTATCTCCCTGTCCATATTGTACTCTTTGGAAGGCAGTCCCTATATGTAGCCCACATATAAAAGATGGGACTTACTCTCCAACTCCTTGATGGGGGAGCATGCATTTTATAAAGTATAACCATGCAGGCAATAACTGCTGGGGTACAGATTCCAATTCTAAACCTTATTATCCCCAAAACAGCCAAGACAAGATGTGAACAAAATGTAATCACTGTGTCCAGTCTTTGGAAGGAACATTCCCTAAAAATGAGGGTAAACTGCTCTATAAAAGTAAAACACATAAAGCATCTTCCACAAAACATTTTGCTTAGTAGAGAGTTTATTCTATTCCTATTTACACAAGATTTGTTTATTCTCTTATTCACAGCATTTAGTCTCACTCACACCTACAAATCTCGTGTAGTTAAATATTACATATAAAGAGCTCTTGGAAATCAATAAGGAAGATTGCAGAACTCATCTTTTCAAGTGAGCAAAAGGATGAAAACTAAATTTGCTGAACAGTCTAAAGTGGTTGTATCTGAAGTAGGGATGGGGATAGAGAAATTATAGGGTACTCCCTCACTTTTTACTTCATATATTTCTAAATATTAAACAAGGATCTTTTGGCCATCATTTTTAAAAAGCAATAAAATATTCTTAAAGTAATAAAATTATATTCATTAAAGTATATGTGGTATGATTTCTAATCTACACTGGCTATAAAAGCTGATGTCTGACTCTCTCTTTTACTTAACTGTTTCTTACGGCGAGGGAGAACCTAAGGCTTTGGGAACAGATGGCTGGTATTGTGAAACATGATGTGACTGTTTATTTGCATCTCTTAATTGGAAATTTAGCATTCAAGGTCACCCCACCTTATATGTTTATAATTAGAAATTACAGGCATCATTTTTCTTTGCTAGGTTTTCAAGATTTGGCAATTAAGATGATGACACAGGCAGACCATTGTTCATTAGGCGATTTTAGTTCTAGCTGGCATTCACTGGAAAAAAATTAGTCGTGTAATTCTTGAGGAAACGTTATTGTTATTTTGCATATTCTTGCTTTGTTTATTAAATAAATATATATTTAAACAACTTCTGGATGAAGGAATTGTTAAATTTAAGACCATTTTGACAGTCCAGGGAGATCACAATAAAATCTATCATCTCTATATAACTTGCATCAAAAATGAGAAAAATTAAGAATAACTGGTTCCAGAATTTAACTGTAAAATCAGTTTATCTTCCTGAAAAGATAAAGATACTTACACAAATAGTCTGATATTTTGGGGTGTTCATATAAGAGAAAAATAATGTGATATGAAAATTCAACGTATCAGCTGGGTGTGACGGCTCACGCCTGTAATTCCAGCACTTTGGGAGGCCGAGGCAGGTGGATCACTTGAGGCCAGGAGTTCAAGACCAGCCTGGCCAACATGGAGAAACCCTGTCTCTACTAAAAAATACAAAAATTAGCCAGGCATGGTGGCACTCGCCTGTAGTCCCAGCTACTCAGGAGGCTGAGACAGGAAAATCATTTGAACCCAGGAGGCAGAGATTGCAGTGAGCTGAGACCGTGCCACTGCACTCCAGCCTGGGTGACAAGAGTGAGCCTCCACCTCAAAAATAAGTAAATAAAAATAAAAATAAAATTCAGCCTATCAGTGGTGAGTAATAAGCATGTAATAACAAGTGTGATCCTGACATGTGCTATTGAAATGCTGTAGGAGAGAAAAGTGTGGAAGAGTTACTGGCCAGGCAGGAACAACACCATCTCTGCTTTATCCCCAGTGAAAGAACCTAAGATAAACACAGATGGGAGCGAGAGAAATCAATGCCCACTTATTTTAAGGTGTGATTTTCTGCGCAGGAAAGATGACTACAGAAGTGCTATGCATTTGTTTGTCTGACAAAGGCTATAGCCATGGCCACAGCCTTGACCTGTGAGGGACTGAATTAGCTTTGACATTATTGTTCCGGCCTCTGAATGACTTCTAGTCTGCCGTTCACTGGTTAGCTGAAGAAAATGCGTTCACACACATAATGAAACCTCTTCTATCATCAAGTTTTTATTTAACTGTCAGAGCTGAGTAGCCAAAATAACTTGAGAAGCCACTGAGAACATGAGGCAAGTACGTTACTGAGGCTTAAGGGAAGTGTGTGACTTAAGCCTTCTTGGAGGTAGCTAGACCTTTTGAAGCATTTCTTCAGGAAATTCCATTGGAAAAAACGGTTTGGAGTATTTTGGGGGTTTGTTTTTGTTTTCTTTTTGGAGGGGACTGTGGACTTGGTGCTGACTTTATTTGGAACATTTAAATATTCTGGATACTATTTTTGAATAAAAATTTTCTCCTACAAATTTCACTCAGAAAGAGTTGAGATGAAAGAAAGCAACCCTAAAATTATTTTACCAATTCCAAATCTTCAAACAATATTGGAATATTTTAATTGAAGATCCACAGCATATTTGGTTACAATCTTTCTTTCCATGATGGTGGGCTGCCAGGCTGAAAAACAACTAGGATGGTGATGAGGGAAATTTGTTTTTAACCTAGTAGAGACTAACTACAGAATAAAATTCTGTAAAACGTCGAAATCCTACCCTCACAATCTCTGAAGTTCCGATTCGTCGTCAGAGCCTAGTCTAAGAAGTCTCTTCAACTGTTGGGCAGTCTATTTTGGAGAATAATCTCCTCAGATACACACCCCTTATAACCAAATGTTCAAATGATTCATTTTCCAATTTCTTGCACGAACTTATGCCAGAAAATGGTTTTACTGTCTCACCAAGCTGATGGAGTTTCTGTTGACATGTCTGAAGATGTAGAAAATTGGGAATCAAAAAGAATCAAAGACATTTTCCCTAGGAAGTTCAAAGAGTCTGCCAGCTGTCTCAGGTGTCTGGCTTGTAGCAAACCCAGGGAAGTTTGTGGTCCCTTGAGCCAGGGATATTTTGATGAATGTGTATGTTCAATAGGCACCTGACATGTTGTAGTCTACCTCATCCCTTTTCCAAACCACCACCACCACCACCACCAGCACCACCACCACCAGCAAAACACATTGTCCAAATAGGCATCTTCCAAGTTTTAGTCAAAGACACATGAGAGAATAAAAGTCATTAGGAGGTTAAATACTTCAATTAGAAGATGTTTCCCAAACTTTAGTTATTTGCATATCACTACTGAGATCTTTGCCATATTCTAGGACCACTGTACTTTCAGGTTGAACCATATAAACTTAGCAATATTGGAACCTGATCTACACAACCAGAAATTTCCGACAGTTTTGTAGAAAATTTCAGGTGGCTCAGTTTCATATTATTAACTTATTTTTTTCTTCAGCTTGACAAACTTTAAAACCTTAAATTCAAGTCAGCAATCACGCTTCTTGGATATTTACCCAAAAAAGTTGAAATTTATATCTACACAAAAACCTGCGCACAAATGTTTATAGCAGCTTTATTCACAATTGCCAAAACTTAGAAGCAATCAAGACGTCTTTCAGTAGGTGAATGGATAAACTGTGCATCCAGACAATGGAATATTATTCAGCGCTAAAAAAGAAATGACCTAGCAGGCCATGAAAAGACATGCAGGAAACTTATATGCATATTACTAAGTGAAAGAAGACAAAATGTTGCATATTGTATGATTCCAACTATGTGACAATCTGGAGAATGCAAAACTATGGAGACAGTAAAAAGATCAGTGGTTTCCAGGGGTTAATAGGGAGAAAGGAATGAACAGGAGGAGCACAGAGGATTTTTAGGGCCGTGAAACTACTCTGTATGATACTGTAAAGGTGGATACATGTCATTTTACATTTGTCTAATGTTTTAGACAAATGCATACCAACAGTGAATCCTAATGTAAACTCTGGTTTTTGAATGATAATGGTGTGTCAGTGTAGGTTCATCAACTGTAACAAATGTACCACTTGTTCAGGATGCTGATAATGGCTATGCATGTGTGGGAACAGAGAATATATGGGAAATCCTTGTACCTTTCTCTCAATATTTTCTGTGAATCTGATAATTCCTTAAAAACTAAAGTCTATTTAAAACACAGCCTTAAATTAGTATTAAGGATTTTAGTCGTTAAGCATACTGTGGTAGAAAGTCTCCAAATATGGCCACCATCAATTCCTTCCCTCTGTGAACATTCACGCTACTTCTCTTATCAAGAGGTAAGTCCATTTCTCCTTTCTGTGATTCTGGGCTGGCCTTGTGACATTTTTTGACCAATAGAATATGGCCTCTTTAAGAGGCTTGACAGTTTTCACCTTGTTCTCTAAAGAGAAGCCAGGCACTAGGTAAGAAATCTGAATACTCAAGATCACCATGATGTGAAAAAGCCCAGGTGCTAGGGCTTATGTGGGAAGGTCACATGGAGGAGAACTGAGGAACCCATCAGACAGCAAGAACCAAGACTTCACACATATGACTCCAGTTGAACCACCTCATCCAGCTCTCAGAAATTTAAGCCATCCCAGCTGAGGTTCTAGACACTGTGAAGTACAGATGGGCCATCGTTGCTGTGAGCTATCTGAATTCATAGCCTACAAAATCAATGAGCATAATATAATATGTGCTGCTTTAAGTCCCTAGTTTGAGACTAGATCACTGAAACACTACTTGAGGACAGCTGCATGTTAAGACCACAGATTCTGAAGCAGAGTGCTCCAGATTCCAGCCTGGATACTTCACAGCTGTGCAACTGTGGGTAAATTATGGCTGTGATAAACTGCTACAGTGGTGGCCCCCAATGAACCACATCACCTACTATTCACAGCCTTGCGCGATCCCTGGATGCTGACTCTGAGCTTAAGCATGTGACTTGCTTTGGCCGATGGGACATTTGCAGTAAGACCAAGCAGGGACTTGAAAAGCACTTGCATGATGGGAGTTGTCCTCTGGGAACACTTGCTCTTGGACCCCTGAGCCACTATGTAAAAAATTTCAGGTGCCTTGCTGGAGAGATGGCACTGAAGGAGAGAATCCCAGCTAGCCCCAACTGTTCCAGCCATCTATGCTCAGGGGCCAGTTGTGGGAGTGAAGAATAGCAGAACTTCCTGGCTGAGCCTAGCCCAGATCACAGATTAAATAAATAAATAAATAATTGTTTAAAGCCACTAAGTTTGAGGATTATTTGCTATGCAGCAGTAAATAATTAAATATAATACCCATGAAATTGCAAATGTGATTAAATATTTTTCCTAGCATACATTAAAAATTTTTTAAAGTCAGTCAATACACCAGATAAAACTATCTTATCTACCACTTAATAATCCCCTTATCAGACTTTGGAAAATATTGGTTTAACAAGACAACAATAATAATGATAACAAGTACACTAGTAATTAATAATTTAGTGGCTACTCTTTTCCAGACCTTGGGCTAAATGGTTTACATGCATGACCTAATTTAATCCCCTCCACAACCCTGTCAGTTAGGTGCTGTTATTCCCATTTTGTAGATAATGAAAGATGAGGAAGCTCAGAAAGGTAAGTAATTTGCCAAAGGTCACATGAAGGTCATGTTTGATGACTCTTAGAACTTTTAACGGAGTAGAAACTTCCCACAATCTGAAAGAAAATGAATGAGATCCACTCTTTGTATAAATGTTTCTCTGCCTTTTAGTTAAGAATTGCTGATATCATTGCTTATATTCAGGGGCTACTTCAGAGACAGAGCTGCTCTATATGACCAGAAACTTGGGCTACAGACAGGTTCCTCACCCTCCCACCACCTACCCACCTCCATTCCTGCTGACGGACTGTCGGGAGCAGTGCATTGTCCTCATTAGAGTCATTCTGACAATAACCAACAGTAGTTATTGGACATTTACCATGCACTCAGCTGAGTGCTGGAGTGGGAATGGAAAGTTGAGAAGAGATTTAGAATAACTGTAAAATAGGGCTGCAACCTCTGAAGAATTTATGTATTTGTTAAGGAGACCAGACTAGTTTACACACTCAAAATAGTCACTAGACAAAGTAAGCCCATTTAAAATTATGTGCTAAATTACACAGAACAGATCTGACACAGAAGTTGAGAGAAAAGGAAAAAACCAGAGGAGGCTGAATGGAAAAGACAACTCTTGCATGCCTCAGAAGTGGGCGTAGGCTTTGCAAAATTGGAGCTCAGAGGAGAGGGCACTCTAGGTAAAGAAAACACCCAGGCAAAGATATGGCAAGGGAATAATCATGGAACAGAGACACGTTGGGGGCGGAAAAGAAGTTTGGATCCATAGACCAAGAAGCACTGAACAGAATAAGATTGTGTTGAATTCACTTTGTGTCCCCAGTCTTGCACAGGGCCTGGAACATATAAGTACTCACTGGATAACCATAAGTCAGGTGTGGAGAGGAGAGTCCTCTCCATGGACACAGGGAGTATTTGTGGGTGAAGCCTGGGTTGGAGAGAGGAAGACTGGGAGGCAAGAAAGTAAACTTCCAATGACTGCACAAGGATGGAGTCAGAGGCCACGTGCATGGCCTTTCAGGAGGTGTCCTAGGGACAGTCCCAGGAACCCAGGCAGATTAAAGACCTGGAAGAGAGCATCCTCTCCTCTAGTGGGACCTGACTGCCCAGGAACAAGGCTTCCCTGCCATATCCCAGCAGGTATCTGAGGCATAGAAACTCACCCCACCTACTGAGAGACATAGGAGGGTCCCGACAGCTTCCTTTATTGGCCTTGGACAGAGCTCAGCAACTGTCTTCTTCTTTCAGAAACTGTCCTTGACTTCACAATGACCCATGTTTCTCCTCTAGGAATGACCACCCCTTCCTGCCTCCCATTTTTGTCCTGGGCCTGACCGGCAATCACCGTTTCTGAATCCAGCCTGAAGAGGGAAGGAGGTCCCACAGCTTCCCAGGAAAACCTGGAACACTCACTGCGCTTTGGAGGTCTCTAAAATCTCCATCAGCCCATGAAGTCTATGTGTCTTCTTCAAAGTCTTTTGATCCGGCAAAGCCACGTGCCACACCCAATGCCCACCATGGTGAGAGCCTTCTAGTGCATAGAGTCAGCAAAATCCAAACAGTCCTCCTGGCTTCCTGACCATCTGAGCACTCCCAAGCACTGGCTCAACGTTCTCACTCTCTCTTAGTTCTTCAGGGAACAGTGAGCTTTGGTTTGAGGTTACCTCAAAGGAAAAATAATCTGATGTGTGATAAGCCTCTGGCCGCTGGCGGAACAAGGAGGGCCTATCAGACGTGGGCTACTATAAAACAAAGTAAGGCTTTCCTATTGGGTTAAGCTAAACTATAGCCCTAGTTTTTGATGAAAAGAAGCCAGCTAAAACTCCAGCCCAAGGCTGACACCTGGGAATCCTTCTAGGAGAATTATAAACAAGCAAAGGAAGCCATTCTTGGAGATATGCAGAACTAGGAAAGCAATTTCATAAGCGTATACATTTCCAACAGCACCTCGGCAAAAACAGCTCAATTTGAGATATTCATTTGCATCAGAATAGTCATGAATATTCAAAAGTCAGCCAGTGTTTCAGAACCATTGTCTATTCCTGGCGCTTTCATCTTCCCCTTGAAAAGCAGATCACGGGTTTTCAAGAAAGGTAAACTTTGCTGGTGTTTGCACTGCCATGCCTGGCAGGAAAGGGGATGATTGTTTTCTGTTTCTTAATATTAAAAAGTCTCAGCTGATGTGAAATCTTTGCACTTTGTTCTGATCAGGATAAGAATCATGCCAAAGACATTGGATCTGGCCTTAGAGATGCACTTTTCAAACTGCTTGGTAGAGCTTTCTGTTCGGAATCCTGCACACGTTTTCTGACATGCAGGTTACTTAAAGGGAAAACCCTGCCAGGGTCATGGGCCACATCTATGGAATGAATGCAGTCTAAGATTCAGGAGGCTCCTGTCACAGTACTCAGACTCTCTGGGTTACATTGGCCAACCCACTTATTTTTTGTACCTTAATATTTTATTTTTTTACCATAATATTTAATATTTTGCACCTTAATTGGACAAATTAAGACTCATGTGTATTCATCCTCCCTCTCTTCTTTTGCCTCAGTTTTCCAAAATGAAATAAGATGATACTGCGTAACTGAAAGTGCTTTGAACTCCTTAGGGGGAAAGCAGGAGCTATGGCCAAGTCAGTGGTTGTCTATCAAAGCTTTCATTGCCAGAAAACAATACAATCTTATGATTCACAAGGTATTATCTTAGACAATTTTAATGTTAAGAAAATAATTTTCGTTTTAAAAACAAAAAAGTAAATAAATAAAAAAGGAGACTCACCAGTCTACCATTTGCTGAGATGATTAGCAGCTATTTCTAGCTTTCTTTGCTAAAATTAGATTTCTTCTTTATGCTCCAAACTGATAAATGGTTCAATAACAGGTTTAAGGTGGGTTATGAGGAAAGGAGATGCAAGAAGGTTGAACTGGTACAGACTGAATGAGAAATTCGTCTCTTTGCCCCCACCACATTCCAGCTGAAGCTCATTTTATTGTCGCCTAAGCTCTGTCTAAATTGTTCAATTTATGTGACAAAGTCTTGATGGTATCTCTTTAAGGCTGTCAGAGGAGCCAATGCAATGTCAATTCAGAAGTGAAGTCATCGTTACAAAAGTGCCTTTAGTGGAAAATGACAATGTGGGAAGTCTTACCTGTTCTCTTGCAATTATTTCCGTATTCAATTTGCAAGATAAAGGATGAGTGCCTCTCCACCCACCCTATACCTCTGCCATCAGACTATGTTCTTTCTATTTATTTCTCGGGGTTGGCCTCAAATCACTAGACAGAGTCCTTGAATGTTAGTGCTGGGGAGATTTGGGATATTTTTTAGCCTAGCTACAGTTAGAGGATCTGAGAATCCAAAAAATAGAATTGTTCACAATTAAAATTTTTATTAATCAGGCATTTAAAGAAAAGAAAAACAAAACATGCTTTGCTGTTATAAGACTAAAAAGGATCTGAATCAAAAAGAAGAAGTCTGGGGGTGGGGTGAATCAGGATAGGGGGTGGGCATACTGCCCCATGGATTGAAGAATAAACACCGTAGCTTCCCTGCTCCTGTGGGAGGCAATTCCTAGGTGCATTCTGCATAGTCCCAGGAGTCCCCAGTGAAACTGACCTCTTGATGCCCACAGCAGTAACCTGCGTATAAGCTCACCCATTACTGGGTTTCCCTTCTCCTACTCCTTTCCCTACTCCTTCACAATGCTTCCTAAGATCATCTCCCAGATAAACTACTTGCACCCAATTCCTGGTCTCAAGGTCTGCTTTTGATAATGGGAAAGTTTATACATCAAAAAGGCATTGCCCTTAATGGAGAGGTTCTCAATCAGGGGTGATTCTGCCCTCCGGAGGACATTTGGCAAAATCTGGAAATGTTTTTGTTGTCACAGTTGGGGTAGGGAGTGTTACTGGCATGTAATGGGAAGAGGCCACTGATGCTGCCAAATATCTGACAATGCACAGGACAGCACTTCATAACAAAGAATTAGTAAGCCTGAAATGTCGGTAGTGTCTAGGATGGGAGATTCCGCCTTAGAGTACATGTTCTTCATGTCTCATACTATCAGCACAACTCATTACCCTAAAAATTGTATAAAGGTCAGCTTTTGGAGGATGAACTTCTAAAGAAGAGCCATCTAGACCATCTCATCTCTTCTTCTGTTGTAATAATAGAAGAGTTATATTACAGGATGTGGCAAAGGTGTGGTCCCTGAAGCTACAAATATGAAAGTGTGGCGATATTGAAGGGGACAAGGCTGGCATTCAGCTGGGGCAGCATGGATCATGATAGGCAACTTCAGGGATATCACAGGCAAAGCACTATGTCAACCATGTTTGGAAAAGCAACTTCTTTTTTAACCATTGAAGTGCAACTGAATATATACCTACTACATGCTGAAATTATTTTGGTATTAACTCGCTATTTTTAACTAAACTTACCTAAACTCTTAAGATAGTGTTAAATGTACTTAAACAGATCCCAGACATTCTAGGTAAACATAAATAAGTGTAGCTCATTTTACAGACAAAGAAATTGAGGCTCAGATTAAGAAAGCTGCTCTTTGTCACACAGCTAGCAGGTGCCAAATCCGGGCTGGAACACAGATATGTGAACTCCCACCTTGTTTACTCCTTCACCCAGGGGCAGAGAGGAGCATATGGGAGAGCCTAGTGTTTTATTGCTGGGTGGATTATATAAGTCCAGCAGATGGCTAACACTGAAGCCAGCAGTTTCTCAAAATTCCCAACTCCTAAGAAGTGTCAGTCTCACTGCGGTGAAGTGTGCCCATCTTCTCTTGTATCTTAAAAGGGTAACTATAACAACACAACACACACACACACACACACACACACACACACACACACCCCACATTCCTTATCCTGGAAAACAATACAGAAAATTCAGCTTTAAAAAACTTTTAAATTACAGGTAAAGATAAAGATTGAAAAGTGAAATAAAGCTTATCCTGGTGAATTCTCTCTGATTTCTTAAGAAGATGCCATAGGTATCTAAAGAAAACAGCCAATAGCAAATAAGGGTGCTTTAACCATAAAAGTTTTACTCTGGGGAAGATCCCGGATATTTGCTCATCCACACCGACCTTAATTTTATAGGGAGGAAGGCAAGGCACAAAGAAGATAAGGAACACACGCAAACCCACTCAGCAGAGGCCAGAACATTCCCTGCCCATGACTGTAGAACTTGCCTCTGGAGTCAATTTTCTAATAGGGTCCTCATTTTTAAAATGCTGGTCTTCAAATATCGATACAGTTCTAAGGTAGAGTGTTAATGTGCGATCCAAGAGGCACAAAAGAAGAGGTGGAATGAAGCTCATTGCCTTACAGGAATTTCTGAGTTATTTTCTTCTATAGTCATCTATAACATGAATCTTCTTTATGGTTCTATGCAGAAAGAAATTCCTACCAAAATCTAGATGACAAATTTGGGAGAGTAGTTAGCACTTATGAGAAATGAAATAAACATGTAGTATGTAACTATATAGTCTTTGGTTCTATAGGAGATTGGTGAGAGTGGCTGAATTTTTGCAGTTCTATCACATTAATTAGAAAATCAATGCAAAGCAACTTATTTTTTTTTAGATCATTGATTTTTTTCCTCAAATTTGGGGAAAATGACAAGAAAATTTATGTGTTGGGCTTTTGTTTAATTTTGTATTCTAGCTAGACTACTTAGCAATTGAGTGCTAGAAACAGATCACATTTGTCTTCCTATCTCTAGTGCTTAGCACAAGGCTTGGCACTTAGTAAGTACTCTACATGTTGTGTTGAATGAATGAATAAATGAATGTCAACGATTGCTTTAGAAGGCATTCTCCCTTGATAGGAATTATTAATAAATGTGAGTCAATCTATTTTTCACAAATATGTTTGAATTTTCCAGCCTTTATATTTCTTGTAACCCTGGTCAGTCTCAGAACATCCATTTTTTTACATTAATAAATGTATTAAATACATTTATTATATTATATTCATTATACAATGAATTAATAATTCAAAGAAGGAATTCCTGAAACAGAAGTCTGAATAGGAATGCAAGTTATCATCTCAAAAATCATTCTTCCCTTCTCAAAGAAATTCATCTTTAGCTATGAAATAAACACAGAAAGCAAGAATTATAAAGCTTGAGTGTTGTTTCCCTATTTCTGTTTATTTTTTAGTATTCTTCAATGGGTTCATTTTAAGTGCCAGTGGCAGTGTAGAGATGTGGTCATGAGCAGGGACTTTGGAACCAGAAAGACATAAAGTCAAGTCCCAGACCTGCCACTTTCCAGCCACATGACCTTGGGCAAGTTATTTCATCCCTCTGTGCCTCAATATCCACATCTATGTGGTGGCACCTATCTTATAAGGCTATTAGAAAGACTAAATGAGATACATACAAACGTGCCTGGTATATACTGGATGCCCACTGAATGTCTGAAAGATAAATAACTCTCCACCTGCTTATGATTACCCTACTTTTCTATATTTAGAGTGCATTGGAGACCTTGATTATGTCTGTTTCAGTTGTCTATTATGTCATTAAGAAGCCACTCCAAAACTTAGTGGCTCAAAACAGTAAGAACCCATCATTTCTTATGATTGTGAGTTGTGACTGGGTGGTTTCTCTACTGGTCTTACCTGGGCTCACTATGGAAGGTTAGCTAGGCTCTGGACCTCTCTTTCTGTGTGGTCTTTCATCTGGGCTTCATCATCACATAGTGGCCACAGGGCAGGGTTCCAAATAAGAACAGGCAGAAGCTTCACAAACTCTTGAAGTCTAGGCTCTAGAATCTGCACAATATAACTTCTACCACAT
Organism: Hylobates moloch; assembly: GCF_009828535.3. Classification (NCBI taxonomy): domain Eukaryota; kingdom Metazoa; phylum Chordata; class Mammalia; order Primates; family Hylobatidae; genus Hylobates; species Hylobates moloch. Next base: position 21,914,094 of record NW_026652297.1, on the reverse strand, counting down.
TCTATTGGTCAAAGCAAGTCACAGGGCCAGCTCAGTTTGAACAGGGTATAGACTCCACTTTGGATGGAGGAGCAGCAAAGTCACATTGCAAAGGTCTATGCATACCACTATGGGATACTTTGTGTCCATGACATAATCCACCACAATTCCCTCACCTCACCTCATGCACACGTTCTTGGACTGTGCTTTCCTAATCTTCCACTTTCACTTCACAAGTCTTTCAGTCGTTGCATAAAGTAAAAATAATGTCACACAGCCAATGACTGCTGGAGAATCATGCAGTAAGTCAGCGAACAAAGATCTTGTGTCCAATGTAAGGTAGACACTCAAATCTAGGGACAGATCCAGAAAGAGCCATTTTCCAAAAAAGAAGCTAACAAGAACCTGCATGTCATGATCTTTCGTCCCTGAAGTAATTAATCCAAATATGGGGCTTTGGAGTTGTTTTACTTATGGTTATCTCAATCCTACAGCCAGATTACCTCAATCCTGGCATGTGGCAGCCATGGGGATGAGCCACTCACATTTCCCTCAAGAGAGAACCTGTTGGGATGAGGGCTGTTAGCTGATGGCCTTCATCTGCCACACCCCTGGAAATCACTTGTGTCCTCTTGGTGGCCACAGTGTCTTCAGGCTGCCCCAGGCAATGACTGAGCATGGTGACAATAACAGGGTTGGGACATTTCTGTTCTGCGGCTCTGCATTGGCCTGACTGAGATTTTCTCTCAGCTGCGCTCTTCATGTCTTAAATAAGAAATGCTTTCCTTCCCCCAAGGTCCAAAAATATTAACCTATACTTTCTCTTAATAATTTTAAAGTTTTGCTTTGATTATTAAAGACTTTCATTTGTCTGGAGCAATTCCAGGGTATGGTGTGAGGTAGGAGTCCAGTTTCGCTTCTATCCATATGGATAAGCACATTTTTAGCTCCACTTAACATACAGTCCCTCCTCTCCCAACTGCCAAGCCTCCTCTACCATCTTTCAGAGTTCCATGTATACATAGGTCTGTTTGGGAACACTGCCTTATGCTCCATTGGTCACTTTATCTACTGCTGTGCCAGTTTGGCACTGTCTTTCTTCCAGTAGCTTCATAATAACTTGGGCTATCCATAAGATAAGCCTCTCCCCAGTCTTCTTCAGAAATGCTTTCACTCTGTCCCCTCACTCTTCCAGATACATTTTAGAGTCAGCTTCTAGTTCTGTGAAAACTCTTGTTGATGTTCTGCTTGGTATCATTGAATTTAGAGGTCAACTTGAGGAGATTTAGCTTTTTAAAATTTCTTTCATTCTTTTTTCCTTGGTCCTGTGACTAAATGCCTGGCTGCCTATTGCTCTGCATCCTGATGTGGAGGAGCCAATGGCTCCTTATAAAGGCCTTCAATTATTAACTTCTGTTTTTCAGCCTTTTTCCTTACTCTGAATCAGTCCCAGAGATCAATTATCCTCTTTGCTACACCTTAGAGGTAATTTTTATTTTCTCATTGTATTAATCAGGGTTCTCTAGAGGGAGAGAATTAATGGAATATATGAGGAGTTTATTAAGTATTAACTCATATGATCACAAGGTCCCGCAATAGGCCATCTGCAGGCTGAGGAGCAAGAAGAGTCAGTCCGAGTTCCAAAAGAAGAAGAACTTGGAGTCTGATGTTCGAGGGCAGGAAGCATCCAACAAGGGAGAAAGACGTAGGCTGAGAGGCTAGGCCAGTCTAACCTTTTCATGTTTTCCTGCCTGTTTTTTGCTGGCAGCTGATTAGATGGTGCCGATCCAGATTAAGGGTGGGTCTGCTTTCCCCAGCCCAGTGACTCAAATGTTAATCTCCCCTTTGGCAACACCCTCACAGACACACCCAGGATTAATACTTTGCATCCTTCAATCCAATCAAGTTGACACTTGGTATTAACCATCACACTTGTTTATATCTTTACAATTTTTCTATGATCAATAAGCATAATCATTGCAATAAAATGAACAAACAAAATGGTTATCTTATTCCCTTAGTGATAAATTCAAGTCCAGCAGTCAACTTTCTTAATAACTTCAACCCCAACAGGATCAGTGTATACCCAGCCAGTGCGCTCCCAAATCAATGGCAGACATTGGTAATCCAATCACACACATTTACCTCATGTACCATGTCATCAGAATCTTTCTCAACACAGCCACACAGGCTGCCACTGCCAACTTTTCGAAGTTGTGAGGAAAACATTTTTGCCATCCAGGACACAATGATCATTCACTCTTCCTCCTAGATCTATATTCTACAAATGATTCTAAAGGAGTCAGTTCAGGGTGCTGGAAAGAGCACTGCACATAGAACCAGATGCTCTGGTATACTGGTCTGGCTCTGCCACACTCTATTAGAAGATTTTTTTTCATGGGACAGACAGCCACTTCCCTCATCCTCAAGCTTCCTCTGCTGTGAAATCTAGAGGTCGACCTAAGTGCTCTATCTGCCGTAGCACCTGATGTGATTCTAAATTTCATTTTTTCCCCAGGCACTTGATGCAGGCAAGAAAACGAACAATGATAATAATGCCGCATATCAAGGGCCTCCTCTGTGTTAAGCATTGTGCTAAGCACTTTACATGGATTATCATTCCATTTACTGCTCATTATATTACATGACGGTACTGTTCTCCCATTTTACAGATGAAAAAATTTAGGATTAGAGAAGGAAAGTACCTTGTCTGAGACCATCCAGCAAATCAACGGATGCAGATGTGAGCCCAAATCTGACTATAGCAACTGCTGTCCATGCTCTGCTCACACCCCACATCGTTCCACTGCCTTCTGTTGCAAGCATTGGCCACGCTCCACTTGGGGGCTTTCTCTCACCCCAGTGAGGCAGGCCATTAGTCTCAGAAGCAGAGGGAGTTAATGCCCCTGGAAACAGCTCTCATATAATGATAGACAAGAGTTGGAGGATACATACCCCATCTCCCTCGCCTCTTGGTCGGGATGACTCTGAAGCTTATATTTCCCTTCCTTGTCTTGCTTCCTCTCTTCCCCTCCTTTGCTTCCTGGGACTATCTCTCCCCAAAATTTCTTGTACTCAGATTCTTCTTGCTGGGTATTTTTTCCTGGAACTTAAACCAAGACAATCTTGCACCATGCTAGGCTGCCATGAAAATTAGACAATAGTGTTCTAGAAAAATACACCTAAAATTCACTTTTCAGCTCCTACTGCATTCCCTTTGAGTTTGGAGCATAGAATCCAGTTATATCAGAGTCTGTATCCCTTGAGAGAGAAGAGTTAGGGACACTTGGGGTTTGTAGAGCTATAAAGGCCAAGAGGCTTGAGAAAGTAGACCCCTGCGTTCTTGTTCTGCCTTCAGCCACTTCCCCACTCTGTGCTCACAGACAAGTATGGAAACTCGAATACCTACTTCTTCATTTGTAAACAGAAAGCTCTGTGATTCTGACTCAGATTTTAGATCTTGAGCTCAAGATAATCCAGCACAGATTGGCTGATCTATAGTTAAGGCTGGAATGCATCACTTTATGCAGCTGACAACTTTGCGTAACGGAAGTAAAGACCCAGACACTGGCATGCAGGAAAAGGTGAAAACACAATACTAAACAAGGAAATAAGATCGACAGAGATAAAGCGCTGGGCAGTCTGTCCTAGGTGAAAATGTTAATTGCAATGCAGCCTTTTGGAGAAAGATGGAATGTAAATCTCTCAAAATACAATGTGTCCAGAGCTAAATATGCAGCCATTATGATGATTTTCCAAGAACTGTCATATTCAATTATAGCGCTGAGATGTTTCTTTTCAGCTACACAACACTTTTACACAATTAATAATCTCTTTTTAGAATCAATATTATTTTTTAGTGGCAGAGGCATTACTGAATGCCATGTCCTCCAGCCCTGTCTTTGTGGTGGTTGTTTGTGGGACCAACTGTAATAATTCTTGTGATTTTATTCAAGGAATTTGGGAAGAGGAAAAGATTCCTAGTAGAGCTTGAAAACAAAGCAAAGAAATCATCCCATGTGACTTTCTCCCCTGAAGTTCTCTGTGACTCCCTGTCTGCCATCAAGCTTGGGCTTCGATGTTAATTTTTCCATCTGCTTTGGCTGCAGGTAATTTGGAGACACTGACGTCATCAGACCATCTGTTCAGTAAAACCACAGCAATGCTTTCCTCCTGAGTTGTTTATGCCTTGACAGCTACTTTGGGCTATTTTCAATATACTCGAAGCAGAGACTAAACTGTGGTCCAAACAGTCCCTTAGCATTGCATCAAAGTGTAAAAATTAAAGTTAATTCTTTTTGTAATTGTAACAAAAAAATCAGATGCACACCGAGTTATGGAAGCTACTGGTTAATCTCAAGACAAAGGAAAGCAGATAGTTTGCATCATGATTTTTTTCTTCCTTATGCCTTCTGACAGCCTCAGTTTGTCCAGTCTGACCATTCCAGTTACGCTTAGGGCCTGACACAGGATAGTGCCAAATAAATTTTGTAGGATGAATGACCGGTATTTCCTTTATCTAAAGCACTCTTGAATATAATCCATTTATATATATTCTTTCCAGTCAGCTGTCTTCCTGTGCCCAGGAAGAACTGGGAGTTAACTTTCACTTCCTCTTCAAGAGGAACTTGAGAGGGCTGCAGAGGAAATGGAGATTTCATCACTCCAAAATCTGTAGAGACCCCATTACACGTTTTGGAGGGTCAGTACTGCCTCTAGAATACGGTGGATTTTTTTTTTAATTCCTACAATGTGAAACTGATAGCAAATATTAAACCAAAAGCAAAATAGATTTGGATTTTAATGCAAATCATGAAGACTGGATGTACTTCTTCAAATAAATCTTAAGAGAGACAACTTATTTTAAATAAATAATTTTAATGTAAATCATGAAGACTAGATGTACTTCTTAAAATAATTCTTAAGACAGACAACTTATAATTGACCTATATGAACATCATGTCTCAAGTGATTTTAAATTATAGTACTTTATGTGTGCTATGTTGCACAAGTATCCTGAGATCCCCTTGCACTGCCCGAATGCCAATTTTCATTTTCATATTTAAGAAAGAATATTCTTAAATTCATTTCTTATTTCTTGCTCCATTCTTATCCCTTCCTCCTTCTCTTCCTCACTCCCTTCCCACACTAATTCATGCCTAAGTCTTGTTGAGTTTGCCTTCTAAAAATAGTTCCTGATTCCTCGCATTTTTATTTTCTTTCCTAGCATTATCTTAGATCAAGTTACATTCATCTCTCATCTGGAGGTCTCTGGTCTTTGAACATCCACTCTTGTCCTCTCTAATTTGTTTCCTACAAGTTACAATGTAAATTTGATCATACTATCCTCCTAAAGACCTTTAATGACATACCATTGTTTTTAGAGTGAAGATCACAATCCCTAATAAGCCCTCCAAGGCTCTGCAACATTGTCCCCTGACTGCATAGGGGTTGTTTACATTCCTTCACATTGCTTCACATTCCTTCCTCCTCTGTACTTCAGAAACTATGGAATTTTGTTTGCTTGTTTGTTTCTAGTCCTTCCAACAGGCTGGCTCCCTCTTGCCACACGTCCTTTGCACATGATGTTTATTCTTCCTGGTCACTCTTCCCCTGGTTAAAGCCTACCTATTTTTCAGATCTCAATTGTTTTTAGGTTTCTCTTTAAAACTAATCTTCTAGACCAAGCCTGGTCCCTCTGTCTGCTTTCACTTTCTTTCTTGGTAACAGAAGCCCCAGTTTTTAACAGGGCACATGACTTACAAGCCCCTATTACAGCTAAGTGTGAAGGTGTGACTAAATTACAGCCAAAGATTTGTAAGTGGAAGTGGTGTGTTCATTTTCCAGGACATGTCTTTCATTATACTTTTCTCCTTCCTCTGGCTGAATACAGACATGATGGCTGGAGACTAAGCCATTATCTTGGACCGTGAAGTGGAAGCCACATGCTGGGGATAAGGAACAACAAGATAGAAGGAACCTGGGTCACTAACACTGTGGGACACAGTATCGACACTGGTCTACCTACAGTGACATGACAAAGAAGTAACCTTCTATCTTGTGTAACTCATCTTCATTTTAGTTTATTTCAACTTGTATTTGAATCTAATTCAAACTTATGCAGTGTGATTAATATGTCTCCTCCACCAAACCATAAGCTGGATGAGGGCAGGGACCATGTCTGGATGAACTTTATATTCCCAAGACCCATCAGGAGGCCTCGTAGAAACTCAAATAAATATTTGTAGAAAGGAAAAAAGGAAGGAAAAGAGAAAAGATAAAATGCCTATACTTCCTAGAATTTAAGAAAATTTCAAGTATATCTTTTATAGACAAAGTTGTAGTAAGATCTGCCAATCCAACCCACTGTCTCATTAGGCAAGGCTCAAAATTAATCTCCTGGCACTCTGCAAAGCAGAGCTGGGAAGAAGGGAAGAGGAAGACTGGTACCTCATTCTAGTGGGATGAACAGTATATACAAATAAACAGACATGTGAGCAGGGCAGTACAGTCAGCAGGGGCCAGGTCATGGGGGTCTTGTCAAGGACAAGGCAGATTTTAGCCTGGTAGCAATGAAGGTATGTCAAGGGGTTTTGTTTATTTTTTATGACATAATATACTTGAGAAATATTACAGTGGTTGCTATGAGGAAGGTGGATAGCAGGGAAGAGGTGCTGGAGACTATCCAATCAGTGTCAGGCTAAATAATGATGAAAATGAGTGCTTATGATGATTGTTAGTACTGTTTATCAATGTCCAGACTCCTCTCCTTCAGGACATACAGCAGGATTGCATTCTAGTCTTCCTTATGGTGTAGTGGTGCCATGTGATTAGTTCTAGCAAATGAATTGTAATCAGAAATGATGTCTGTCCTCTCCAGGTTGAGAAATTCATTGCCAGAATGATATCCTCCATAGTGTTCTTGCCCTCTGCCTTGGCAACCACCAATGTTCCTGACAGTGGATGCTCCATCTACCCGGGTCCCAGAGTTAAGATGACACAGATCAGAGCTCCCAGCTAACACAAAGCAGACATGAGTGTGAATGTAAGTCAACCTTTGTTCTTTGAAACCACTGAGATATTAGGGTTGCTTGTTACAGCAGCACGTATTAGCCTATCCTGACTGAGCAACATCCACTTTTAGCAATGCTTTGAGCATTGGCCACAAGATAAATCCATAAATGAGATAAAATAAAACATTTCAAGATTAATAAAACAGAATAGGATAAAGTTTTAAAATATTGTCCTCTCTGTTTTTGAAAATTAACAATTAAAATAACTTCATTTTCTTGACAAATCTTTTATGCCCACTTCTAGAAATGTTAGTAGAAACCCTGTTTGCCATCAAATTGATTAATTATTGAAGAGCAGTTCTAAAAATGGCATTGGTTAAAGCCGTGCACTTCTTTCCATGTTCCATTGTGACTTCGAGTCTTCTGAATAACCTGACTCAAGTAATATGTATCAAGTACTCCTGAAATGCCAGTCAGTGTGTTGGATGGGAGGATACAAACAAAAAAAACACAAAGACCATGCCTTTCAGGTGCTCATAGTCTGGAAGCAGAAATAAGCACGTAAACAAAAAATTAGTTAATCCCTGTGACTCAGCTTTCTCATTATTAGATGAGGATAATTATAGTACCTGCCTCTTCAGTTGTTGTGAGGACTGAATGCAAAACAGAAACATATGATGTCCTTAATATACGCTACGCAAACAAACAAGTATGGAGTAATCAGGGCTATCACAAAGGAATTTGTAAAGTGTCACATGGGTAGCTATAAGGGAGGAATTAACTACAGGACGGTGTGGGTAGCAAACCCTCCATATCCTACCAGTCTCATATCCCATCAGTCCAACTTGAGTTTCCCTAAAGCTGCAATGTGAATTTTCTATGCATGCTGACAGCTTCCCTCTTCAAGCCTGAGCCTTTCTGCTTCCATGCCTGAGGAAGAGCTTTCTGTGGCACAAGTGTAGGACTTGCTCAGCTATGCTCAGGGCAGCCTGGAAGTGCTGGGGATTTACCAACCCCAGAAGCATTTCTTAACCAATGAGGGTTAGAGTTGGCAAATAAATACCCAGCTTCCCTGTTCCACAGTGGGACAATTCCAAGGCATATTCTGTGCCTTGGCCTTACCATTGTAGTGTACAACTGCCTGACTTCCAGCCACCTACGGGCATTCTTGGGTGGTTGGAGGCCACCCTGTCCAAACTTAGGAAGACACAAGTCCCAGTGAATTAATGCCTATCCCCATGCCGCAGCCCAACAACAACTGAGAGTTGAAGGATAAATACTACACTTCCTTCTGCCCTCAGGTGGGATGACCCTGGGGGCATGGTCTATATTGACTTCTAGGTCTGTCCTCAGTGATAACTGGCTTCATCTTGTACCTTTCATTGAAGCCTTCCTTTTCTTGTCCCACTTCCTCACACCAGTGCCCTCTGGGATTATCTCCCAAATAAACTACTTGCACTCAATTCCTGGTCCCAGGGCTTCTTGGGGAATCCATACGTAGACAACAATCACCAATCTGTCTTTCTATTTTAGTGCCAGCTCCGACAACACTGTTTTGTCCGATGAAAACTTGTGGGATTTCAAAAAATCATTTTGATGTTTTACTGGTTATGTTTGAATTATCCCTGTTGCTACAGAAACTAGAAAGTGTTATCTATGTAATAAGAATATGCCATAGATGTGGATATGAGTGAGGAGGACAGAGTTATTGCAGGACTGGCTGGAAAGAGGGTCCCTAAAAATGCATACTGGGAAGACAGATGTAAGAGGAATTAAAAGTGGCTCACTAGCTAGCTAAAAAAGTAAAAAGACAGAGAAAAATAAGATAACAGGCAGAGATAAATAAAGATAGATTTGCAGTGAGAAAAGAACAGTCTCTCACTTTTTCCTTCTCTAGAAGTTAAGTGCAATGTGCTGAGCCACAGGTGATGAATCTTGATTGGTTTATGTCCACCATGACAACATCGTTTCCACTATTACTCCTTCTTTGCTGCTACAAGGTGCCACATGACTAGTTCTAGCCAAAGAGATGTAAGATAAAGCTCACTGGGAGATTCTAGGAAGGTTTCTGCTTTCCTGAATTTCCTGATAAAAGGGACAGAGTAAGATGTCACTGTTCCATCGTGTGTGTGTGTGTGTGTGTGTGTGTGTGTGTGTGTGTGTGTGTTGGTGTGTGTGTGTGTGTGTGTGTGTTGGTGTGTGTGAAATACAGATATGATACCTGGAACTGCAGCAGACATCTTGTGATCATGAGGCAACAAGCTCACGTGCTAAGAATGGCTGAGTGGAAAGATACAGTCTGTCTACATTAAGCATTCACCTGGGCTGCTGATATATGACACATTTGTTACAGAGAAAAATAAACCTCCATTTGTTTAAGCAACTTCTAGTGAAGTGTGAAGTTTTCTGTTACCTGCAAACCAAGGCATTCCTAAGTCCTAAAAATACTGTCTTTCAAGTTACATCCCCAAGTCCTTTAAAAAGTATAAGTATATGTGGCAATGACAACTAATTAGAAGTAACATTAGATCAATAAAATCTTGGTTAATTAGAATTAAGTTTTAAGACCCACAGTTCACAGTTCTAAGTTCAGTTAAGCTACGGAAAATAATTAATTGATTCATTAATTAGAAAGAACTACACGTTAAAAGACTGCTGCTATAAGCAGTCAGTAACCCAATTTGATTGCTACAAATAGCAAATCTTCTGGGAATACTCAGAGATTATACACACATACTGTATGTATATAACCTGAGTATTCCCAGTACTCATATATACATAGACATATAAGTTCATTCTCAGTACAGCATATGTGTGTGTATGTCTATATACCTATACATACATATATATATCTATAGACATATATACACACACACACACACACACTTCTCTCTTAGCTAACATATAGAATATTTCGTCTCTTGGGTTTTTTTTTTTAATCATCTATGAATAGTCCCATATCAATTCAAAGAGCATTTCCTCATATCATTTTTTTTTAGTAGCTACATGGTATTCCACTATGTGAATATCTCATGGTCTAGTCAAATCACTTTCACTTGGATGGGCGTTATGAACTGAATTATGTCCCTCCCCCAAGTCATATACTGAAGTCCCCTAGTCCCCTTTACCCAAGAATGTGACTATATTTGGAGGTAGGGCCTTTACAGAGGTAATTAAGGTTAAATGAGGACATAAGGGTGAGGTCCTAATCCAATAGATTGATTTCCTTATGGAAAGAGGAAGAGACACCAGAGGAAAGGCCATGTGAGGACAGAGCGAGAAGGAAGCCATCTGCAAGACAGGGAGAGAGGTCTCAGGAGGAACCAATCCTCCCGACACCTTGATTTGGACTTCCCAGCTTCCAGAACTGTGAGAAAATAAACATCTGTTCAAGCCACCCAGTCTGTGGTATTTTGTTATGGCAGCCTGGAAAAATAATACAATGGATATTTAGGTTGTTTCCAATATTTTTAGCATTATAATTAGTGCTATAATGAATAATCTTGTAAAATGTTGTTTCATATTTTTAGAAATATATTCTCAGTATAAATGCCTAACGCAGAATTGTTGGATCAAAGGCTAAATGGGTAGGAACAGTGGTCTTAATTAGATACTGACAAATTCCCCTCCATAGGGATCCCACCACTTTGCAGTCCCCAAAGTGATATATTTTGGTGCCTGATACCCCAGCAGTTTTGACAACAGGCAGTGTTAAAATTCTCAATTTTCACTAATCTAATAGATAAAATGGTACACCAGTATGGTTAATTAACATTTCTTTTAAGATGAGTAAAGTTGAGCATTTCTTCAAATGTAAGGGCCTTTGGTAAACCTTTTTCTGTGAATTGTCTGCACATGTCATTTATCTATTTTTTAGTTAGATTTCTACTTTCTTTTTCCTTCATTTTTAAGAGCTCTTTATGCATATTTATGTACATAGATTGATGGACAGGAGTTCTCTTTTATCTGTAATATATGTTGCAAATATTTATTCTCAGTTTTTACTTGCCTTTTGACTTAATTGCAAAAGTTTTTTTTGGAAACCATTTTAAAATTACAGAAAAGTAGCCAGAATAGTATAAAGAATTACCTTTTACCTTTTACCCAGGTTTGTTAATTGTTGACATTTTGTCACATTTGCTTTATTTCTCTCTTACTCTGAACATTTGAGGATAAATTGCAAATACTGAATCCCTTTCCCCCTAAAATACTCCAATGTGAATTTTCAACAACAGAAAAACTTAAATTGATAGACTATTGTTTAATCTGCAGATTCATTCAAATTTTTCCAATTATCTCAATAATATCTTTTATAGTTTCTTTTTCTGGTCTAGGGTTAAATCCAGGATCATGCTTTACATTTAGTTTTGGTTGTCTCTTCAGTCTTCTTTAATCTAGTACAGTTTCTCACCTTTTCTTTGTCTTTCATGATGTTAAAATTGTGGGGAAACACAAGCCATTTATTTTGCAAAGTGTCCTTTAATATGGATTTGTCTGATGTTTCCTTGTGCTTAAATTCGGACTGTGCATTTGTCACAGGAATATCACAGAGTGATACTGTGTCTTTCCTGGTACAGCATAGCAAGAGGCACATGATGTTGACTCATTATTGTGATGTTGACTTTGATCACTTAGTTCAAGTGGTAACTACCAGCTTTTGTCTTTGTTGAATTACTATTTCCCTTTTGTAATTTTGTAAGTAATTTGTAGGGTGATAAAAATCTTGTTCCTTATCACACTTTTACACATGAGTTTTAATATCCATAAATGATTCTTGCCTGAATTAATTAATACTACAGTGTTTGCAAAATAAGGATTTTCTAATTCCATCATTTATTCTACAGTTATTCATTGTCATTCCACTGTTAGGAAGTTCTTTTCCCCCTCTCTGTAACTCTCTATCTCTCTGTCTCTCTCCATATCTCTCTACTTGTCCATCTGTTTAAAGTCCGTGCAGACTCATGGACTCTTATTTTATTCAGTGAGTTATACTTCATTACCACCACTATTTATTTTGATGTATAGCAAGTATTTTTAATATCCAACAACTCTCACTTCCTGATTGCTTTCTCTTTTTGTAAATATTCTCACTGGCTGAAATAGGGATTGCTTTTAAATGTTCACTTCTCCATACTCAGTTTTTCTATCTTTTCCTCTTTGTTTCTCTTTCTTGTGCAAATGGTTGCTTGCAAAGGGCTAAGAGTTTTTGGTCACCCATTCATCTTAAAATATAAAGGCTCATGCAGACTAATGCAAATGGCTGGCGACTCCTTCCTCAGTTGTGTCGGTCCTTTTCTAACAGGATTCATGCTAAATGTGAGAGCATATAGTCATCTGACGGCAGCTTCACTTTAGGATATGAGATCATGAAAACCCCCTCTGAGAATCAGAAGGGCTTTGCAGTGAGACACCAGCCCCCGACTTTGGAAGCTCCTGCTCTCTCCCCAAGCAGCTCTTGTGATATCTTTAGCTGACAGTGCTCCCACGTTTGTCCTGGAGATGAACCCCTAGCTGCTAGTTCTCCTGCAGCTCCATGGGTGGGCGAGGGGAGCATTTATGCACGTGAGTCGTGGGGGCAGGGAAACTTGCATAGCTCTGCCACAGGCAATCTTCCAATGTACACTTTCTCCACAGTTTACCATCCCACCTCCCACACTAGCTCTTTCTACCTGGTGACTCTCCGCTTCCAATATTACTGGGACCCTGGGGGAGATGAGCTCCAGGCTGAGCTGCAGCTTTCATTCTGGCAGTGGTGGGTTCCTCCATCTGTTTACCTGTCAGTGTGTTCCCATTCACTGTCTGCCATCCAGACATTCATTAATAACTCACTCCCATGCTCCACCCTCTTGGGGGCTTATTTCCTCTGGAACTTCTGTGTCATAATTTCAATAGAATTCAGAGAGAGAATGGGAAGACAAATGCATGTGGACCACCATCCTGACCAAGAAAGCCACATTGTTATAAGATGGTATAGTTCAAGGGCATTTGACTGGGATGTAGAGTACTTATCCTAATTCCATCAACCATCAATATCACCATGTTCTTATACTTCTTTTCCCCACCAGTCCCTTACAGCTCCAACATTCTGAGATTCTTTAGGTAGAATGTTCCCACAGAGCTGACACCCATCAGCTGCTTCTGTGAGCCTGATCCCTGACATTTCCTTCTGCCACCTCTATGCATCACAAATGAGCATTTGTGTCACCTTCTCCTTTTCCACAATCCATGAACATTCAAAAGTTTTAAGTAGGAAGAGAATCAGAAGCAAATTATTCACTGAGAACTGAGGAGTCTCAAAATGATGCAAAATCCTTTCACCCCCTTTTTACTTTAAAACCCTCTGCTAACAACAGTAGACTCTGCTCTTTCTTGAGACCTACTGTAAAGATGAAAAGAGGTGCTATCTTTCCTCATGCATCATAAGGATCATGGCCAACACTCCTGTAACAAAAAATGGGTTAATAAGAGAAAAGCGTAGCAAATTTATTTAATCAAAATTGTACATGATACAGGAGACTTCAGAAATGAAGACCCAAAGACACAGGGAAAACTGTCTGTTTTTATGGTTAGAGTTTTATGAAGAATGGACAATCATATAAAATGTGATTGGATAAAAAGGATATTATCTAATGGTAATAGACTGTCAGGTTGGCAGGGACCCAGCAAGACCTGTCTGTTTACGTTCTTCTTGATCTCTCTGTGTAGCATTTCTTCCTCCCAGGTATGGGGCAGGACCCCCTGGAATGAGGGTCCTCAAAGGACAACAGAGAAGAAAAAGAGTGACATTTCTAAGTTTTGACTTGCTGTGACTTGCTTTGGAGGAAAAAGTGGGGCAGGAGACAAGGAGAGCAGAAGAAGGTCAAAGAGAGACTTTGCTTCTGAGGCCTTCCAATCTCCTTTAGTTCAAAGCACTCAGCATGCCAAGGCAGATACTTTGGGGTGCCATTTTCTGAACCCCAACACTACCTTTCCTAGAAACAAAAAGACACTAAAACTGAAAAGATCAGGCAAAGGAAGTAGCAGAAGCAAAGCTGCCTAATACTGCCACCATAGTGAGAATATATTCATTCATCCAAAGAGAAGCTACCAGGACCCAAGAACATTTAAAACACAGCCCTTGTTCTCCAGAAATCTACAGATTCATCAATCATATTTCCAATCATGGGGCCAAATTGGAAAGGAGCAGTCAAGTGTTTCTTCTCTAGATGAATGTGAGGGTGTATGAGATTTCACTGGTAGAGACTGCAGCCTAGAGGGGTGCCCTTTGTTACTGCCAAAAAACCGCCAAAGACTGGAATGAAAGATGTGAATCTCACCAAGAAGTAGACCTTGAAGCACATGGCACAGAGATGAGCCAATTCACAGGGAAGGAAGTGTGCCAAGGTGGTGTGCTAAGGACACAGGAAGAATGGATGTAGGTAGTCAAAGCCAGCATGTCATCTCCCCTTATACTGTTTGCCCATTCAGAAGAGGCTTGCTGAAGTCAGTCAAAGATGGCATAGATCTTATGCAGAACATTATTTGAAGACAGGCTATTGCTTATAATAGCAAGTAGAAAAAATACATATGGTTTATTTAGGCCAGTTTTAGCATTTGCCTCAGATATCTCCTATGGCATAACAAACCATTCCCAAACTTGATGGCTTAAAAAAAAAACAACCATTTTATTATAACTTATAAGACAATTTTGTGGCCAAAATTTTGACTAAGACTCAGTGGGGCAATTCTCTTATTTCATATGACCTCAACTGAGATCACTTGGTGACCTCACTAGTGGTATTCATGTGATTCTGATCTGGAATATCCAAGACAGTTTCGCTATGTCTGGTGCCACAGTGATGGATGGAAGACTGTGCCCAGCTGGGACTGTGAACAGGAGTACCCATGTGTGACTACTTCAGCATTGCAGTCTCAGAGTAATTGGGCTTCTTACATGGTGGCTTAGGGCTCCAAGTGAAAGTATTCCAAGACGTGGGAAGGGGACGATGACAGTGCCTTGAAGCCTGAGCCAAGATACTGCCACAGTATCACTTCCCCTGTATTCTATACACTCATAGAGCTGCCCATACTCAAGAGGAGGGGATCTGGACCCCACTTGTCAATGGAGGAGTATCAAAGAATTTGTGGCCATCTTAAACCACTACAGCATTAAAAAGGAAACTAGAGAACAGAGTGCTACGCTATCCCACTGACAGGATGACTAATCCTCATGTTTTCCCATGACTTTCAGGGCTAAAACCAGGACCATTCCAGGCAAACTGTATCAGTTGGTCATGCTGTTTACTCAGCCCCATTCTAGATTCACCTTGACTTTGACAGACATGGAGGCTGTATTAGTCTGTTTTCACACTGCTATAAAGATGCCACCTGAGACTGGGTAATTTATGGAGAAAAGAGGTTTAATTGACTCACAGTTTCACATAGCTGGGGAGGCCTCAGGAACCTTCAATCATGTATCAGCATGATACATAGAAGTGGGACCACTGCTATAAGTGTGGAAGCAGCTTTGGAACTAGGTAATGGGAAGAGGCTGTAAGAATTTGGGGAAGCAGGCTAGAAAAACCTATATTGCTGTGAATGGAGCATTAAGAGTGATTATAAAGAGGGATCAGAAGAAGACTAGGGAAAGTCTGAATCTTCTTAGAGATGACTTAAGTGGTCGTGACCAAAATGTTGATAGAAATATGGACAGTAAAAGTCACTTTGACAAAATCTCAGATGGAACTGAAGAACAGGATGTTAAAAATTAGAGCAAAGGTCATTCTTGTTGTAAAGTAGCAAAGAACTTGGCTGAACTTTATCTAAGCCTAAAATTGCTTTATGGAAGGTATGGAATTTAAGAGTGATGAACTATTATATATGGCAGAAGAAATGTCTAAATTGCAAAGCATTTAGGCTGCTGCTGCCTGTCTACTTTTAACTGCTTAGAGTAAGATGCTAGAAGAGAGAAATAATTTAAAGACAGAATTTATGACTAAAAGGGAAGCAGAGTGAAAAGATTTGGAAAATTCACAGCGTGGCTATGTAAGGAACAGAAAAGTATGCAAGGGTATGGCCAAATGACTGTTTGCTAAAGAGATTAGCGTGGATAGAAGGAAGGCAGATGCTATTTAACAAGACAATGGGAGAAAGACTCTGAAGGCATTTCAGAGATCTTCAAGGCTGCCTTTCTTTTGCATCACAGGCCCAAAGCTCTAGTAAGGCAGAATGGTTTTGGGGAATGGGAACAGGGTGCCCTCTGCAGGCTCAATGTCCAGGGCCACTCTGCTACTCTGCTCCCTGCACTCTGGTGTAGCACCCCTTGTCTGCCCCAGCTGTGGCTCAAATGGGCTCAAATATTGCTCAACCCACTGCTCTGAAAGATACAAATGGTAAGCCTTGGTAGTGTTCACGTGGTGCTAATTCTGCAAGTGTGCAGAATGCAACAGCTGTGAAGGCATGGCTTCCTCTATCTGGATAGCAAAGGATGCTGCAAACCATGTGTGAAAACCTAGGCAGACACTGGCCACAGTCGAGTGTGGGAGTGGAGAGTCACAAAAGAGAGCCCTTACTAGAGCAATACTCAGTGAAAGCATGTGGT
Organism: Hylobates moloch; assembly: GCF_009828535.3. NCBI lineage: Eukaryota > Metazoa > Chordata > Mammalia > Primates > Hylobatidae > Hylobates > Hylobates moloch. The sequence continues at coordinate 21,897,522 of NW_026652297.1, read as the reverse complement.
TAAGGCAACCCCAAAGACCCCAGAACTGTAGAGCTACTTGCATGCAATGCCAGCCTGGCATAGTTGCAGGCACAAGACTTCAACCCCTCCAGTGTGTCCAGGAAGTAGGACATGGAGTCAAAGACTCCTTTTTTTCTTCTTGCCCCATGTGATCGTATTCTCCAGCTTTAAAAACTAATGTCTGCCCTTTTGGTTTTTACACTAACTTAGGGCCTGTTACTCCTTTCTTTTTGCCTATTTCTTCCTTTTGGAATGGGAAGGTCTATCCTATGTCTGTCCCACCATTGTATTTTGGAAGTAGATAAATTGTTTTGATTTCATAGGCTCAACAGCAGGAGGAATTTACCTTGGGACAAATCATGCTTTGAGTCTGTATTAGTCTGTTTCACACTGCTGCAAATAAATACCTAAGATTGGGTAATTTATAAAGGAAAGATGTTTAATTGACTCACAGTTCTGCATGGCTGGAGAAGCCTCAAGAAACTTACAATCATGGTGGAAGGCAAAGGGGAAGCAAACACCTTCTTCCCAAGGCTGCAAGAGGGAGTGAGTGCAAGAATGAGGAAGTGCTACACTTTGAAACCATCAGCTCTTGTAAGAACTCACTCACTATCATGAGAACCGCATGGAGGAAATCACCCCCATGATCCAATTACCTCCACCTGGTTCCTCTCTGGACACTTGGGGATTGCAATTTGAGATGAGATTTGGGTGGGGAAACAGAGCCAAACTATGTCGGAGTCTCACCTATATTTGATTTAGGTGAGACTCTGGAGTTTGGACTTTTGAGCTGATACTGGAACAAGTTAACAATTTGGGGGCTGTTGGGATGGAGTGGATGTATTTTGCATGTGAGAAGGACATGAGTTTTATGGCACCAGGGATAGAATGCTAGGGTCTGAATGTTCCCACCAAAACTCATGTTAAAATTTAATTCCCGGCAGGGCGCGGTGGCTCACGCCTATAATCCCAGCACTTTGGGAGGCTGAGGTGGGCAGATCATGAGGTCAGGAGATTGAGACCATCCTATTTAACACGGTGAAACCCCGTCTCTACTGAAAAAACACAAAAAATTAGCCGGGCCTGGTGGCAGGTGCCTGTAGTCCCATCTACTCGGGAGGCTGAGGCTGGAGAATGGCGTGAACCCAGGAGGCGGAGCTTGCAGTGAGCCGAGACTGCGCCACTGCACTCCAGCCTGGGTGACAGAGCGAGACTCTGTCTCAAAAAAAAAAAAAAATTTTTATTCCTATTATAAGAGTACTAAGAGGTAGAGCCTTTAAGAGGTGGACTAATATCATTATTGGAGAGTGGGCTAGTTATCACAGGAATGAGCTCCTCATAAAAGGATAAGTTAAGTCCCCATTTGCTCTCTCTGTCTCATTCACTAACTTCTACCTTCCAGCCTTCTGCCATGGGATGACCCTCACCAGATGCCAGTGTCATGCTCTTAAAATTAGCAGCTTCAGAACTATGAGCTGAAAAAAACTTTCTTTTCTCTATAAATTACCCAGTCTGTAGTATTCAGCTATCATAATAGAAAATGGACTAACATAGCAGGCCACGGGACTTCCCTCGAAGCAGGGAATAGAATGAGAGCCCCTCGGCACTGGAGCACTAGAAGGATATGGCAGACCATATTTTCTAAAGACATTCATACCAATATATATTCTATTTCATACATTTTTACAGTGTGATGTTTAGAGCTCAGTAAATAAGTTCTTGATAACAATGAGAGGAGGCGAGAAACAAGAGAGACCATATGGGGAGCAGGTAACACCCCAGCCGAGAACTTAGTCATAGGGAAGAGGTAACTCAAATTCCTGGGTAATGTTTGTGGAACAAATTATACATATTGGAAAATAAGGGTAAAGACAACCAGCGTAAAGTCACAACTCTTGCTCTACCCTCTCCAAATGGTGCATTTTATCTTGATTGATCAATTTGTTGCAGTAACTTTTAATTATTTGTTCAATTGGACTGACTTTTAACTTCCAAAGTGTGAAGATCAAATATCTTCATGTTCCCAGTGATTAACATAATATCTGAAAGAGAGCAGCAACTCAATATTTTTTTGATGAATAGGTAGATAGAGAAAATAACTGATTGGCTAGCTAGCTCACTGGATAAATGATGAATAGATAACAAATAATTGATGGATGGATGACGATTCCCCTTGGATCTTGAAGGCTGGCAAGCCTACCATACAAGCATGGACTTGTTATTCTGGCACTTGGGTGACTTTCTTATGGTCCTGAAACTGAAGGAAATCTATTTTTTAAAGCTTTTGGTTATCTCTTAATGATAACTACCTAAAGGGCTTTGTCTTTTTTTTTTTTTTTTTAATTCTCCAAGAAGCAGAAGCCAAAACATAGGCATGTGCAAGTAACTTATTGGAGAGTTGATCTCAGGAAGTGCTGGTAAAGGAGGGAAAAAATAAGACAGGCAAGAGACAGGAGCCAATGAAAGATGCATTAATGAGTTTACTGCTTGGGAAACTGTACCCAATCCTTATGTGAATATCTGGGAAATGGTGTAGAAGACATCTCAGAGTTGGCTCGTCCAAAAAGAAAGAGAGCTGGAGTATTTATCCGCCAGCTCCCATCTCTCATTGGGTGAGGGTTAACCTCATGAGAAGGTCAACTGCTAGCATGTTTGATCTGCCCACATGCAGGCAAAAAAGTACTTGTGGTCAAAAAAGCAGAGTTGTGAGAGCTAGGGGCATGAAGCTATCTCCCTACAGGCAAAGTGGGTACTGAGAGCTTACCAGCAGGACACTGACAACTTCCACTACAGGCTCCCTTCCACATAGGCCTTAAGCCCTGCTCATGTGGTTTGGAGACAGAGACGATCAGGCCCCTGAGTTTCAGGACACGCTCTGATTTTGGGCTGAGGGATATTTCCTGATAACAAAAGAGGTTGAAGTCAATCCTCTGTCACCTTCACTCTGATCCATTTGGGAACTATGGAGGCTACACAATTCCTTGTAGGTTTTTGAGATTTATCCTACCGTGTACTTACACCTCAATTAATTCTTCTTGTTATCCTATGTGTTGCTATAATGTTTGTTTTTAATCAAGATGTTGTTCATTAAAATCCTTTTGTAAGGTTCCTTTTCTTCTGCCTCACTCTTCTGTCTTTAGAGCATTGATGAGACCTGGAAAGGTCTAACGGTGATAGAGAAACTGAGGCTCAGGTACTGGAAATAACTTACACAAGGTCACCTACCAAGATTAAAACAGAGCTAGGATTACAATTCAAGTCTCTAAGCTTCTAGTTCACAGGTTGACCAACTATGGTGCTTGGGCCAAAACCAGCCCACTTCCTGGTTTTGTAAACGAAAGTTTGATTAAGGCATTTGTTACATATTATAGAAGATTTTTTTTGACACTACAATGGCAGAACGGAGTAGTTGCAACAGAGACATTGTAGTGTCAAAAAAGTCTTCCAGTACCTGAGCCTCAGTTTCTCTATCACCGTTAGACCTTTCCAGGTCTCATCAGTGCTCTGAAAGACATCATGGCTTTCCTTACTTCAACTTCTAAATACCCATCCATTCAAGCAAGGACATCCCTCAATAGTTGTATGGCTTTCTGTAAGGAGTGGGTAATTTTAGGTGTATATCTTTCATGTTGGAGCCTGAGGAGTGGAAGCTAGGTGGGAAAACACTAGACTTGGAGTCAGAAGATGTGAACTGGAGTCTCATCTCTGCCTCTTAGCCAGTTGCATAATCTTGGGCAACTCACTTAACCTTTCTATACCTTGGTTTTCTCATCTATAAAATGGGGAAAACTGCCTACTTTTATGGGTCACTGTGAAGTCTAAAGGAGAGAGACTGTATGTGAGAGGACATTGTGACTGTGTGTAACTTGAAATAAATTGGGGAATAATAGGATAAACAACAGCCTAGAACAGGGCAAACATTTTCTGTAAAGGGCCAGATAGTGGTTTATATCCTGTTCAGTGGGAGAAGTCCACTGTTTCTTCTACCCTGACTATTATCCATTGGGGTAATGCTTTCTTTTATTTTAACTCCTAACTACCCACTGTGGTGTTTTACATATAGTTTTTCATCCAGGGTTCCTGGCTTATAACTCCCATAACCTTTGTTATAGTCTTTTGTTATAATGTTGGGTATGTTAGGCCTCAGGAAACAGAACATTTCTGACCTTTTTTCACCTTCCCCTAGGGAGGACTCTAATCTCCCCTGATCTTTCTGAGTGTGAATCATAAGACCCTCATTCCAGAAAGGGTCCTGCCCCATACCCTGGGAGAAGGAATGTTGACATCATGAAGCTTCCATAAAAACCTAAGAAAACAGGAATTGAAGGCAGCTTCCAGATAGCCGAACGTGTGGAGGTTCCTCCTGGAGGGTGGCACGCTCTGGGAGGGCATGAAAGCTCTGCACCCCTTTACCTGTTCCTCACCTTATGTGTCTCCTCATTTGTATTCTTTGTAATATCCTTTATAATAAATCAGTAAATGTAAGTAAATGTTTCCCTGAGTTCTGTGAGCTGCTCAAGCAAATTAATCAAACCCAGAGAGAGGGTCATGGGAATCCCGACTTGAAGCCATCTTGCAGGGGCAAGAATAAGCCACAACCCTGTGAGATCTGACACTGTCTCCAGGTAGATTATGTGGGAATTGAATTGGAAGACACCCAGTCGTTGTCTGCTGCTTGATGTGTAGGCCAAAATCCCCACATTTAGTCACAAAAGTCTTCTGTGTTGATTGTTGTGGTGTGAGAGCAGAGGAAATATATGGTTCGAGTTGTTTCGAAATACGCATTCTGCCAAGCACCTTGTTCAACAGACTCATGACCTTCTGTATGGCTTGAATAATATTAGATATATGCCTCTTATGTTTTCTTTTTACCTTCAACCCAAACAGATAGCTCTACAAGATAAATTACAAGAATTCGGGACCATGCTTAGGTTCTGCAACAGTGTCAGATTCCTATAATGTTTTCTAAATTCTTTCTCTAAATTTCTGTACTTCTCTTATTGCAGACTAGTAACTAGCAATCTGTGGCCCCACACCAATCCACACCTTGAGTGGCGCTACAAGAGATACCCCTTCTTTATTTTTCAATGTGCTGGTTTCCTTTTGTATGCTCCATGTTCTCTTCCTCTCCACCCTCTCAGTACAGGCCCTGATTGCTTCTGTATTTCTGTGTGTGAAGCAGAATTGAGACTTCATTGTAGCATTGTTAAGGTTTTGATTACCTCCATAAGCTCTGCCTACCAAAAATGCTGGCTCTCTACCTATGATCTCAGGAATGGCTGCCCTGTGCCAGGCTCTCTGTCTTCTCTGTGCGCTCTGACTACATTTGGGTGCCATCTGTCACTTAACCAGAGCAAAGGGAGAGTCTGTTTACCATCTTTGTGACAGGAGTGCCACTTCCTCACTGGGATCTAAGCTGAAAATAGATTTCCCCACTGCGCAGAAGCAGGGTAGACACTACCTGCATCCTGTCATTGAGACAGGAGAGTTTTCTGGACCCCTTCATGGGACTTGTGACAGGGGTGTGGCACATTTGCCATCGTGTGCTCAAACCCCTTACAGGATTGGAGTCTGCAGGTGAGCAGGTGCAGGAGCCAGGGCAAGCGCTTTTGGGCTCCAGCCCCATGGCAGTGTCTAGGGGTGTTACAATGCTCTTTTAGCCCTGCTGTCTGGGGATGGCTTAAGTATTAAACAGCTCAGTGTGATGGCCTTTCTGGGGTCCCGCACCCAGTACTTCTCAAATTCTTGTCCAGTGTCCAGGAAGAATCAGGTCACATGGACTTGAAGGATGAATATGAGGATTTTATTGAGTGTTGGAGGTGGCTCTCAGCAGGATGGGTAGCTGGAGAGGAGATGGAGTGGAAGACAATCTTCCCCTGGACTTCGGCCATCTTGCGGCTGATCTCTCTCACTGTCCCCAGCCAGACTCCTCTCAACGTTCATATGCTTCCTCTCTTCTCTCCTTCTCTGCTGTACTGCTTTGCTGCTCTTCCACTCTGCCACCCTTCTGCTCATGGAACCTGGGGTTTGGGGTTTATATGGACATAAGATAGGGCAGCGTGGCCGGCCAAAAGGCAGCATTTGGGTGCAAAAACAGGAATGACTGTTCTCATTTAGGGCCGCAGGTCCAGGCATGAGGGTGGAGCCCTCACCAGGGACCCTGCTCTCCTGCCTCTATGTCTGTATCATCATCCCCCTGAAGACTACTTCTCCTCACTGCTGTCCCCTGCCTCCAGATATAAAGCCCTACTTGACTGATTTCATTTCTAGTTGATCACGTCATACTGAATACCGAGTAACTAGAAGATTCATTGAATGACAGCTGCCTTGCCAGAAAGCCTAGTTGTTCCCATTGATTCAAACCTCCCTTAAAGCTACTAAGAATAGGTGCATAGGCATTTTCTTAACAAGAAGAGATAGGTGCATATTTTAAACTATATACCAATTTAATCTGAAGTGTTAGTTGCTGAAATACACTGTGAAGTAGCATTTTTAAATGAATAAAATTTTAGCCTTTACTCCCAGTTTGTGTTTAGACTTTGATGACTACATTTCTCTAGAAGACAAATTATTTTGGGAACAGTTTGGGAATAGAACTGGCTTCAGTTGAAATTAAAGATTGTCACCATCAGATTTTTTGCCTCTACACCCTTTCATCTCCTACTTTTAGCTCCATGATTTGTTAATTTTCCTATATTTCAAAGGCAAGAGGTGCCAACCTTGACAAAGGCAGAGAGGCACTAGTGAAAGAGAAGGAACTTCCAAACTGGAGGAAATACATTATCATGTAAATGTTATTTCAAATACTTGGGAAGAAAATGTTCATTTTTAGTTACAGATAATGTTTTTAAAGATTAAAAATACTAAACTTTTAAAGATGCAAGATGTTCTTATTAAATTAAAATGTTGGGCAAATGCCAAAAAAGTATTGTGGTTTGAGAAGTCTGACAAATATAAAGATTCTGCTTCCTAAATCCATCGAAGTCCCATATCCCAGGCAAACTGAGACTCACAGATTTCCAGACAACTTAAATCCCCAAAGCACGACATGCTGTAAGCTTCTGGGTCATCATTGGAATTCAGGGTATTCCAAAGATTGTCCTCCTTTTTCCTGGCCTCCCTCCATCCTGTTGATTCTAGCAGCTGATATTTAAATATCAGGACAAGAAATAACACTGTTTTCCCCCAGCTGTTTTTAAAAAGCGAATTGTTGAACCCAGACCTGATTGTCATTGCACAGCCCCAATGTGTAACTGACACTTTTTAAGAAGTTATTTTCTTCTTTCAAAACACAAGGGTGGCAATTCCTACATAAAATTAATCCTCTGTCAACTGGGAAACACAATCACTCTAATTTTTTAGCACACTACTTTTAGAAGAAAGAGGCAATTGAAAAGAAAACCAGCTAATGTTGAGCACACTTGTTTAAGGGAACTTTTTTTTTTTTTTATTATACTTTAAGTTCTAGGGTACATGTGCACAACGTGCAGGTTTGTTACATATGTATACATGTGCCACGTTGGTGTGCTGCACCCATTACCTCATCATTTACATTAGGTATATCTCCTAACACTATCCCTCCACACTCCCCTGACCCCACGACAGGACCCAGTGTGTGGTGTTCCCCACCCTGTGTCCAAGTGTTCTCATTATTCAATTCCCACCTATAGGTGAGAACATGTGGTGTTTGGTTTTCTGTCCTTGCGATAGTTTGCTCAGAATGATGGTTTCCAGCTTCATCCATATGCTTACAAAGGACATGAACTCTTCCTTTTTTATGGTTACATAGTATTCCATGGTGTATATGTGCCACATTTTCTTAATCCAGTCTATCATTGATGGGCATTTGGGTTGGTTCCAAGTCTTTGCTATTGTGAATAGTGCCGCAATAAACGTACGTGTGCATGTGTCTTTTTTATTAGCATCATGATTTATAATCCTTTGGGTATATACCCAGTAATGGGATGGCTGGGTCAAATGGTATTTCTAGTTCTAGATCCTTGAGGAATTGCCACACTGTCTTCCACAATGGTTGAACTAGTTTACAGTCCCACCAACAGTGTAAAAGTGTTCCTATTTCTCCACATCCTCTCCAGCACCTATTGTTTCCTGACTTTTTAATGATCACCATTCTAACTGGTGTGAGATGGTATCTCATTGTGGTTTTGATTTGCATTTCTCTGATGGCCAGTGATGATGAGCATTTTTTCATGTGTCTGTTGACTGCATAAATGTCTTCTTTTGAGAAGTGTCTGTTCATATCCTTTGCCCACTTTTTGATGGGGTTGTTTGATTTTTTCAATAATCCCATACATTTAATATCAGTATAAATTTGTTTCAGTTCTTTGTAGATTCTGGATCAAATATAAATTTGTTTAAGTTCCTTGAAGATTCTGGATATTAGCCCTTTGTCAGATGAGTAGATTGCAAAAATGTTCTCCCATTCTGTAGGTTGCCTGTTCACTCTGATGGTAGTTTCTTTTGCTGTGCAGAAGCTCTTTAGTTTAATTAGATCCCATTTGTCAATTTTGGCTTTTGTTGCCATTGCTTTTGGTGTTTTAGACATGAAGTCCTTGCCCATGCCTATGTCCTGAATTGTATTGCCTAGGTTTTCTTCTAGGGTTTTTATGGTTTTAGATCTGACATTTAAGTCTTTAATCCATCTTGAGTTAATTTTTGTATAAGGTGTAAGGAAGGGATTCAGTTTCAGCTTTCTACATATGGCTAGCCAGTTTTCCCAGCACCATTTATTAAATAGGGAATTCTCTCCCCATTTCTTGTTTTTGTCAGGTTTATCAAAGATCAGATGGTTGTAGATGTGTGATATTATTTCTGAGGGCTCTGTTCTGTTCCATTGGTCTATATCTCTGTTTTGGTACCAGTACCATGCTGTTTTGGTTACTGTAGCCTGGTAGTATAGTTTGAAGTCAGGTAGCATGATGCCTCCAGATTTGTTCTTTTGGCTTAGGATTGTCTTGGAAATGCAGGCTCTTTTTTGGTTCCATATGAACTTTAAAGTAGTTTTTTCCAATTCTGTGAAGAAAGTCGTTGGTAGTCTGATGAGGATGGCATTGAATCTATAAATTACCTTGGGCAGTATCGCCATTTTCACGATATTGATTCTTCCTATCCATGAGCATGGAATGTTCTTCCATTTGTTTGTGTCCTCTTTTATTTTGTTGAGCAGTGGTTTATAGTTCTCCTTTAAGCGGTCCTTCACATCCCTTGTAAGTTGGATTCCTAGGTATTTTATTCTCTTTGAAGCAATTGTGAATGAGAGTTCACTCATGATTTGGCTCTCTGTTTGTCTGTTACTGGTGTATAGGAATGCTTGTGATTTTTGCAAATTGATTGTGTATCCTGAGACTTCGCTGAAGTTGCTTATCCACTTAAAGAGATTTTGGACTAAGACGATAGGGTTTTCTAAATATACAATCATGTCATCTGCAAACAGGGACAATTTGACTTCCTCTTTTCCTAATTGAATACCCTTTATTTCTTTCTCCTGCCTGATTGCCCTGGCCAGAACTTCCAACACTATGTTGAATAGGAGTTGTGAGAGAGAGCATCCCTGTCTTGTGCCAGTTTTCAAAGGGAATGCTTCCAGTTTTTGCCCATTCAGTATGATATTGGCTGTGGGTTTGTCATACATAGCTCTTATTATCTTGAGATACGTCCCATCAGTACATAATTTATTGAGAGTTTTTAGCATGAAAGGCTGTTGAATTTTGTTGAAGGCCTTTACTGCATCTATTGAGATAATCATGTGGCTTTTGTCTTTGGTTCTGTTTATATGCTGGATTACATTTATTGATTTGCTTATGTTGAACCAGCCTTGCATCCCAGGGATGAAGCCCACTTGATCATGGTGGATAAGCTTTTTGATGTGCTGCTGGATTCAGTCTGCCAGTATTTTATTGAGAATTTTTGCATCGATGTTCATCAGGAATATTGGTCTAAAATTCTCTTTTTTTGTTGTGTCTCTGCCAGGCTTTGGTATCAGGATGATGCTGGCCTCATAAAATGAGTTAGGGAGGATTCTCTCTTTTTCTATTGATTGGAATAGTTTCAGAAGAAATGGTACCAGCTCCTCTTTGTACCTCTGGTAGAATTTGGCTGTGAATCCGTCTGGTCCTGGACTTTTTTTGCTTGGTAGGCTCTTAATTATTGCCTCAATTTCAGAGCCTGTTATTTATCTATTCAGAGATTCAACTTCTTCCTGGTTTAGTCTTGGAAGGGTGTATGTGTCCAGGAATTTACCCATTTCTTCTAGATTTTCTAGTTTATTTGCATAGAGGTGTTTATAGTATTTTCTGATGGTAGTTTTTATTTCTGTGGGATCGGTGGTGATATCCCCTTTATCATTTTTTATTGCGTCTATTTGATTCTTCTCTCTTTTCTTATTAGTCTTGGTAGCGGTCTATCAATTTTGTTGATCTTTTCAAAAAACCAGCTCCTGGATTCATTTAATTTTTGAAGGGTTTTTTGTGACTCTGTCTCCTTCAGTTCTGCTCTGATCTTAGTTATTTCTTGCCTTCTGCTAGCTTTTGAATGTTTGCTCTTGCTTCTCTAGTTCTTTTAATTGTGATGTTAGGGTGACAATTTTAGATCTTTCCTGCTTTCTCCTGTGGGCATTTAATGCTATAAATTTCCCTCTACACACTGCTTTAAATGTGTCCCAGAGATTCTGGTATGTTGTGTCTTTGTTCTCATTGGTTTCAAAGAATATCTTTATTTCTGCCTTCATTTCGTTATGTACCCAATAGTCATTCAGGAGCAGGTTATTCAGTTTCCATGTAGTTGAGCAGTTTTGAGTGAGTTTCTTTCTTTCTTTTTTTTTTTTTTTTTTGAGAAGGAGTCTCACTCTGTCGTCCAGGCTGGGGTGCAGTGGTGCAATCTCGGCTCACTGCAAGCTCCGCCTCCCGGGTTCACGCCATTCTCCTGCCTCAGCCTCCCGAGTAGCTGGGACTGCAGGCGCCCGCTGCCACGCCCTGCTAATTTTTTATATTTTTAGTAGAGACGGGGTTTCACCATGTTAGCCAGCATGGTCTCAATCACCTGACCTCGTGATCCACCTGCCTCGGCCTCCCAAAGTGCTGGGATTACAGGCGTGAGCCACTGCGCCTGGCCTTGAGTGAGTTTCTTAATCCTGAGTTCTAGTTTGATTGCACTGTGGTCTGAGAGACAGTTTGTTATAATTTCTGTTCTTTTACATTTGCTGAGGAGAGCTTTACTTCCAACTATGTGGTCAAGTTTGGAATAAGTGCGATGTGGTGCTGAAAAGAATGTATATTCTGTTGATTCGGGGTGGAGAGTTCTGTAGATGTCTATTAGGTCCGATTGGTGCAGAGCTGAGTTCAATTCCCGGATATCCTTGCTAACTTTCTGTCTCGTGGATCTATCTAACGTTGACAGTAGGGTGTTAAAGTCTCCCATTATTATTGTGTGGGAGTCTAAGTCTCTTTGTAGGTCTCTAAGGACTTGCTTTATGAATCTGGGTGCTCCTGTATTGGGTGCATATATATTTAGGATAGTTAGCTCTTCTGGTTGAATTGATCTGTTTAAGGGAACTTTCTAGGCTGATCCCAGAGTCACACAGGTTCCATACGATTGCTTTATTGTTCCGCATTTGTGGTTTTGGTCAGTGCTGATCAATAGTTGTAATACTGACCCTCAGGCATGTTAACCTTCCTTTGACCATCAAAGGAAGAGTAAGTGTTACTTGATGCATTGTCCTTACTAAGGCAGGAAATAATTAGACTGGAATGTTTTAGTAAGACATTTAATACCAGTTCAAACCTTCATTGTAACTAATTCAGGAATCTAGAATCCATATTCTTTGAGTACTCTGGTTAAACTATTACCTCATTTGTAAAATCAGAGAGTTCTATTAGAAAGTTCACTCATTTACCCAGCAAAGAGTTATTAAGTGTCTAATTTGTGCCAAATACTATGTTTGACACTGGAAATATAGGCATGAACAAAACAAAGTCCCTGCACTTATACAACTTATAGATTAATCAGAGAGATAGATATAAAGTAAATCATTACATAAATAATTTATAGTTGTAATTGTGGAAGGTGCTACAAAGAGAAAGTATGAGATCTTATGAAAAAATATTATGTGGACAGAGAGCTTAATCTAGTATTCTTAAATTTCAGCAGTGAGAGCTTGTGCAAAGGCATTGGGGTGGGATAGAGCCCACCCTTTAGAGAAAATGAAAGTAGGAAAACAGAGACAAAACAGTATAAATGAGAAACCAGAGATGAGCCCAGAGACCAAGCAGTGAGTAAATCATCAGAGCCTCGTGGAGCATAACAGTGAGTTCATACTTTATCCAAACAGCAATGGGAAACTGACTGAGACTCTTCTTCATCCCCCAGTATTGATTCTATCCTTCTTCCTTTGGCAATAGGACCCCTGATTCTAGGCAGGCACACGGTGCCCAAGATAAAAACTACATTTCCTGGACTCCCATGTGAATGAGTTCTGGCCAATGAAGTGCGAGCAAAAACAGTGGAAGCAACTTCTAGGAAGTATTTTTAAAGAAGAGAGTGTATTCTTCATTTTTCCATCAGATGAGAATTCTGACATGATGGCAGGAGTTTGAGCAACCACCTTAGACCATGAGGTAGAAGCCACATTTTGAGGATAGCAGTGCTAGAAGGTGAAAGAAGCCTGAGTGCCTGTCATCATGGGGCCATACCAGTCCTGGAGATAGACCTCTGGGCTTCCTCAATATGAGAAAAAATTATACTGAATTACACTTTTGTTCAAGTCACTATTATTTTAAGCTTCCTCTCAGTCTCTGCTAAGCTTATTCTTAATTAATATTGAACTCAGTTCTTAAAAATAGAGTTTAAAGAAAGGTCTTTCATGATGGGATTATGATCTCTTAAATCCACAAATTTCTTTTGTGACATGGCTGAATATATTTAATATACAAAACAAAACCCTGAGAAAAACCTATTTGCTTGTTCATTTGTTTCTTTTTAAGATTTAATGGATATTTATTTTCAGTGTTCCTTTTTTTGAATATTTATGTGCTTATATTTTATTTTATTTTTTTAAGTTCTGGGGTACATGTGCAGGATGTGCGGGTTTGTTACATAGGTAAACGTGTGCCATGGTGGTTTGCTGCACCTATCACCCATCACCTAGGTATTAAGCCCAGCATGCATTAGCTCTTTTCCCTAATGCTCTCCTCCCCGACCCCACCCTCCCCTGACAGGCCCCAGTGTGTGTTGTGCCCCTGCCTGTGTCCATGTGTTGTTAATTTGTTTCTTTATCCAATCACTTATTCATTCAGCACCTATTATAAGTAAAGCACTTGTTTTAAGTATTGCAGAGGACAAAGCTCACAATTTGAGGCCTGCCCTAAACGGATTCACTATTTAGAAACAAAGAAAGTAGTCATTAGTAAGATGCAAATGGCCAAAGAAGATGGTTAAGGAAAAGCTGATGTTAGGAAAGTTTACAGAGGTAATAAACCATAATACATTGAGTTTAAGAGAGCGTACAAAACTACCATATAGCCTAAGCCTGTATAATGCCTCCAATCCAATTCAGAAACTATCTAAACTACCACTCTAAGACATAAAGTTTCAGCACAGCAAGAAGCTTTAGAGAGAGCTAATATTTGTCCAATTCTATAATTAATAGGATTCTGCTGACCTGAGCAAACTACTCAGGCAAAGTAAATAGGCAAAGATCATTTCTTTCTTTGAAATCAGGGATTAACGAAGAACACTCAGCCAAGCACTGGGCTTCAAACACCTGCTGATGAAATCAGCTTTCCCGCTGTTGTTGCCAAAGCTAGTCCTTAATCATGAGTTTATCACATTTGTGGAGATCTTACTTAAGAATTAATGCTGCAGATTTACATGGGAGGAATTTGATCCTGTGTCTAGAAGTACAGTTGAAGAGCCAAATCCCTCAGCAAACAATCCTTTGAGACCGTTTAGGAGGACATAACAGCTGAAGGAGGAGGCATGTGGAAGTTCGGGTGCCACAAAATCTTGGGGCAGCACAGTCAAGGGAGGAAAGGGCTATTTTTGAGCACCTCTGTGCTAGGAATTGTGTAGGGATATAAAAATGCCTGTTTAATATTTATAACATCCCTGCAAGATTCTCATGTAACTCCTACCACAGGTAAAGAAACTGAGGCTAAAGAAGACATGATTTGACCCAATCATGGAATGAAGCCACAGCTAGACTGTAAAACAGGTCCTGCCTTTTAAGGCAGGCTACCTGAAACTCTGTGGGAGACGGTGTCTTCATCTGTAAATTGGAGGTGACGGGTGTTAGCCGATGAGTATTTACAAGATTACAAGATCAACACTTAAATTTTTTGGTTCCGTGATTTTATTTGATGATGAGTCATTTCTCTCATTTATAACTGTGGATGTAGGGAGTTTGTTTAGCAGTGTGTCTGGAATTGGTGGGTTCTTGGTCTCACTGACTTCAAGAACGAAGCCGCGGACCCTCGCGGTGAGTGTTACAGCTCTTAAGGTGACGCGTCTGGAGTTTGTTCCTTCTGATGTTCGGATGTGTTCGGAGTTTCTTCCTTCTGGTGGGTTCATGGTCTCGCTGGCTCAGGAGTGAAGCTGCAGACGTTCTCGGTGAGTGTTAAAGCTCTTAAGGCAGCGCGTCTGGAGTTGTTCCTTCCTCCCGGTGGGCTCATGGTCTCGCTGGCTTCAGGAGTGAAGCTGCAGACCTTCGCGGTGAGTGTTACAGCTCATAAAAGCAGTGTGGACCCAAAGAGTGAGCAGTAGCAAGATTTATTGCAAAGAGCGAAAGAACAGAGTTTCCACAGCGTGGAAGGGGACCAGAGCAAGTTGCCACTGCTGGTTTGGGCAGCCTGCTTTTATTCTCTTATCTGGCCCCACCCACATCCTGCTGATTGGTAGAGCCGAGTGGTCTGTTTTGACAGGGTACTGATTGGTGTGTTTACAATCCCTGAGCTAGACACAAAGGTTCTCCACGTCCCCACCAGATTAGCTAGATACAGAGTGTCCACACAAAGGTTCTCCAAGGCCCCACCAGAGTATCTAGATACAGAGTGTCCATTGGTGCATTCACAAACCCTGAGCTAGACACAGGGTGCTGATTGGTGTGTTTACAAACCTTGAGCTAGTGCCGATTGGTATATTTACAATCCCTGAGCTAGACATAAAGGTTCTCCACATCCCCACCAGACTCAGGAGCCCAGCTGGCTTCACCCAGTGGATCTGGCACAGGGGCTGCAGGTGGAGCTGCCTGCCAGTCCCGCGCCATGCGCCCGCACTCCTCAGCCCTTGGGTGGTCGATGGGACTGGGCGTGGTGGAGCAGGGGGCTGTGCTCGTCCGGGAGGCTTGGGCTGCACAGGAGCCCACGGTGGGGGGAGGGGGGCTCAGGCATGGCAGGCTGCAGGTCCCAAGCCCTGCCCCCCAGGGAGGCAGCTAAGGCCCTGCGAGAAATCGAGAGCAGTGCCAGTGGGCCGGCACTGCTGGGGGACCCAGTACACCCTCCGCAGCTGCTGGCCCGGGTGCTAAGCCCCTCACTGCCCGGGGCCGGCAGGGCCGGTGAGCTGCTCCGAGTGTGGGGCCCGCCAAGCCCACGCCCACCCGGAACTCCAGCTGGCCCGCAAGCTCCCTGCGCAGCCCCGGTTCCCGCTCACGCCTCTCCCTCCACACCTCCCTGCAAGCTGAGGGAGCCAGCTCCAGCCTTGGACAGCCTAGAAAGGGGCTCCCAGGGTGCAGCAGTGGGCTGAAGGGCCCCTCAAGTGCCACCAAAGTGGGAGCCCAGGCAGAGGAGGCGCCGAGAGCGAGCGAGGGCTGTGAGGACTGCCAGCACACTGTCACCTCTCAGCAGCTCTGCTCCATGAAGCTCTTGAGGGCCTGAGACCCACCTAGGTCAGTGCTCTATCTTCCCTGTGATGTGGCTTTTGTCTTCATAGGCAAAGTTAGGGAATAGAACTTCAGAAATAATATCTGCATCCCAGGCATGAGGATGACAGAAAAAGAAGAGGAAAAGAACGTGTACCAGCAGCCACGTTGCACTGGTGTTTACATCTCATTGGCCAGAATTTAGTCACAGGACCAAGTGTTCCTGCAACACAAACTATGAAATATATTCTTTATTCTGGGCAGCCATATGCTCTGCTATAAGTCTGAGGCTTTATTATGAAGGAAGAAGTAGAGAATAGATACTGGTAATAACCGGCAGTCTCTGCCAGTAAGTAAAAAAGGGACAGTGAAGTTTGTATATTATCATGTTACATGTGAAGAAGAGGATATATGCAGGCATGCCTTTTTTATTACGCTTTGCTGTATTGCACTTCACAGACACTGCGTTTAAAAAAAAAAAATGGGCGGTTTATGGCAACCCTGCATTCGGCACCATTTTTCTAACAGCATGTGCTCACTTCCTGTCTGTCACGTTTTGGTGCTTCCTGCAATATTCCAAGCTTTCATTATTGTTACACCTATTATGATGATCTGTAATCAGTGATCTTTCATGTTACTATCGTAATTGTTTTGGGACACCACGAATCATCTCTATACAGGATGGTGAACTTAATCGATAAATGTGTATGTTCTGACTGCTCCACCTGTATCTGGACAAAACGGGTCTGGCTGCTTGGTCTCATGGTCTAATTAATGAGATGTGGACAGACTGGGAAAGAGGAGGGTTTACTTCTGTAACCGGCCACAAGGAGAAGGTCAGGGAAGTTCACCAGACCCCTCAAAATTACAAGTTTTTCTTCAGGCCTTATATACATTCAAGCTATATGCCTACATGTGGATGTGCACCTGCCATTAGGAGTGTTTCAGTCAGTCTAATCTTTAACTAGGGTCTGGGGTCTGGAAAGTTTCTTTAGAGCCTTGGAAAGATTACTTAATCTTAAGTGGGCCCTTGTACAAGGTGTGTGTAAAAATGCCTTCATTATTTTATCAGGGTTTAAGGTCTGAGAAAACCCAGGTGGGGTCTTAATGGGTTTGTCTTCACATTTCAACCTTTGTATTAAGGCACCAGTTTCTCCAACTACTAATGTTTAATTTACACATTCATCAGAATTATAGTAAAGGATTAGTGGAAACTGACTGTTCTGGTTGCTAACGGAGACCTGGCCTGCCACAGTCCCCACAATTTGTGCATGATGCCTATCATGTCAGTTACTTTTTTTAAGCATTGATTCATTAAAGATTAGTGCAAAAGTGTAAACTATAACATAGCAGACTAAAGAGAAATGGGCGATGTAGTCTCTCTGGCTACTTCCTGCTGAATAGGGTCGTTGTCAGGGGGCATTAGAGTGGAAGATGTCTCTTTGGCGCTGGTAATGCTCCTGACTTGGGGGGCTCAAGGGCAGTTCCTGTTGAAATATAATCGAATGAGTTTGGGGAATGTGTTAGAAAAATATGCGACAAAAATACAGTCCACCACACAGTGCTATCCCTACGCCCCAGAGAGTGGCAAGGACAATGAGGATTTTCTGCCACCAGAAAGGTCTTCCACTAAACTGAGATGCTATCCAGTCATGGAGTGACAGTGCAGAGCTGGAGATGGCTTGGATTTGCTGACGCATGTCCTCTAAGGCCAAGGAAATGTTTCCAGAGTTATTGGGAATATACACACAACATTCAGTTTTGACGAGGGCACAGGTTCTTCCTTCAGCCGCAGTTAAAATATCTAGGGCCATTCGGTTTTGTAAGATGGCCTTGTGCATATAATACACTTCAGCATTCATGAGATAAATACTTTGGAGACTGTCATTTAGGGCCCATTGGGTAAAATTGGCTAGAGCCTCTGTGTGCTGTATTACAGTTCCTAAACCTGCTGAGGGCATAAAGATTGTGGGTAGGTGATCGTTCCTGTGAACAATGGCCCTAGTCCCTTGGTTAACCATATGTGAAAGATAAGGATAGACTTCCATGGTTTTTACCCAGCGTCCTTGTGCCCAGGGAATACCTAGAGTGCAGCGTCCTAACCAACCTGAGGGAAGCCAAGGCCATAAGTTTGGGCCGCAGAGCCACTGGGTTCCATTGGGAGCATACCAATTCAAGCCAGGTCGCTGAGACCAGTCTGTGGCAAATAGGTCCCTTTGTTGTAACAGTACAGTATGTCGACACTGCCCAGGTGGAATCCATCCCATAACACGAGTTGTGTTTGGCCAGTTATCAAGGGAGTGATTTCTTTGCTCCCAGCATAAGGGAGCTATCTGGCTTAAGTTTCCCTTAGTGGCTGTCAGCCAAATGAACCCATCCCATATCTGGAGAAACCCATTTCTATATCGAGTGTTCTGAGGTCTGAAAGTCTGGACAAACACCTTGGTATCCAACAAGGGGGTGGCAAAGGCTATTACTTTATCCCTTGTCTCATTTACTGAGAATGGTTTATCATGCCCCGGCTCATTTAAAGTTTTATTTATAGGCCATTCTGAAATGTTTTTTCTAGTTACCCCAGTCATCTGTGCCCCTGTCCATTGTTTAAGATCCCCTATAAAGCTTTGTAAAAAAACCCAGTCTTTCTCTTGTAGCGGGGAGACCCACCAAGGCAGCTCTGTGGTATTAGCGACGGGTAATGAACCACAGACCCAGCAACGGTCTCCTTGTTGTAAGCCATCTGCATAACTGTGTGCCCATCGTAGGAAAACGTTAGAGGTAGAGGCATTAACAACAAAAGGAGCAGAAAGGAAAAATACTATAAGGGAAAATCTTATCATTTGTTGAACAGAAATCTTATGCCTTCCAGGGGTTCCATCTCCCATTCGGTGGCCTTGGTGTCCTCTGTTGTGGATGTTTCTTCTTGCACGAACTTTTTCAGTCATGTGTAGTGGATCCATGGCTTGATGTCCACGAGTTTCAATGTGGAACTGGTGCTTAGCAGCACATCATAGGGCCCTTTGTATTTCTCCTGCACCTGGGGAGCAAGGTCTGTTTCTTTCCATTCTTTTAATAGCACTTGATCACCGGGCTGGAATGTGTGGCACAGTTCTGCAGAGTTCACAATGCTCCTGTTGAAAGCAAACTTACGCAAAAGGTTAGGAGTTTGTCCCAAGTGAGTAACAGTTTTTAATAGTTAACTCCCTGTTAAGGGGTATCTCAGTTACCCGAGATGGATTAGCAGCAAAGGGTCTCCCAAATATAATTTTGTAGAGACTTAACTTAATCCTGCTTTGGGGGTTACCCTTACCAGGAGAAGTGCAATGCCGAGTGCCTGAATTCACTTTAACTGGGTTTCCCAGCACAGTTTGGCAATGATTGTTTTCAGTGTTAGATTCATTCTTTCAGTCTGTCTGGAAGATTGAGGTCTCCACACTGAAAGTAGTTTCCATTTTATTCCAAGTGCCTTATTTACTTATTATGTCAGATGTGAATGAGGGCCCATTATCGCTTTGAATTATGTCCAGAAGCCCGTACTGAGGTATGATTTCCTTTAAGAAAACTTTAATTACTTCAGTTGCTCATTCTGTGAGCCTCTACCCAGCCAGAGAAGGTGTCTACTAGAACTAAGAGGTATTTGTATCCTCCAGGGGAGGGTGGCATTTGAGGAAAGTCTATTTGCCAACTTTCCAGTGGGTATTTTCCTCTGTTTTGATGTCTGGGTTGTCCTCAACTGTGATTGTTAGGTTCATTTCTAGCACACAGATAACAGTGCTGGACTGTATTTTCCAAATTAGCTTTTAGCCCTTTCCCTCTCTATTACCACTGAATGAAGGCTAACGAACACTCTCGCCCATAGTGTGTGCCGTCATGGATATACTTTAACATTGGATGGACAAGACGAGCTGGTATCCAAGTTAGGCCCTTGTTTTTTATTTTCCAGCCTTCCTTATTTAAAGCAACTCCCTTGCTTTCTGCACTTTTCTCATTCGAGGACTATATTGGGGCCTAAAGGCTGTTAAATCTATTTGAGGAATTCGAGGTGTCTGGAATTCAATGCTGGCTAAGTGCCAGGCAGTGTGGTCTGCAAAGGCATTCCCTTTGCTATTTTGGAATTGCTGTGTTGATGGCCAAGACAATGCATTATGGCAACGACCTGTGGAGCCTTTATTGCTTCTAGTAATTCCAGTACTTGTGTGGCATATTTAATTTCAGTATTGACAGCCTTCAGTAGTCCCCTCTCCTTCCAAATGTCCCCATGAGCATGGACTATCATGAATGCATATTTACAGTTAGAGTCAGCATAGATGTTGGTGTTTTTACCTTGGGAAAACTGCAGGGCTCTTATAAGGGTGATTTGCTCTGCCTTCTGTACAGAGGTTCCTACATAAAGTCCTTGCCTCTACTACCTCTTAAGAGGTCACCATAGCATATACAGCATTTTTTCTTCCATTGGTTACCAGGCTGCTCCCATCTATGAACAATGTCCAATCTACATGCAGCGTGGATATATTCTTTAAATCAGATGGCTGGAAAATACTTGATCAATAACTTCTAAACAATTATGCATAGGTTGTTTTGGTTTTTTGGTAGGAGGAAGTAAAGTAGCTGGGTTCAGGGCTCTGGTGGTTTGTAATTTCACTGTGGAGTCATTTAAAAATGGCCTGGCATTTGCCTAACCTGCCGCTGTCAGCCAATAGTCTCCCTTTTGTTCCAGTAGCACCAGCACTTGGCAAGGCACATAGACTGTGACAGGCTGTCCCAAAGTTAGCTTCTCAGCTTCCTTTAACAGCAGGCAGGTGGCAGAGACTGCCCTTAAACAAGGGGGTGGGCAGCCTTTGGCCACAGTCACCAGCTGCTTAGAAAAGTAAGCTACTGGCTGTAATATTTCTCCTAACTTTTGGGAGAGGACCCTGAGTGCCAGACCCAGTCTCTCATGATCGTACAGTTGAAAGAGCTTGTGAGGATTTGGAAGCCCCAAGACTGGTGCAGAAATTAACTTACATTCAGTGGTTTCAATGCATGCTGGTGTTTCACTTCCCAGTTGAAGGGATCATTGTCAGCCCCTTTCAACAGCTCATATAGTGGCTTTGCTGGCAGTCCATAGTTAGGAATCCAAATGCAACAAAACCCTGCCATACCCAGAAATCCTCTCAGCTGTCTTCTAGTAGAGGGTGTGGTGATGGAGGCAATTGCGTTTCATGTTTCCACCATCAAGGTTCTGGTTCCCTTCTGCAAGAGAAACCCTAAGTACCCCACAGTTTTTCTGCATATTTGAGCCTTTTTACTTGAAACCTTGTACCCATGGGTTGCTAGGTGATTTGGAGTTTTAATGGTATTATTTTGACATCCCCATTCAGAGGGGCTAGATATTAGTAAATCATCCATGTATTATAACAACACCCCATTTTCCAATTGTAAACTTCTTGAGTCTTGAGCCAAGCCTTCTCTGAATATAGTTGGAGAGTTTTTAAACCCATGTGGGAACACAATCCAATAACACTGAAACTGAGTTGCGGCTTCAGGATCTGTCCATTCAAAGACATACTGCAGTTGACTTTCTATGTGTACAGGTATGCAAAAGAAAGCATCCTTTAAATCCAATACTGTAGACCATTCACGATCTCCAGGAAGAGAAAGAAACACAGTACATGGGTTAGCTACAGTGGGATGTACATCTTCTACAATGTCATTAATTGCCCTTAAATCTTGTACAAATTTAAAATCTGTGTGAGTGAGGCTTTTTCACCAGCAAAATTGGAGTGTTGTAAGGAGACTGATGGGGTACTACTAGGCCATACTACAAGAACTGGACAAAGACTGGTTGAATGCCTTCTAATGCTTTTCTTTTTAAAGTGTATTGTTTCTTCTGGACTGGCTAGGCTCCTTCCTTACACTGGGTCCACACTGATGGCCTTCCTGGGCCGATGTGAAGCCCAAATCTCTGAGCTTACCTTGTCAAGGATTTCCTGTGGAATAGTCCCTGTTTTAGAGTTGGAAGCCTCTGAGTCTGTTAGGAGTGCTTGCAGCTGTAACCCATGTTCCAGAGGCACTTGGGAGACACATCTGGTGTTTCTCGGGATTACGGACAATCTGAGCTTGCAGCTTACATAGCAGGTCTCTGCCAAGTAAAGGGACTGGGAACTCTGGCACATAAAGGAATTTATGAGTATTAATTCATTGCCCACTTTACAAGAGAGGGGACACAGGAACCATTCTGATCTTAGTTCTCTGCTTATCCCAACCACATTAACAGAAGTATTAGAAAGTCCAGTTATTGGGGTGTTAACCACTGAATAAGTAATGCCAATGTTGATTAAGAAATCCACTTTTTGTTTCTGTACTGTCAATTTTACCCCAGGCTCCTGTGGGGAGATTTTAATATCAGATAGGGTTGGAGCTGCTGGTGGCCTTGGGCACCTTCAATCTTCCTCAAATTCATTTCCAGGCTTAATTGCCATCAGTGATTTTGGTTCACTCTGGCTTAATTTTGGACAACCTTGTTCCAATGTCCTGTTTCCCAGCAGCAAGCACATTGATCCTTTTCTATTTTTCCTCTCCATTTTTGGAGTTCCTTTCCTTTTGGATTTCCTCCTGCTGTGGCTAGAAGTATTGTTGCCTGTCACAGGTTTTTAACTTCCCTGGTTTCTCTGCTGTTATAAACCTTTAATGCAATATCAATCAACTGGGAGGCATTCATCCCAAAGGCCCCTTCTATCTTTTGGAACTTTTTCCTGATATCAGGGGCACTTTGCCCTATGAAAGTCATATTAACCATATTGACGTTTTCAGGATCTTGTAGGGGTCTGTATATTTTCTGAACATCGGACAAATATGTTCCATGAACTCAGAGGGTTCCTCATTAGGTTTTTGTTGGAGCTGCTGTACATTGTTTAAGCTCTTAGGTTTAGGCATCCCAGATATCATGCCTTTTTTTGTTTGTTTGAGACAGACTTTTGCTCTTGTTGTCCAGGCTGGAGTGCAATGGCACGATCTTGGCTCACTGCAACCTCTGCCTCCCAGGTTCAAGTGATTCTCTTGCCTCAGCCTCCCGAATAGCTGGGATTACCGGCATGCACCACCACGCCCAGCTAATTTTGTATTTTTAGTAGAAACAAGGTTTCTCCATGTTGGTTAGGCCGATCTCAAACTCCTGACCACAGGTGATCCACCCGCCTTGGCCTCCCAAAGTGCTGGGGTTACAGGCATGAGCCACAATGCCCAGCTGATTTCATGCCTTTTAATATGTATCTCCTGTATTGTTCCACGTGAACCATGCCAGCCGCATTGGCCTCATTAGGGTACCAATTTGGGTTCATAGAGAGGATTGCCCTATCAGAATCTGGAGTATCATCTAGGTCCTCATCATAAAGGTGTCGCACTTCCTCCTTTGCTTTGTCTAAAACTAGCTGCCACTCATCTGCAGTGAGCATAATATTCAGGAGGGCTTACACACCTGCCCATCTGCTACAATGAGTAGCAAATATAGCAGTATATAATTCAGTCATTTTCTGGGGATCCTCTCTATGTGAAGGATGTTTTTCCAATTTAACAAGTTGGATGTGGAAAAAGCATTGTAGGCCCAATAATATCTAGCCAGAGCTCCTTGCTGATTAACCCCTACTGGGTATTGTCAGAGTGGAAATTGCCCTGCTCCAGGGTCGGTGACCTCCCCAAATTAGTACCTTGCCTAGTTCGAGAGGGAGACACTAACTCTGCGGCTTCCTTATATTCTGGGGGCAGTAACTCTTCCTTTCCTTGCCTTAGCACTGGAGCAGTAGCTACTATAGCGGTTAAGAGCATTTATTAACTGTTGGGTTTCTGAGTCCTTTCTTCCTCCCCTTGGGAGTCAGGACAAACCTTAGCAGTGTATTGTACCATTAACTTATTCCCTTCTTTCTTAACATCCTAATCATACAGTAACATGAATGCCAGGACATATGGCATTTCCCCCCATTTTCCCGACCTTTGGCAGAATAGTTCTGAGAGATGGTGTGAAAGTTCGAGGTCCCATAAACTGGCCACCTTTCTTCAGACTCTAAAACATACTTCTGCCAAGCTATGTTACAGTAAAAGATTAATTTCTTTTTAGTCATGGGTGGATAACCATAGTGTTTCCAATCTGCCAGAATTTTCCCTGGGGGACGATGGGCAGGAACAGAGACAGTGTTTCCCATCCTGAGTGCTCAAAACTTAACAGACAACAGACACACAAAAACAGATTCTCACAGCCAAATGTAAATATATTTCAAACAAATGCAAAGTAGATGCACAAATTAGCCCTATTGTCTCCTTAATGGTACCAAAATGAATGGCTTTGCAAGCCCCAATAAGGAAGACAATAGACTCCCTGCTTATGATCCAGTTTTACTCACCCCTTCAGTGTCCTAGCCCCTGTTCTACCCCAGTAGCAAGGGGATGGGTGGTCCTTTTGCCCGGGGAAAGTTCTCAGAAGGGTCCTCAGGACAAACTGTACCTAGCAGCTGCTGGGAGTCTCCTAAAGACCGTCAAGTCACAAGCCTCTAGCTGCTGAGGGCAGCTCTGTCCCAGTGGAGCCACCAGATTTTGTGCCCGGATAAAACTGAGGTCTGGCTGCTTGGTCTTATGGTCCAATTAATGAGATGTAGATGACCTGGACATAAGAGAGTTTATTTCTGTAAGCAGCCACAGGGAGAAGGTCAGGGAAGTTCATCAGATCAACTCAGAGTTTCAAGTTTTTTTTTCAGTGCTTATATACATTCAAGTTATATGTCTACGTGTGGGTGTGCACCTACCAGCAAGAGTGTTTCATTCAATCTAATCTTTAACTATGTTCTAGGGCCTGGAAAGTTTCTTTAGAGCCCTGGAAAAATTACTTAATCTTAAGTGGGCCCTGATACAAGGTGTGTGTAAGAATGCCTTCATCAGCCAGGAGTGGAGGCTCACGCCTGTAATCCCAGCACTTTGGGATGCCAAGGCGGGCAGGTCACCTGAGGTCGAGAGTTCGAGACCAGCCTGACCAACATGGAGAAACCCCCGTCTCTACTAAAAATACAAAATTAGCTGGGCATGGTGGCGCATGCCTGTAATCCAAGCTACTCAGGAAGCTGAGACAGGAGAAGCGCTTGAACCCAAGAGACATAGTTTGCAGTGAGCCGAGATCATGCCATTGCACTCCAGCCTGAGCAACAAGAGCAAAACTCTATCTCAAAAACAAAAACAAAAACAAAAAAAAGAAAAATGCCTTCATCATTTTATCAGTCTTTAAGGTCTGAGAAAGCCCAGATGGGATCTTGATGGGTTTGTTTTCACATTTCAGCCCTTGTACTAAGGCAGCAGTTTCCCTAGTTCCTAATATTTAACTTATACATTCATCAGAATTATAGTAAAGGATTAGTGGAAACTGACTGTTCTGGTTGCTAATGAAGACCTGGCCTGCCACACACCCATGGGCCATTTCCCCTGTGTGTGTCTCTCTCTTTCTCCCTCCTTAGGCCTCTCAATTCCCTGAGACAACATTGAAATTAGCCCAGTTAATAACCCTGCAATGGCCTCTAAGTGCTCAAGTGAAAGGAAGAGTCACAAGTCTCTCGCTTGAAATAAAAACTAGAAATGATGAAGCTTAGTGAGGAAGGCATATTGAAAGCTGAGACAGGCCAAAAGCCAGGCTTCTGGTGCCAGTTAGCTAAGTTGTGAATGCAAAAGAAAAGTTCTGGAAGGAAATTAAAAGTGCTACTCCAGTGAACACATGAATAAGGCCTTTCTGAAATACCCTTACTGCTGATTTGGAGAAAGTCTGCATGGTTTATACAGAAGATCAAACCAATCACAACATTCCCTTAAGCCAAAACCTAATCCAAAGCAAGGCCCTAAACTCTCTTAAATTCTATGCAGGCTGAGAGAGGTGGGAAAGCTGCAGAAGAAAAGTTGGAGAAGCTGCAGAAATCAGTTCATGAGGTTTAAGGAAAGTAGCTCTCTCCATAACACAAAAGTGTGAGGTGAAGCAGCAAGTTCTGACATAGAAGCTGCAGTAAGTTATTCAGAAGATCAAGCTAAAATCATTGATGAAGGTGGCTATACTAAACAACAGATTTTCAGTGTAGATGAAACAGCCTTCTTTTGGAAGAATATGGCATCTAGAAGTTTCATAGCTCAAGAGAAGTCAATGCCAGGCTTCAAAACTTCAAAGGTCAGGCTGACTCTCTTGGTAGTGGCTAAGGCAGCTGGTGATTTTAAGTAGAAGCCAATGCTCATTTGCCATTTTGAAAATCCTATGATCCTTAAGAATCATGCTAAATATACTCTGCCTATGCTCTATAAATGAACAAAAAAGGCTGGATGACAGCATATATCTTTGCACATGACTGAATATTTTAAGCCTACTGTTGAGACCTACAGCTTAGAAAAAAAGATTCCTTACAAAATATTATTGTTTATTGACAATGTACCTGGTTACCCAAGAGTTTTAATGGAGATGTACAAGGATATTAATGTTGTTTTCCTGCCTGCTAACACAGCATCCATTCTGTAGCCCGTATATCAAGGAGTAATTTTGACTTTTAAATCTTATTATTTAAGAAATACATTTCAAAAGGCTATAGCTGCCACAGATAGTGATTTATCTGATATAACTGAGTAAAATGAATTGCAAACATTCTGGAAAGAATTCATCATTCTAGATGCCATTAAGAACATTTGTCTGTGTGAAAAGGTCAAAATATCAACAGTAACAGAAGTTTGGAGGAAGTTGATTCCAACCCTCAAGGATGCTTTGAGGGGTTCAAGACTTCAGGGGAGGTAGTAACTGCAGATATGGTAAAAAAAAAAATAGCAAGAGAGCTAGAATTAGAAGTGGAACCTAAAGATGTGATTGAATTGCTGCATTCTCATGATGCAACTTGAATGGATGAGGAGTTACTTCTTATGGATGAGCAAAGAAAATGGTTTATTGAGATGGAATCTACTCCTGGTGAAGATGCTGTAAACATTGTTGACATGACAACAAAGGAATTAGAATATTACATTAACTTAGTTGAAAAAGCAGCAGCATGGTTTGAAAGGATTGGCTTCAATTTTGAAAGAAGATCTACTCTGAGTAAAGTGTTATCAAATAGCATCACATTCTATAGAGAAATTTTTCATGAAAGGAGGAGTCAATCAATGTGGCAGGCTTCATTTTAAGATGTCTTATTTTTTGAAATTGCCACAACCAACCTAACCTTCAGCATCACCAGCCTGACCAGTCAGCAGCCACCAACATCAAGACAAGATCCTCCACTAGCAAAGAGATTACAACTAGCTGAAGGCTCAGATAATTATTAGCAGTTTTGGGCCATAAAATATTTTTAAAATTATGGTAAATACATTTTTTAAGATGTAGTGCTACTGCAGTATAAACATAATTTTTATATTCACTGGAAAAAAATTTGAGTGAGTCATTTTATTGTGATACTCACTTTACTGCAGTAGTCTGGAACCAAACCCACAATATCACCAAAGTATTCCCCTACATATGCATATAAAATGTCCTCAGACATACTCAAGAAACTGACAGTAGCCACAAAGTCTGGAGAGTAAAACTAAGGAATTTAGTTCCTCAAAATTCTTCAAATTAAATTGTCCACATAAGCACATATTGATTTTATGATTTCAAAATTAAAATTTGAAAATTTATACAATTAACTTAAAAAGTGGATCAAGGCCAGGCACAGTGGCTCATGCCTGTAATCCCAGTACTTTGGAAGGCACAGGTGGGCGGATGACCTGAGGTCAGGAGTTCGAGACCCACCTGGCCAACATGGTGAAACCCTGTCTCTACTAAAATACAAAAATTAGCTGGATGCCTAATGGTGGTGGCGGGCGCCTGTAATCCCAGCTACTCGGGAGGCTGAGGCAGGAGAATCACTTGAACCCAGGACAGGAGGTGGAGGTTGCAGTGAGCTGAGATGGCACTACTGCACTCCAGCCTAGGCAACAGAGACAGACTCCATCTCAAAAATAAAAAAAAAAAAAAGAAAAAGAAAAGAAAAAAGTGGATAAAAAAATTAGGTAGAAATGTAGTGAAATATTTTTAAAATTGTACTTGAGAGTGTACACCAGCAAATTACCAATTATTCTTATATTTCTTCTGTAATGATTTGTTTCTAAATACAAGTATGATTTCATAAGTCAAGAAGAATTAAAATG
Source organism: Hylobates moloch (assembly GCF_009828535.3). NCBI lineage: Eukaryota > Metazoa > Chordata > Mammalia > Primates > Hylobatidae > Hylobates > Hylobates moloch. The sequence goes on along the minus strand of NW_026652297.1, from coordinate 21,869,492 downwards.
GAGTAAAATTCAGGATAAGATTCGTTAGTGAAAGCAGCCAAACTCAAAAGGCTATATACTGTATAATTTAAATTAAATAGCATTCTGGTGAGAGGAGTGGAGCAAGATGGCAGAATAGAAGTCTCCACCGATTGTCTTCCCCACAACGACACCAATGTAACAATTATCTATACACAGCCAAGCACCTTCATAAGAACCAAAAATCAGGTAAGCACTCACAGTACCTGGTTTTACTTCATAGCGCTGAAAGAGGCACTGAAGAGGTAGGAAAAACAGTCTTGAATCACCGACACGACCTCTTCCCCATCACCCAGCAGCAGTAGCATAGTGCTGAGAGTGTTTGCGTGTCCTGGGGAGAAGGCGAGCCAGCAATGAACTCAGTGCTGCCCTTGTTACAGCAGAAAGCAAAACTGGACCAAACTCAGCTGACACCTGCACATGGAGGGAGCATTTAAATCAGCCCCAGCCAGGGGGGGAATCACCAATCCCAGCAGTTGGAAATAGTTCCCATAAGCTTCACCGCCACAGGCTAAAGTGCTCTAGGGCTCCAGCTAAACTTGAAAGGCAGTCTAGGCCATAAGGACTTTAATACCTAGGTGAGCTCTAGTGCTGAACTGGGTCCAGAGACAGTGGACTAGGGGTCCACATGACCTACTAAGACACCAGCCAGGGCAACTAAGGGAGTGCTGGCATCAACCCTCCCCTAATGCCAGGCTGCACAGCTCATGGCTTCAAAAGAGACCTCTTTCTTCCACTTTAGGAGGAGAGATGGAAGAGTGGGGAAGACTTTGTCTTGCATCTTGGACACCTGCTGAGCCACAGCAGGATAGGGTACCAGTCAGTCATGAAATCCCCTTTCCAGGCCCCAGCTCCCAGACAACATTTCTAGACACACTCTGGGCCACGAGGCTATCCACTGCCTTGAATGGAAGGACCCAGTCATGGCAAAATTCATCACCTGCTAACCGAAGAGCCCTTGGCCCCTGAATACCCGGCAGCAATACCCAAGTACTGTGTCAAGGGCTTTGAATGAGACTCAGACTTGCTAGCTTCAGATGAGACACAGCAAATTTCCAGCTGTGGTGGCTGTGGGGTGAGATCCTTTCTGCTTGAGAAAAGTGGATAAAAAAGTTAAGGGACTTTGTCTTGCACCTTAGGTAGCACCTTGGCCAGAGGTGGGTAGAACAAAAAGTGGGCTCTTGGGGTCCACGATTCTAAGACTTGGCTCTGGTACAGCATTTCCGGACCTGCCCTGGCCATACGGGAGCCCATTCCTCTGAAGGATGAGTCTCAGATCAGGCAGCATTAACCACAAGCTGACTGAAGAGTCCTTAGCCTTAAGGGAACATGAGCAATAGTCTGGTAGTGCTCCTCGTGGGCCTGAGGTGATGGCGGCCACAAGGTGAGGCTTCTCTGCCATTGAAAAGAAGAGGGAAGAGTGGGAAGGACTGTGTCTTACGGTTTAAAAGTCAGCTCAGCTGCGGTACAATGGAACATCAGGTACACATCTAAGGTTTTTTACCCTAGTTCCTGGCTCCCAGTTGACACCTCTGGACTGGCCCAGGCCCTGGGGAAGGACATAAGCCTGGCTGGCTTTGCCACTTTATGACTGTAGAGCCTCAGGGCATTGAGCAAACATAGGCAATAGTCAGGGAGTGGTTGTAACAGGTTTTGGGAGAAACCCAATGCAGTCCTAAAGGTGGTGGCTATGGACGTGTTTGTGTCACTCCATTCCCGGCTCCAGGAGGCTTGTAACAGAGGGAGAGAATTGATTTGTTTGGTAGAAAGTAAGTGAAGAGAACAAGAGTCTCTGTCTAGTAATCCAGGGAATTCTTCAGGATCTTGCCCAAGACCATAAGGGCAGTACCTCTGCAAATCTGCAAGAACCACAGTGTTACTGGTCTTGAGGTTTTTCCTAAGGCAGATACAGCTTAGATCACGACACCCAAGTCCTTTCAAATATCTGGAAAGCCTTCCGAGGAAGATAGGCACAAATAAATCCAACTGCAAAGACCTAAATAATACCTAACTTTTCAATCCCCAGACACAGACAAACATCTATAAGCATCAAGACTCCAGGAAAACACGACCTCACCAAATGAAGTAAGGAACCAGGGACCAATCCTGGAGAGACAGAGATATGCAACCTTTCAGACAGAGAATTCAAAATAGTTGTTTTAAGGACACTAAAAGAAATTCAAGATAATACAACAAAAGAATTCAGAATCCTATCAGATAAATTTAACAAAGAGATTGAAATAATTTTTTTTTTTTTTTTTTTTGAGATGGAGTCTCACTCTGTCACCCAGGCTGGAGTGCAGTGGCGCGATCTCGGCTCACTGCAAGCTCTGCCTCCTGGGTTCACGCCATTCTCCTGCCTCAGCCTCCAGAGTAGCTGGGACTACAGGCGCCTGCCACCACGCCCGGCTAATTTTTTGTATTTTTAGTAGAGACAGGGTTTCACCATGGTCTCGATCTCCTGACCTCGTGATCCACCCGCCTCGGCCTCCCAAAGTGCTGGGATTACAAGCGTGAGCCACCGCACCCGGCCGAGATTGAAATAATTTTTAAAAATCAATCAGAAATTCTGGAGCTGAAAAAATGCAATTGGCCTACTGAAGAATGCATCAGAGTCTTTTAAAAGAAGAATTGATCAAGCAGAAGGAGGAATTAGTGAGCTTGAAGACAAACTATTTGAAAATACACAGTCAGAGGAGACAAAAAAAGAATGAAAAACAATAAAGCATGCCTACAGGATCTAGAAAATAGCCTGTTTCCTACAAGAAACACTCTTCACCTATAACGACACACATAGACTGAAAATAAACAGATGAAAAAATATATTCCATGCCAATGGAAACCAAAAAAGAGCAGGAGTCACTACACACCTATCAGACAAAATAGATTTCAAGACAAAAACTATAAGAAGAGACAAAGAAGATCATTGTATGATGATAAAAGGGTCAGTTCAGCAAGAGGATAGAACCATTGTAAGTGTATATGCACCTAACAGTGGAGCACCCAGATATATAAAACATATATTACCAGAGCTAAAGAGAGGAATAGGCCCCAATAAAATAATAGCTTGACTTCAACATCCCACCTTCAGCATTGGGCAGAGCTTCTAGACAGAAAATCAACAAAGAAACCTTAAACTTAATCTGCACTATAGATCAGATAGATCTAATAGCCATTTACAGAGCATTTCATCCAATGGATGCAGTATACACATTCTTTGCCTCAGCACACAGATCATTCTCAAGGACAGACCATATGTCTGGCCACTAAACAAGTCTTAAAACATTCCAAAAATTGTAATAATATCAAGCATTTTGTCTACAACAATGGAATAAAACTGGAAATCAATAACAGAAGAATTTTGGAAACTATACAAATACATGGGAATAAAGCAATATGCTCCTGAAAGACCAGTGGTTCAATGAAGAAACTAAGATAGATATTGAAAAATTTCTTGAAACCAGTGAAAATGGAAACACAACATGCCAAAAGCTATGAGACACAGCAAGAGCAGCAGCACTAAGAGGGAAGTTTATAGCTATAAATGCCTACACAAAAAAGAAGAAAAACTTCAAATAAATAATCTAACAATGCATCTTAAAGCACAAGAAAAGCAAGAGCAAACCAAACCAAAACTAGTAGAAAAAAATAAATAATAAAGATCAGAGCAGATATAAGTAAAACTGAAATTTTAAAAATTACAAAAGATGGCCAGGCGTGGTCGCTCACGTCTGTAATCCCAGCACTTTGGAAGCCCGAGGCGGTTGGATCACTAGGTCAGGAGATCGAGACCATCCTGGCTAACACAGTGAAACCCTGTTTCTACTAAAAATACAAAAACACTTAGCCAGGCCTAGTGGCAGGCACCTATAGTCCTAGCTACTCGGGAGGCTGAGGCAGGAGAATGGCGTGAACCCAGGAGTTGGAGCTTGCAGTGAGCCAAGATTGCGCCACTGCACTCCAACATGGGCAACAGAGCCAGACTCCGTCTCAAAAAAAAAAAAAATTACAAAAGATCAATGACACAAACAGTTGTTGTTTTTTTTTTTTTTAATTAAATAGAAAAACCTTTAGCCAGACTAAGAAAAAAACAGAGAAGATCCAAGTAAGTAAAATCTGAGATGAAAGGGGAGACTTTACAACTGACACCACAGAAATTCCAAGGGTCATTAGAGGCTACTATGAGCAACTATATGCCAATAAATTGGAAAATCTAGAAGAAATTGACAAATTCCTAGACACATACAGCCTACCAAGATTGAACCATGAATAAATCTAAACCCTGACCAGACCAAGAACAAGTAATGAGATTGAAGCCATAGTAAAAAGTCTCCCAGTAAAGAAAACCTCAGGACCCAATGGCTTCACTGCTGAATTCTGCCAGCCATCTAAAGAAGAACTAATACCAATCCTATTCAAATTATTCTGAAAAATAGAAGAGGAAAGAATACTTCCAAACGCATTCTATAAGACCAGTATTACTCTGATACCGAAACTAGACAAAGACACACCAAAAATCAAAACTACAGGCCAATATCCCTGATGAAATTAATGCAAAAATCCTCAATAAAATACTAGCAAACTGAATTTAACAACACTAGATTTTCCAATTTATTGGCATATAGTTGCTCATAGTAGCCTCTAATGACCCTTGGAATTTCTGTGGTGTCAGTTGTACAGTCTCCCCTTTCATCTCAGATTTTACTTACTTGGATCTTCTCTGTTTTTTTCTTAGTCTGGCTAAAGGTTTTTCTATTTAATTAAAAAAAAAAAAAACAAACAACTTTTTGTGTCATTGATCTTTTGTAATTTTTTTTTTTGAGACGACGTCTGGCTCTGTTGCCCATGTTGGAGTGCAGTGGCGCAATCTTGGCTCACTGCGAGCTCCAACTCCTGGGTTCACGCCATTCTCCTGCCTCACAATAGCCAACTCCTCAGGTCATGATGACCAAGTGGGATATATCCCTGGGATGCAACATATGCAAATCAATCAATGTGATACATCATATCAACAGAACGAAGGACAAAAACCATATGATCATTTCAAATGATCCTGAAAAAGCATTTGATAAAGTTCAACATCCCTTCATGATAAAAGCCTTCAAAAAGTTTGTATAGAAGGAACATGCCTCAACAGATTAAAAGCCATATTTAACAGACCCACAGCTAGTATCATACTGAATGGGGAAATACTGAAAGCCTTTCCTCTAAAATCTGGGACGCAACAAAGATAAGCATGCCCACTTTCACCACTGTTATTCAACATAGTACTGGAAGTCCTATCTACAGCAATCAGGCAAGAGAAAGATACAAAAGGCATCCAAATTGGAAAGGAAGAAGTCAAATTATTCTTGTTTGCAGATGATATAATCTTATATTTGGAAAAACCTAAAGAGTCCCTCAAAAAATTATCAGAACTGATAAATTCAGTAAAGTTGCAGGGTATGAAATCCACATAAAAAAATCGGTAGCATTTCTATATATCCACAGTGAATAATCTGAAAAAGATATTTAAAAAGTAATCCAATTTACAATAGCCACAAATAAAATTAAATACCTAGAAATTAACCAAAGAAGTGAAAGATCTCTATAATGAAAACTATAAAACACCAATGGAAGAAATTGAAGATAACACCAAAGAACATGAAAAGATATTTCATGTTCATGGACTGGAAGAATCAATATTGTTAAAATGTCTATACTACCCAAAGCAATCTATAGATTCAATGCAATTCCTATTAAAATACCAATGTTATTCTTCACAGAAATAGAAAAAAACTATCCTAAAATTTATATGGAACAACAAAAGACCCAGAATAGTCAAAGCTATCCTAAGCAAAAAGAACAAAACTGGAAAAATCATATTACCTGACTTCTAATAGCCACAGCATGGTACAGAGCTCTAATAGCCAAACAGCATGGTACTGGAATAAAAACAAACACACAGACCAATGGAGCAGAATAGAGAACCCAGCAACAAATCCACACACCTACAGTGAACTCATTTTCGATAAAGATATTGTATTAGTTCATTTTTGCATTGCTATAAGGAAATACCTGAGACTGGGTATCTTATAAAGAAAAGAGGTTTAATTGGCTTACAATTCTTCAGGCTGTACAGGAAGCATGGCAGCCTCTGCTTCTGGGGAGGGCTGAGGGAACTTCTACTCATAGTGGAGGGCGAAGTGGGAGCAGGCATCTTACATGGCAGGAGCAGGACTGAGAGAGAGAGGGAAGGTGCTACACACTTTTAAACAACCAGATCTTGTGAAAACTCACTCACTATACAGTACCAAGGGAGATGGTGCTAAATCATTCATGAGAACTTGGCCCCCATGATCCAATCACCTCCTGCTATACTAGATCCCACCTCTAACACTGGGGATTACAATTTGACATGAGATTTGGGCAGGAACACAGATCCAAACCATATCGGGTACCATGTACATGCAATGGGAAAAAGACAGTCTCTTCAATAAATAGTGCTGAGAAAACTGGATACCCCTAGGCAGAAGAACGAAACTAGACCCCATCTCTCATCATATAGAAACATCAAATCAAAATGGATCAAGGAATTAAATCTAAGACCTCAAACAATGTAACTACTACGAGAAAATGTTAGATAAACTCTCCAGGACATCAGTCTGCACAAAGATTTCTTGAGCAACACCCCACAAGTACAGGCAACGAAAGCAAAAATGGACAAATGGGATCATATCAAGTTAAAAAAAAAACTCTTGTACAGCAAAGGATACAATCAACAAACTGAAGAGACAACCCACACAATGGGAGAAAACATTTGCAAACTACCCATCTGATGCGGTTTGGATTTATGTCCCCACCCAAATCTCATGTTGAATTGTAATCCCCAATGTTGGAGGTGGGGCCTAGTGGGAGGTTATTGGATCATGGGGGCAGATATCCCGCTTTGCTGCGGTTCTCATGATGGAATTCTCACAAGATCAGATTGCTTAAAAGTATGTAGCACCTCCCCGCTCTCTCTTCATTCAGCTATGACCATGTGAAGATGTGTCTGCTTCCCCTTCACCTTCTGCCATGATTGTAAGTTTCCTGAGGCCTCCCCAGCCATACTTCCTGGGCAGCCTGCAGAATCATGAGCCAATTAAACCTCTTTTTTTTATAAATAACCCAGTTTCAGGTATTTCTTTATAGCAGTACAAGAACAGACTAATACACCAACTGACAAGGGATAAATAACCAGAACATATAAGGAGTTCAAGTAACTCTATAGGAAAAAATCTAGTAATCCAATTAAAAATAGGCAAAAGATTTAAATATACATTTCCCGCAAGAAGGCACACAGATGGCAATAGACATACAAAAAGTGCTCACCATCATTGATCATCAGAGAAGTGCAAATCAAAACTACAATGAGACATCATCTCATTCCAGATTAAATGGCTTATATTCAAAAGACAGGCAATAGCAAATGCTGGCAAGGATGTGGATAAAAGGGAACCCTTGTACACTTTTGGTGGGAATGTAAATTAGTACAACCACTATGAAGAACTATTTGGAGGTTCCTCAAAAAACTAAAAATAGAGCTACCGTATGATCCATCATTCCACTGAGTATATACTCAAAAGAAAGAAAATCAGCACATCAAAGAGATACCCGAGTTCCCATATTTGTTGCAGCACTGTTCACAATAGCCAAGATTTAGAAGCATCCTAAGGATCCATCAACAGATTAACGGATAAAGAAAATGTGATACTTATACACAATGGAGTACTATTCAGCCATAAAGAAAGAATGAGATTCAGTCATTTGCAAAAACAGGATAGAGCTGGAAGTCATTAAGTGAAATATGCCAGGCACAGAAAGACAAATAACACCTGTTCTCATTTATTTGTGGGAGCTAAAAATTAAAACAATTGAACCCATGGAAACAGAGATTAGAAGCATAGTTATGAGAGGCTGGGAAGGATAGTAGGAGGATGGGGAGGAGTTGGGGATGATTAATGGGTAAGAAAAAATAGTTTGAATACATGAATAAGGCCTAGTATTTGACAGCCCATCAGGGTGACTCTAGTCAATAAAAATTTAATTGTACATTTAAAAACAACTAAAAGAGTACAATTGGATTGTTTGTAACACAATGGATAACGCTTGAAGGGATGGATGCCCCATTTTCCATGGTGTGATTATTAGGCACTGCATGCCTGTATCAAAATATCTCAAATACCCCATAAATATACCCATTATGTACTCAGAAAAAATTTAAAAATAAGTAAATAATAAAAAATAAATAGCATTTTGAAACAGGCAAAACCATAGGGAGAAAAAATAGCTCAGTAGTAATATCAGGAGTTAGAAATGGGGTAGGGTTTGACTACAAAGGACAGCATAAGGCCATTTTACAGTAATAAAAGTATTCTGTATCTTGATTGTCACAGTACTTATATCACTCATGGTCAATATAAAATGAAAATATAATCGAAAGAATCAACAAAAACAAAACTGGCTAGATTGATCAAGGAAGAAAAAAGAGAAGACATTAACTCTAAGGAATAAAAATGAAGCTGTAACTTCAGATACTTCTGATACCAAAAGAAAATTAGAGAATATTATAAAGAGTATCAATACACTTGAAAACTTAAATGAAATGTGCAAATTCCTAGAAAAACATAAATCAACAAAACTGACTCAAAAGAAAAAACCCAGAGCACTTCAGTAGTCTTAAAAGTATGAAGTAAATTGAATAGAAACTTTTAAATCTTCCCATAGGCTGGCTGTGATCGTATACTCCCATAGCCTCAGTTACTTGGGAGGCTGAGGCAGGAGATTCCCTTGAGACCAGGAGTTTGAGGCTGTATTGTGCTATGACTGTGTCTGTATATAGCCACTGCATTCCAGCCTGGGCAACATAGCAAGACTCTGTCTCTAAAAATTTACCCCAAAAAATCTTCCCACAGAACACATCAAGCCTATGTGGGTTTTTTTTAGTGATTTATAGCAAACATTAAAGAACAAACATTTTAAAACTATGCAAGATATCCTGAAGTATAAAAAAGAGAGAGCATTTCCCAACTCATGTGATGAGGCCAGCATAATTGCACAGTAAAAACTGACCAAGATAATGTGAGAAACAAAAATTAAAACCCAATTTAAATCATAAACACAGATACAAAAATCCTAAACAAAATATTAGCAAACTGAATTTAATAACATACTAGGAAAAGATGATAACATATGGCCAAATTAATTTCATTTCAGGAATGAGAGGTTGGCTTAACAATAGAAACCAATTGTTACAATTAACTACAATTTTTTTTTTTTTTTTTTTAGATGGAGTCTTGCACTTTCACCCAGGCAGGACTGCAGTGGCACTATCTCAGCTCATTGAAAGCTCTGGCTACAATCTTAATTTAAAGAATAAATATAATACGATCAGCTTAAAAAAAACAGAAAACAGAAAAACATGTTGTATAAAATTCAATATGAATTCCTGATAAACATTCTTATCAAACTAGTAATACAAAGACATTTCCTTTTCTGATAAATGGCATATACTAAAAACCTACTGCAAATGTTATGTTACACTTAAATTGTGAAATGTTGAAAAAATTCCCTTTAAATTTAGGAGAAAAAAAAAACAGGGCACTTACCATCAACTTTTGTATTTAATCTTGTACTGGAGGTTTTAACCAATACTATAGAAGGAAGTTGAAGAATACAGATGGGATATGATAAAACAAAATAGTCATTACTCACAGTTGATATGATGTCTACGTAGTCATTCGCAGAGAATCTACACAAAAATACAAGCCAATTAAAGAGCTGAACAATTCTGACAGATAAAAATGCAATATATAAAGGTAAAACAGTACAATCAGAATATATAATTTTAAAGAAACATAACTTATAATAGCATAAAACCCATGAGGTGTTAGTTGGACACAGTGGTATGTACCTGTAGTTTCAGCTACTCAGGAGGCAGAGGTGGAGCAATCACTTGAGCCCAGGAGTTCAAGGCCAGCCTGGGCAACATAGTGAGACTCTGTCTATAAGAAAAAAAAAAAAAGATAACCTACTAAAGATGTGCAAAGCTGAATGGGGAGAATGATACATCTGTGAAATATATTCAAAAAGACAAAAATAAAGGAGTACTTAATATGCTATGTTGATTTGTCAGAAAATTCAATTTTATAGAGATGTCAATTCTTCCCTAATCTATAGAGTCAAATTAATTTTAACAAAAATTGTAATAGGCTTTTATTTTATTACTTTTAAAAATTTTGTGGGTACATAGTAAGTATGTATACTTATGGGGTACATGAAATGCTTTGATGCAGGTATGCAATGTCAAATAAGCACATCATGGAAAATGGAGTATCCACCCCTTCAAGCATTTATCCTTTGAGTTACAAACAATTCAATTACATCCTTAGGTTACTTTAGGTTACACCATACATTAAAATCAATTTCAGTTCAAGCACATCTTTAAATATGAAAAGCAGAGATATAAAGCACTTAGAAGATAATTTGAGAGTATAGCTTTATGAAATTGCAGGAAAAAATTTAAGATACAAAAAAAGCACAAAACCACATAACATGATTACAGACTTAGTTCCATTAAAATTAAGAACTTTTGCTCACCAAAATATATAATAAAGAGAATAAAAAGAGAGGACAGTGTTTGGAAATCTTGTAACATATACGACTGACAAAGTATCAGTATTCACACTATAAAATGAACCACAAATCAATTTTTAAAAGACAACACAACAGAAGAATGGGCGAAATACTTAGGCACTTCAGAAAAGAAAAAATATGAATGGTCCATAGAAATGTGAAAAGATGCTCAATCTCATTAGTAATCAGGGACATGTACATTAAAATCAGATTGAGATACAATTTTATTCACACAAGTTAGACTAATTTAAGAAATGTGATAATGTCTTTCATGTGCGTCCGTGTAAAGAGACCACCAAACAGGCTTTGTGTGAGCAATAAAGCTTTTAATCACCTGGGTGTGGGCGGGCTGAGTCTGAAAAGAGTCAGCCAAGGCAGATAAGGGTGGGGCTGTTTTATAGAATTTGGGTAGATAAAGGAAAATTACAGTCAAAGGGGGTTGTTCTCTGGCGGGCAGTGGGGGTCACAAGCTGCTCAGTGGGGGAGCTTTTGAGCCAGGATGAGCCAGGAAAAGGACTTTCACAAGGGAATGTCATCACTTAAGGCAAGGACCGGCCGTTTTCACTCCTTCTGTGGTGGAATGTCATCAGTTAAGGCAAGGACTGGCCATTTACACTTCTTTTGTGGTGGAATGTCATCAGCTAAGGCGGGGCAGGGCATATTCACTTCTTTTCTGATTCTTCAGTTACTTCAGGCCATCTGGGCATATACGTGCAAGTCACAGGGGATGCGATGGCTTGGCTTGGGCTCAGAGGCCTGACATTCCTGCCTTCTTATATTAATAAGAAAAATAAAACAAAATAGTGTTGAAGTGTTGGGGCGGCGAAAATTTTTTGGGGGGTGGTATGGAGAGAGAGAATGGGCAATGTTTCTCAGGCCTGCTTCGAGCGGGATTAGGGGCGGCGTGGGAACCTAGAGTGGGAGAGATTAAGCTGAAGGAAGATTTTGTGGTAAGGGGTGATACTGTGGGGTTGTTAGAAGAAACATTTGTCGTGTAGAATTATTGGTGATGGGCTGGATACGGTTTTGTATGAGTTGAAAAACTAAATGGAATAAGAGAAGGAGAAAAACAGGTATAAAAGGTCTAAGAATTGGGAGGACCTAGGATGTTTAATTAGAGAGTACCTAAGGAGATTCAGCATAGTCCTGCCAGCAAAGATTATTTATTTACTTCAAGAGTTAAGAGGGGCAGTTTGGGGATAGCACCAGGAGATATCAGCTGTGATGGCTTGGAGAAACAGTGTAAACTGGCAGTGTAAACAAGAGCAGGGCATGTATGAGTAGTTGAGAACGGAGAATAGGAGTATGACTAGAGAGAAGATAGTAGGGATGACAAGTTTTTTGGGTCACAGTCAGTTGGTCTGGTGTCTGGAATGAGACTGGGGCCTAATAAAAAGGAGCGTCTATACAGGAGCTCAAATGGGCTGTACCTTGTAGCATTCTGAGGACAGGTCTGACTTCTGAGAAGGGAAAGTGGTAATAGTATTGTCCAGTCCTTTTTAAGTTGGTGGCTGAGCTTGGTGAGGTGTGTTTTTTTTTTTTTTTGAGACAGAGTCTTGCTGTCGCCCAGGCTGGAGTGCAGTGGCGCAATCTCGGCTCACTGCAGGCTCTGCCCCCCGGGGTTCACGCCATTCTCCTGCCTCAGCCTCTCGAGTAGCTGGGACTACAGGCACCCGCCATCGGTGAGGTGTGTTTTTAAAAGACGTTTAGTCCGTTCTACTTTTCCTGAAGACGGAGGACCGTAAGGGATATAAAGGTTTCACTGAATACTAAGAGCCTGAGAAACTGCTTGGCTGATTTGACTAACAAAGGCTGGTCTGTTATCAGAAGGTATAGAGGCGGGAAGGCTAAACTAAGGAATTATGTCTGACAGAAGGGAAGAAATGACTGCGGTGGCCTTCTCAGACCCTGTAGGAAAGGCCTGTACCTATCCAGTGAAAGTGTCTACCTAGACTAAGAGGTATTTTACTTACCAGACTTGGGGCATGTTGAGTAAAGCTAACTTGCCAGTCCCGGGTGGGGGCAAATCCTCGAGCTTGATGTGTAGGGAAGGGAGGGGGCCTGAATAATCCCTGAGGAGTAGTAGAATAGCAGATGGAACACTGAGAAGTGATTTCCTTGAGGATAGATTTCCACGATGGAAAGGAAATGAGAGGTTCTAAGAAGCAGGCTAGTGGCTTGTACTGTAGCGTAGCCTGGCTTTGCTGGTGTGTGGCGATTAGGCCTGGTGGAACCGCCATCAGTAAATCAAGCGTAATCAGGGTGAGGAACAGGAAAGAAGGAAATATGGGGAAATGGGGTGAATGTCAGGTGGATCAGAGAGATACAGTCATGGGGGTCAGCTGTGGTATCAGGAATAATGCGTGAGGCCAGATTGAAGTCCGGGCCAGAAACAATGGTAATTGTGGGACTTAACAAAGAGTGAGTACAGCTGAAGCAGCCGGGAGCAAAGTATATGTGTCAGGTATGAGGAAGAAAATAGATTTTGGAAGTTATGAGAAATGTAGAGAGTGAGTTGAGCATAGTTTGTGATTTTTAGGGCCTCTAAAAGTATTAAGGCAGTGGCAGCCGCTGCACACCGACACGAGGGCTAGGCTAAAACAGTAAAATCAAGTTGTTTGCAAAGAAAGGCTACAGGGTGTGGTCCCGGCTCTCGTGTAAGAATTCTGACCACACTAACCATGCCTAGGAAGGAAAGGAGTTGTTTTGTAAGGGATTGAGGTTTGGGAGATTAATTGGACATGATCAGCAGGGAAAGCACGTGTGATTTTATGAGAATTATGCTGAGATAGGTAACAGGTAAGGAAGAAATTTGGGCTTGACTGAAGTAATGGGGGCTGTCTGTGAAGCTTTGGGGCAGTACAGCCCAGATAATTTGCTGAGCCTGATGGGTATCAGGGTCAGTCCAAGTGAAAGCGAAGATAGGCTGGGATGACGGGTGCAAAGGAATAGTAAAGAAAGCATGTTTGAGATCCAGAACAGAATAATGGATTGTGGAGGGAGGTATTGAGTCTAGGAGAGTATATGTGTTTGTCACCATCAGGTGGATAGGCAAAACAATTTGGTTGATAAGGCATAGATCCTGAACTAACTTGTAAGCCTTGTCTGGTTTTAGGACAGGTAAAATGGGGGAATTGTAAGGAGAGTTTATAGGCTTTAAAAGGCCATGCTGTAGCAGGCGAGTGATAACAGGCTTTAATCCTTTCAAAGCATGCTGTGGGATGGGATATTGGCATTGATTGGGGTAAGGGTGATTAGGTTTTAATGAGATGGTAAGGGGTGCATGATCGGTCACCAAAGAGGGAGTAGAGGTATCTTATACTTGTGGGTTAAGGTGGGGGAATACAAGAGGAGGATGCAAAGGAGGCTTTGGATTGGGAAGAAGGGCCGCAATGAGATGTAGCTGTAATCCAGGAATAGTCAGGGAAGCAGATAATTTAGTTAAAGTGTCTCGGCCTAATAAGGGAACTGGGCAGGTGGGGATAACTAAAAGGAGTGCTTAAAAGAGTATTGTCTAAGTTTTAAGAGGTTTAGAAGCCTGGCTGTCAATACCCACAAACAGTTATGGAGGCAAGGCCCTTGAAAATAAGGTAATGTGGAGTGGGTAGCCTCCGTATTGATTAAGAAGGGGACGGACTTACCTTCCACTGTGAGAGTTACCCGAAGCTCAGCGTCCGTGATGGTCTAGGGGACTTCTGAGGTGATCCGGCAGCATCAGTCTTCAGCCACTAAGCCAAGAAGATCTGGGAAGGAGTCAGAGAGCCTTAGGCCAGAATTCCAGGGGCTCTGGGAGTGGCTGCCAGGTGAGTCAGACAATCCGATTTCCAGTGGGGTCCCACACAGGTGGGACACGGCTTAGGAGGAATCCTGGGCTGCAGGCATTCCTTGGCCTGGTGGCCAGATTTCTGGCATTTGTAGCAAGCTCCTGGGGGAGGAGGTTCTGGAGGAACGCCTGGCCACTGCGGTTCAGGCATTTGGAAGTTCTTGTGTGCTGGAGATGTGGCTGGGGTTTGTCTCACAGTGGAGGCAAGGAATTGCAACTTTTTTCTATTATTGTACACCTTGAAGGCGAGGTTAATTAAATCCTGTTGTGGGGTTTGAGGCCCAGAATTTAATTTTTGGAGTTTTATTTAATGTCGGGAGCAGATTGGGTAATAAAACATATACTGAGAATAAGACGGCCTTTTGACATTTTAGGGTCTAGGGCTGTAAAGTATCTCAGGGTTACTGCCAAACGAGTGATGAACTGGGCTGGATTTTTATATTTGATGAAAAAGGGCCTAAACCCTATCTGATTTGGGATAAAGAAAAAGGAGCATTAACCTTGACTATGCCTTTAGCTCCAGCCACCTTTTTAAGAGTAAACTGCTGGGCAGGTTGGGGAGGGCTAGTTACGGAACAAAACTGTAAGCAGGACCTGGTGTGAGGAGGGGAGGTGATGAAAGGATTATAGGGTGGAGGAGCGGAGGCTGAGGAAGAATTGGGACCTAGCTCAGCCTGGCGAGGAGGGGAGAGTTCAGATGGGTCTGTAGAAAAGGAAGATTAGAAAGACTCAGCAACACTTGGGGTTGGGACTGAGTGGACAGGTAGGAGGGAAAGAAGGAAGATTTGGGATGAGTTGCATTGGGAACAGAGACTAGAGAGGGACCAATGTAAAAGAATGCCTGGACGTCAGGCACCTCAGACCATTTGCCCATCTTACGACAAGAATTATTTAGATCTTGTAGGATGGAAAAATTCAAAGTGCCGTTTTCCGGCTATTTGGAACTACTGTCGAGTTTGTATTGGGGTCAAGCAGCATTGCAGAAGAAAATAAGAGGCTTAGATTTTAGGTCAGGTGAGAGTTGAAGAGGTTTTAAGTTCTTAAGAACACAGGCTAAGGGAGAAGAAGGAGTAATGGAAGGTGGAAGCTTGCCCATAGTGAAGGAGGCAAGCCCAGAGAAAAGAGTAGAGACACGGAGAAGGGGTGGGGGGTTGTTGCCCTCCAGAAAAGCAGAGAAGGGGTCAGGGTGCAGAGATACGAGGTCGGGGCATGGAAATAAGGGATCAGGGTGCAGAGATATAAGAGGTTGGGGCACAGAAATAAAGGATCAGGGCGCAGAGATATAAGAGGTTGGGGCATGGAAATAAGGGATCAGGGCACAGAGATATAAGAGGTCGGGGCACAAAAATAAGGGATTGGGGCGCAGACATAAGAGGTTGGGGCATGGAAATAAAGGATTGGGGCACAGAGATACAAGGTTGGGGTACTTGCCCCTCCGCCAGAAAAGCGGGACTTGCTGCTAAGGGTGAAGGAGAAGGGGTTGGGGGTTTCTTGCCCCCCAGCAATGCGGAGAAGGGGTAGAGACATGGAGAGAAGGGGTTGGGGTACTTGCCCCTTCCCCAGAAAAGCGGGACTTGCCGCTAAGGGTGAAGGACCAAGGCAGGCGTCCCTGCATGGTCTGACACCTCTGGAACCTGGGTGAATAATCAGAGAGGCGTCCCTGCAATGGTTAAACACCAAGGGAAGGCTGCCTTCCCTAGTCAGTGACTGGTGCCGGAGTTTTGGGTCCACGGATAAAACGTGTCTCCTTTGTCTCTACCAGAAAATGAAAGGAATTGAAATTAAAAGAAGGGAGAGATTGAAGTGTGGCACCAAGATTGAAAGGAGAAAGAGGTTGAGGGATAGTGAGGGAGGTTGGAGAAGAGAGTAAAAAGGGGCCACTTACTGGATTTGAAATTGGTGAGATGTTTCTTGGGCTGGTTGGTCTGAGGACCTGAGGTCGTAGGTGGATCTTTCTCATGGAGCAAAGAGCAGGAGGACAGGGGATTGATCTCCCAAGGGAGGTCCCCTGATCCGAGTCACGGCACCAAATTTCATGCGCATCTGTGTAAAGAGACCACCAAACAGGCTTTGTGTGAGCAGTAAAGCTTTTAATCACCTGGGTACAGGCAGGCTGAGTCCAAAAAGAGTCAGCCAAGGGAGATAAGGGTGGGGCCGTTTTATAGGATTTGGGTAGATAAAGGAAAATTACAGTCAAAGGGGGTTGTTCTCTGGCAGGCAGAGTGGGGGTCACAAGGTGCTCAGTGGGGGAGCTTTTGAGCCAGGATGAGCCAGGAAAAGGACTTTCACAAGGTGATGTCATCACTTAAGGCAAAGACCGGCCATTTTCACTTCTTTTGCGGTGGAATATCATCAGTTAAGGCAAGGACCGGCCATTTACACTTCTTTTGTGGTGGAATGTCATCAGTTAAGGCAAGGACCGGCCATTTACACTTCTTTTGTGGTGGAATGTCATCAGTTAAGGCCGGGCAGGGCATATTCACTTCTTTTGTGATTCTTCAGTTACTTCAGGCCATCTGGGCGTATACATGCAAGTCACAGGGGATGCGATGGCTTGGCTTGGGGTCAGAGGCCTGACAATGTCTAATGTTGGAGAGATGATGGAGTAACAGAAATGCTCACACACTACTGGGGGAGTGTGAATTTGTACAACCATGTTGGAAGACTATTTGGCTTTATCTAGTAGAGGTGAACTTTTGTATATCTTATGACCCAGGAATTTCACTTCAATTTATGCCCTAGAAAAATTATTGCACCTGTGTGTCTATATGCAAAAATATTCACAGTAGCCTCATGTATAATAATGAAAAATTGGAACTAACCTAAATATTCATTAATAAAATAATGAATAAATAAATTTTGCAGTATTCACATAATGGAATATATATATAAGTGAAATAAACTACAGTCACATGCCTCAATATGGATGAACCCCAGAAGTGTTAAATTTACTGAAATAAGTATCTTACAGAAGGATGTACAACCGCATACACTATACTTTCATAAAGAATTCTATTAATATAAATTTCAAAACATGATCACTACACATTGCATACAGGTATCACAATATCACCTGTACCTCCAAAATATGTACAACTATTATATATCAATATAAAAAACACATTAAAACATGTAAAACTAATTCACATATTATCTAAAAATACAAACACATGATTAAACTATCACAAAAGAAGAGAAATTAAGCACAGGAAAAGATGCTTAGTATCATTAGTCATTAGGGAAATGTAAATGAAAACCACAGTGAGTCACCATTTCATATCCACTAGGATGGCTATAATCAAAAAGACAGATAATACCAAGGGTTGATAAGGATGTGGAGAAACTGGAACCCTCATACTTCTATTGGAAATGTAAAATTCTGTCATCACTTTGGAAAACAGTCTGGAAAAGTGTGAAACACTCTGAAAGACAGTTACTCAAACGTTTAAATACAGAGTTACCATATAACCCAGCAATTCCACTCCAAGGTACTGAAATACTCCAAAAGAACTGAAAATATAAGACTACACAAACTTGTACATGAATGTTCATAACAGCATCATTCATAATAGTCAAAAATGTGAACAACCTAAACGTGCATCAACAGACAAATCACAAATAAAATGTGATGTATTCACACAATGGAATATTACTCAGCAATAAAAAGGAATGACATATTGATACAGTCTGCAACATAGATGACCCTTGAAAACATGTTAAGTGAAGGAGCCAGACACAAAAGACCACATATTCTATAATTTTATTTCTCTGAAATACCCCAAATAGGAAATCTAAATAGAAATAAAATTGATTAGTGATTGCCTAGGGTGGGAGTTAGGGGAAAGGGGAGAATGAATATAACTGCTAAGGAGTACAGGATTTCTTTAGGGGATAATGAAAATGTTCTAAAATTTATTGTGGTGATGGTTGTACAACTCTGTTAATGTACAAAAAACATTAATTGTACGCTTTAAATGGGTCCATTGTATGATAAGTGAATTATATTACAAAAAAAGCTGTTATAAAAGATAAAATAAAATAAGGGCATGGGAGTATAAACAAAAATTTATAATAATGGTTACCTTTGAGAGGGAGAGAAGGGAATAGAATTAGGGAGGAACCCACAGAACATTTCACAGTAAGATGCTTTTTATTAAACTAGATGATGGCACACATTGGTATGCTATATCCTAATCTAATAACACAGACATATGTTATTAAATAATTAAAATTATTTTAGTGGCTAAGCATATGAAAAAGTTTAACCCCTCAAATATTAATAAGACAACAATCACATTGTTATTTTTAAACCTATGAAATTTCTAAGTGTTTGCATTTGTGTGGTGAAACACATGATCTTATACATTGCTGGTGGGGGGGTGTTGAACATTGGCAGAAGCTGTCTGGGGAACAAATCTCACAATGTGTATCATGAACCTTAAAATACGCATACTCTTTCACCTAGCATTTCTATTTCTGGGAGTATATTTATATCCTTCTCCCTTTGAATCTGGGAAGGCCTCATGACTTGCTTTGACTGACAAGGTGAAGCAGAAGTAATCCACTGGGACTTCCAGGCCTAGGCCTTAGGAGGACTGTCTGGGAATTTCCATTCTCTACATCCTGGAAGCCAGTCACCACGCTATGAATAAGCTCAGGCTACACTGCGGAATGATGAAAGGCCACATAGAGAGAGGCCCAGGAGGAGAAGAAACTGTCTTGGATGGGGCAGCCCCAGCCACTCATCAGCTGAATGCAGCTCCATGAGCAACCTCAACTATACCACAAGGAGCAGAACTTCCCAGCTGAGCCCAGCCAGCCCACAGAATAGTGAAAAATAAATCATTGTCTTTGTTTTAAGCCACTAAGTTTGGGATGATTTGTAATGCAACAACAGAGCTAAACAATATCCTAAAAACATGATGAGAGATGTGAACAAATATTTATGGACAAGGCTGCACACAAGTATTACGGGCAATAATAAAAAATTAGAATGTATCTAAATGCCTGTGTTGGCGTCTATTGTTTCTTTGTCTACTCAGCATCCATTCTATTTTGTAACAGAATCCAGAATTTCCTTTAAGAAAACCTCCCTCCTCATTTTCAGTCAATGTGGTTCCAATGAGGTTTTTCCCTACCCAGGAGTGAACATCTGACTCAGACTTGGCACAAGACCCTTTGGGGTTAGTTCAAGGATGGGCCATGACTCATGCAATGTGGTCACAATCAGAGTGAATCCAAGACTTGCTCAGGAGTTATAGGAAAGTGTTCTTTCTTTTTAGACTGTTCGTAGCCAGAATGATTGAAGGTGAGAGTTCCTAAGGTTGGGAATTAAGTGAACACCACAGGAGGTAGAACTGGGGGATGTAGAGAACCATGGCTACATGACATTTTTTAGTCCCTACATCAAGCTATACCCTGGACTTTTGGGTATATGAGCCAGTATGAGTCCTTTGGCTTAAGCCAGTTAAGTTGGGTTTTCTGTCTCTTGCAATCAAGATTCCCAACCAGTATAAGGTCTGTCTAAGTCAGGAAAATTTTGTTTGCAAAGGAAAAGACATTCACGCAAACTAACTCCAGAAAACCAGGGAAAGTAAAGGAAGCAGAGATTCTTATGGGATTCATGAGAATTAGAAATTTATGAAACTGCAAATCTCTCCATTTTTTTGTAGTTTCTATTTTAAATGTGTCTACATCCTTTTTTTTTTTCTGTTTTATAGCTGGTTCTTCTGTCCCCTTAACACAGAAATTATCATAATAACCTCAGTTATTATGATAACCAGACTTTGTAAATCAGATGGTTCATAAAGTAAAAAAAAGTTATGGAACCCAGACTTTATGTTACCTTTAAACTTGTTTCCCCACACATCTAGATCACATAGTATCAGTATCCCAGTGCTAAATTCCCAAAGTAAAGATCTGATGGGCCCAGCTTTGGCCAAGTGTCTACCATGTCCAAAATATTTATGATGTCTCTAGGGGTTCTCTTTTTTGAAGCTGTGAGCCGAACATGTTTTCTAAAGAAAGATGTGGTCAAGGAGTAAATTATCTGCATCTCTAGAACACCACAAGACAAAGGAGGAATAAGTAAGCAAATGGTGATGCACTATGTAACATATGTAGTCACCCAAAACATGTTTTCAAAAAGTGATTAACATTATTCAACAAATGATGCAGGGACAACAGGATTGCCTCATGCAAAGGAATGGAGTTGGACTCACCTCATTCCATATACAAAAATCAACTGCAAATGGATCAAAGAGCTAACTATAACAGTTAAAACTATAAAACTCTTAGAAGAAAACTTAGTTGTACATCTCCATGACCTTAGATTTGGCAGCGACTTCTTAGATATGAGACCAAATTATAAGCAACAAAAGAAAAAATAGGTAAGTTGGGCTTCATAAAATTAAAAACTTTTGTGTATCAAAGGACACTGTGAAGAGAGTGAAAAGACAGCCCATAGAATAGGAGAAAATATTTACAAATCATATATCTGATAACGGTTTAATATCCAGAATATGTAAATGATTTATGTAACTCAACAACAACAATAAAACCACCCAATTTTTAAAAAAAGACTTGAATAGACCTTTCTCTAAAGAAGATATACAAATGGCCAACAAACACATGGAAAGACATTCAATGCCATTAGTGGTTAGGAAAATGCAAATTAAAACCACAAAGAGTTATCATTTCATCTCCACCAAGATAACTATATTTAAAAAAATAGACAATAACAAGTGTTGGAAAGGATGTGGAGAAATTGGAACACTCACACATTGCTAGTGGAAGTGTAAAATGGTGGAGTCACTGTAGAAAACAATTTGGCAGTTCTTCAATAAGTTAAACATAGAATGACCAGATAATTCAGCAATTCTGCTCCTAGCTGTATACCTAAAAGAATTGAAAACAGATGTTCAGACAAAAACTTACACATAAATGTTCACAGCAGCAGTATCCACAATAGTCAAAAGGTAGAAACAACCCAAATGTCCATCAAATAATGAATGGATAAACAAAATGTGGTATAACCATACAATGAAATATTATTCAGCCTTAAAATGGAATGAAGTACTGATACAGGCTACAACATAAATATCTCTTGAAAACATTATGCTAAGTGAAATAGTCCAGTCACAAAAAGGCCACGCATTGTATGATTCATTCATATGAAACGTCTTGGGAGGTGGAGCTTGCAGTGAGCCGAGATTGCGCCACTGCGCTCCAGCCTGGGTGACAGAGTGAGACTCCGTCTCAAAAACAAACAAACAAAAAGAAGTGTCTCCCGTAGGCAAATCCATAGAGACATAAATAAGTTTCGTGGTTGCTAGAGAAAAGGGGAAAAATTGGGGAATAAGGTTTAATGGGCACAGAATTTCCTTTAGCAGTGATGAAAATGTTTTGGAAGTAGATAGTGATGATGGTAGCATTATGAGTGTGTTAGATGGCTTTGAATTGTACACTTTAAAATGGTGAATCTTATGTTGTACATTTAAATTTATTTATTTATTTATTTATTTATTTATTTATTTATTTATTTATTTTTAAAGAGATGGCCAGCCTGGGCAACATAGCAAGACTTCGTCTCTACTGAAAATTTTTAAAAATTAGCCAGGTGTGGTGGTGTGTACCTGTGATTCCAGTTACTGGGGAGGCAGAAGAGGAAGGATCAGTTGACCCCAGGAGTCCAAGGTTGCAATGAGCTATAATTGTGCCACTGCACTCCAAACTGGGTGACAGAGTAAGACCCTGCCTCAAAAAAAAAAAAAAAAAAAGAGAAAGAGAGAAAGAAAGAAACAAGTGAGTCTCACTATGTTGCCCAGGCTGGCCGTGAACTCTTGGGCTCAAGTGATTGTCTCACCTCAGCCTCCTGAATAGCTGAGACTACAGGCATGCACCACTACACCTGGCTATTATACATATTTTAGCACAAAATAAATGTTTAATGGCAGGAACATGTAAGTGCTTTTAATGTAAAAAAGTCAAAATTTAAAAGTGAACGATTCCAATTTTGTTTTTTAAATGTAAACAGAGGAAAATGACAGGAAGCAGTGATCATCAATTCTAAATAGTGGCATTTGGGTGATTTTCACTTTGTTCTTTATACCATTTTATATTTTCCAAATTTTCCATTGTGACCACGTATTGTCTTTATAATCAGAAAAAATACGTTCTAAATAATTGAAAACAAAGTCATTGTTGCTAGCATTACTAATGCTCACCAATGTCAGGTTGTCCTCTTCTCCCTAAGCACTAAGAAATATGTACTTCTCAGACTCCTGCAATTAGGCAGGGCAATGTGACTAGTCACAGGCAATGAACAGTGAGCAGAAGTCACATGTGTCACTTCACTGGTTATTTATTGTTGTGTAGCAAAGTACCCAGAACTTAGTGGCTTAAAACAACAACAATCACTATTTAACTCATAAATCTACAGTTAAGGCTACGTTCAATGGAAACACCTCAATTCTGCCTCAGGTCATCACCTGGATGGCCTAAAGACTGGGAGTGGAATCACATGAAAGCTGGCTGTTTCTCACGTCTGGGAGTTGATGCTGGCTCTGCAGGCAGGGACCCCAGCTGGGTCTATTAGCTAGAAAAGCTAAATGACTGCCATACAAGCTTTCACAAAGTGAAAAAGGAAACATCCAATGGCTTATGCTGGGCACCATCAATATTTTTTTTTTAGAAAGTGTACCCACATTAAGATGAGCTGAAGAGTTCAAGTACTGTTTTCCTATTATTGAAGAAAATTGCAAATACGGGTAAAAATTCTTCCAAGAGGCAATCCTGGAAAAACAAGTGTAATGCTCATTAAGGAAGGAATTTTTATCTTTCTTTTCAAAGCATGTTGTCAACATGTATGAAAAAACCCAAGAGGTTATATTTGCTAAGAATAACACAACATTGCAAAAGAACTTAGAAAATCGAGTAATTTATTAAAAGAAATTTGAGATGCTTTGGAAATATCTTTAATGTTTGGGCATAATGCTGTAATAAGAACAGATATGGCAAGAGAAAGAACATTGAGCCACAAATGCTGGGTAGTTGACTAGTCTGAGTAGATGTGACATTTCTGCTCAATCTTTCTCCCCAAATGGAATAAGAGGCCACAGAAAAGTCTACAGCAACCCTGTCTGAGTAATCTGTCCCATCCACCACCCACCACTCCAACCATTTTAATCACACTTTGCCTGTGCAAGTGGCCTTCCAGGGCCCCATGCTGGACACAGGAGTTTAACAACTCCTGGCTGCAGTATGATATTTAGAGCCCAAGAATACTTCCCACTAACTGGATCTGATAGAGTTTCTACCTCAATGAAAATGAGGGAAATATTTGGAGTCAGATTAATAAATCTTAATGGGTCAAACAAAAGGTGGGAGGTAAGCTTCAAAGACAAGCATATGAGGATCCCAGGGGAGCTAGGAGTCCAGGAAGTTGAGAGTGGCTGTAGGTGGGCCTGGTCTGGAAGAACTCCCTGAACTGAAGAACAATCAGCCCCATAAAGTTGCCATTGCACTTGAGTCCTTGTGTGGGCACAGACAATTTCTTGTTACATTTGTTCTTAGCCTAGAATAAGATGGTAATAATCAAGGAGGCAGAGCTAGAGAAACTTCTCTATTATACCAAAATTTTCTAAAAGGCAACCTAAGTCTGTATTAAAATTAACACACAGGGTGCTGGTGTGTAAACTTATAGAGCTTAAGAGTAAGCATGAGTTAAAATGTTCTTCCTCCCAAAGATGTGAATAGACGTTTCTCCAAAGAAATTATACAAATGGTCAATAAGCACACAAAAAGATGCTCAATATCACTACTCACCAGGGAAATGCAAACCAAAACCACAATAAAATACCACTTCACTTCCACCAGGATGGCTATTATGTAAAAGAACAGAAAATAAGTGTTGAAAAGAATGTGGAGAAATTAGAACCCTTGCGCATTGCTGGTGGGAATGTAAAACCATTGTGCAGTGGCTATGGAAAACAGTGTGGTAGTTCCTCAAAAAATGAAAGAATTGCCATATAATCCAGAAATTCCATTTCTTTTTTTTTAATTTTAAGTTCTGGGATACATGTGTAGAATGTGCAGGTTTATTACATAGTTATACATGTGCCATGGTGGTTTGTTGCACCTATCAACCCATCATCTAGGTTTTAAGCCCCACATGCATTAGGTATTTATCCTAATGCTATCCCTCCCCTTGCCCCCTAACCCCCGACAGGCCCCAGTGTGTGATGTTCCCATCCCTGTGTCCATGTGTTCTCATTGTTCAACTCCCACTTATGAGTGAGAGCACAGTGGTGCTTGGTTTTCTGTTCCTGTGTTAGTTTGCAGAAAATGATGGTTTCCAGCTTCATCCATGTCCCTGCAAAGGACATGAACTCATTCTTTTTTATGGCTGCATAGTATTCCATGGTGTATATGTACCACATTTTCTTTATCCAGTCTATCATTGATGGGCATTTGGGTTGGTTCCAAGTCTTTGCTATTGTAAATAATGCTACAATAAACATATGTGTGCATGTGTCTTTATAGTAGAATGATTTATAATCCTTTGAGTATATACCCAGTAATGGGATTGCTGGGTCAAATGGTATTTCTGGTTCTAGATCCTTGAGGAATTGCCACACTGTATTCCACAATGGTTGAACTAATTTACACTCCCACCAACAGTGTAAAAGAGTTTCTATTTCTTCACATCCTTGCCAGCATCCGTTGTTTCCTGACTTCTTAATGATCGCCATTCTAACTGGTGTGAGATGGTATCTCACTGTGGTTTTGATTTGCATTTCTCTAATGACCAGTGATGATGAGCTTTTTTTCATATGTTTGTTGGCTGCATAAATGTCTTTTTTTGAGAAGTGTCTGTTCATATCCTTTGCCCACTTTTTGGTGGGTTTGTTTTTTTCTTGTAAATTTATTTAAGTTCCTTGTAGATTCTGAATATTAGACTTTGTCAGATGAATAGATTGCAAAAATTTTCTCCTACTCTGTAGGTTGCCTGTTCACTCTGACGATAGTTTCTTTTGCTGTGCAGAATCTCTTTAGTTTAATTAGATCCCATTTGTTAATTTTGGCTTTTGTTGCAATTGCTTTTGGTGTTTTAGTCATGAAGTCTTTCCCCATGCCTATGTCCTGAATGGTATTCCCTAGGTTTTCTTCTAGGGTTTTTATGGTTTTAGGTTTTATGTTTAAGTCTTTAATCAATCTTGAGTTAATTCTTATATAAGGTGTAAGGAAGGTGTCCAGTTTCTATTTTCTGCATATGGCTAGCCAGTTTTCCCAGCACAATTTATTACATAGGGAATCCTTTCCCCATTGCTTGTTTTTGTCAGGTTTGTCAAAGATCAGATGGTTGTAGATGTGTGGTGTTATTTCTGAGGTCCCTCTTCTGTTCCACTGCTCTATGTATCTGTACCAGTACCATGCTGTTTTGGTTACTGTAGCCTTGTAGTATAGTTTGAAGTCAGGTAGCGTGATGCTTCCAGCTTTGTTCTTTTTGCTTAGGATTGTCTTGGCTCTATGGCCTCTTTTTTAGTTCCATATAAAATTTATAGTTTTTTCTGATTCTGCAAAGAAAGTAAATGGTAGCTTGATGAGAATAACATTGAATCTATAAATTACTTTGGGTAGTATGGCCATTTTCACTATATTGATTCTTCCTATCCATGAGCATGGAGTGTTTTTCTGTTTGTGTCCTCTCTTATTTCCTTGAGTAGTGGTTTGTAGTTCTCCTTGAAGAGGTTCTACACGTCCCTTGTAAGTTGTATTCCTAGGTATTTTATTTACTTTGTAGCAGCGGTGAATGGGAGTTCACTCATGATTTGGCTCCATGGTTGTCTATTATTGATGTATAGGAATGCTTGTGATTTTTGCACACTTACTTTGTATCATGAGACTTCGTTGAAGTTGCTTATCAGCTTAAGGAGTTTTGAGGCTGAGAAGATGGGTTTTCTAAATATACAATCATGTCATCTGCAAACAGAGACAATTTGACTTTCTCAATTCCTATTTGAATACCCTTTATTTCTTTCTCTTGCCTGATTGCCCTGGCCAGAACTTCGAATGCTATGTTGAATAGGAGTGTTGAGAGGTGGCATCCTTGTCTTGTGCTGGTTTTCAAAGGGAATGCTTCTAGTTTTTGCCCATTCAGTATGATATTGGCTGTGGGTTTGTCATAAATAGCTCTTATTATTTTGAGATGTGGTCCATCAATACCTAGTTTATTGAGTGTCTTTAGCATGAAGGGGTGTTGAATTTTATCAAAGGCCTTTTCTGCATCTATTGAGATAATCATGTGGTTTTTGTCATTGGTTCTGTTTATGTGAGGGATTACATTTATTGATTTGCATTTGTTGAACCAGCCTTGCAACCCCAGGATGAAGCTGACGTGGTCATGGTAGATAAGCTTTTTGATGTGCTGCTGGATTCAGTTTGCCAGTATTTTATTGAAGGTTTTTGCATCAATGTTCATCAGGGATATTGGTCTGAAATGTTCTTTTTTCATTGTGTCTCTGCCAGGTTTTGGTATCAGGATGATACTGGCCTCATAAAATGAGTTAGGGAGAAGTCCCTCTTTTTCTATTGTTTGGAATAGTTTCAGAAGGAATGGTATCAGATCCTCTTTGTACCTCTAGTAGAATTCGGCTGTGAATCTACCTGTTCCTGGGTTTTTTTTTGTTTGTTTTTTGTTTTTGTTTGTTTTGTTTGGTAGGCTTTTAATTACTGCCTCAATTTCAGAACTTGTTATTGGTTCATTCAGGAATATGACTTCTTCCTTGTTTAGTCTTGGGAGGGTATATGTGTCCAGGAATTTATCCATTTCTTCTAGATTTTCTAGTTTATTTGCAGAGAGGTTTTCATAGTATTCTCTCATGGTAGTTTGTATTTCTGTGGGATCAGAACTTTTTTTATTGTGTCTATTTGATTCTTCTCTCTTTTCTTCTTTATCAGTCTGGCTAGTGGTCTATCTATTTTGTTAATCTTTTCAAAAAACCAGCTCTTGGATTCATTGATTTTTTGAAGGGTTTTTTGTATCTCTATCTCTTTCAGTTCTGTTCTGATCTTATTTCTTGTCTTCTGCTAGTTTTTGAATTTGTTTGCCCTTGCTTTTCTAGTTCTTTTAATTATCACGTTAGGGTGTCAATTTTAGATCTTTCCCACTTTCTGATGTGGGCATTTAGTGCTATAAATTTCCCTCTTAACACTGCTTTAGCTGTCCCAGAGATTCTGGTACATTGTCTCTTTGTTTTCATTGGCTTCAAAGAACTTCTTTATTTCCTCCCTAATTTCGTTATTTACCCAGCAGTCATTCAGAAGTAAGTTGTTCAGTTTTCATGTAGTTGTGTGGTTTTGAGTGAGTTTCTTAACCCTAAGTTCTAATTTGATTGCACTATGGTCCAAGGGGCTGTTTGTTATGGTTTCCATTCTTCTGCATTTGCTGAGGAGTGTTTTACTTCCAATTATGTGGTTGATTTTAGAATAAGTGCCATGTGGTGCTGAGAAGAATGTATATTCTGTTGATCTGGGGTGAAGAGTTCTGTAGATGTCTGTTAGGTCCACTTGTTCCAGAGCTGAGTTCAACTCCTGAGTATCCTTGTTAATTTTCTGTCTCATTGATCTGTATAATATTGACAATGGGGTGTTAAAGTCTCCCACTATTATTGTGTGGGAGTCTAAGTCTCTTTATAGGTCTCTAAGAACTTGCTTTGTGAATCTGGGTGCTCCTACATTGGGTGCATATATATTCAGGATAGTTAGCTCTTCTTGTTGCATTGATTCCTTTACCATTATATAATGCCCTTCTTTGTCATTTTTGATCTTTGTTGGTTTAAAGTCTATTTTACCAGGTACTAGGATTGCAATCCCTGCTTTTTTTTTTTTTTTTTCTTTCCATTTGCTTAGTAAATATTCCTCCATTCTTTATTTTGAGCCCATGTGTGTCTTTGCATGTGAGATGAGTCTCCTGATTACAGCACACCAACGGGTCTTGAGTCTTTATCAAATTTGCCAGTCTTTATCTTTTAATTGGGGCATTTAGCCCATTTACATTTAAGGTTAATATATATATATATTTTTTAAAACGAAAGGCCTCACATATTTATTACTGAACCCAGCCAACCAATGTGTTCATAACAGATTCAGAGAGGAAAACACGTCGAAATCTCCAGATAGTGGTGACATTTTCAGCTTGATATGGTAACATGATTGTGACCTTCAGACAGCATAAATATGTGTGCCATCTCATGTGCAATTCCTTACAGACCCAGCTTGGTTCTGCTCCAGTGTCTCCTTTTGGAGTTGTACCTGATTTTATTTCCAGTTTTCATCGGAATCCACTGGGGAATGGGACGATTTTGCTTTTGTTTCTTGGCCAGGAATCGCTTAATCCTGAAAGTCTTGTGAGAAGACATGGCGAGAAGTGGAGTCAAGAACACACCACGATGGCAGAGAAAGGAAGAGAGCAAGGTTAATATTGTTATGTGTGAATTTGATTCTGTCATTATGATGCTAGCTGTTATTTCGCCTCTTAGTTGATGCAGTTTCTTCATAGTGTTGATGGTCTTTACAATTTGGTACCTGTTTTTCCTTTCCATATTTAGTGCTTCCTTAAGGAGCTCTTTTAAGGCAGTCCTGGTGGTGACAAAATTTCTTGGCATTTGGTTGTCTGTAAAGGATTTGATTTCTCCTTCACTTATGAAGTTTAGTTTGGCTGGATATGAAATTCTGGGTTGAAAATTCTTTTCTTTAAGAATGTTGAATATTGGCCCCCACTCTCTTCTGGCTTGTAGGGTTTCTGCAGAGAGATACGCTGTTAGTCTGATGGGTTTCCGTTTGTGAGTAACCTGACCTTTCTCTCTGTCTGCCCTTAACATGTTTTCCTTCATTTCAACCTTGGTGAATCTGACGATTATGTGTCTCGGGGTTGGTCTTCTTAAGGAGTATCTTTGTGGTGTTCTCTGTATTCCCTGAATTCGAATGTTTGCCTGCCTTGCTAGGTTGGGAAAGTTCTGGATAATATCCTGAAGAGTGTTTTCCAACTTGGCTCCATTCTCCCTGTCACTTTCAGTTACACCAATCAAATGTAGGTTTGGTCTTTTCACATAGTCCCATATTTCTTAGAGGCTTTGTTCATTACTTTTCACTCTTTTTTCTCTAATATTTTCTTCACACTTTATTTCATTAAGTTGATCTTCAATCTCTGATATCCTTTCTTCTGCTTCATCAATTCAGCTATTGATACTTGTGTATGCTTCACAAAATTCTTGTACTGTGTTTTTCAGCTCCATCAGGTCATTTCTGTTCTTCTCTAAACTGGTTATTCTAGTTAGCAATTCCTCTAACCTTTTTTCAAGGTTCTTAGCTTCCTTGCATTGGGTTAGAACATGCTCCTTTAGCTCAGAAGAATTTGTTATTACCCACCATCTGAAGCCTACTTCTGTCAATTCATCAATCTCATTCTCTGTCCAGTTTTGTTCCCTTGCTGGCAAGGAGTTGTGATCCTTTGGAGGAGAAGAGGTGTTCTTGTTTTTGGAATTTTCAGCCTTTTTATGCTGTTTTTTTTCATCTTCGTGGATTTATCTACCTTTGTTCTTTGATGTTGGTGACCTTCGGATGGGGTTTCTGTGTGGACATCCTTTTTGTTGATGTTGATGCTATTCCTTTCTGTTTGTTAGTTTTCCTTCTAACAGTCAGGCCCCTCTGCTGCAGGTCTGCTGGAGTTTGCTGGAGGTCCATTCCAGACCCTGTTTGCCTGGGTATCACCAGCAGAGGCTGCAAAACAGCAAAGATTGTTGCCTGTCCCTTCCTCTGGAAGCTTTGTTCCAGAGGGGCACCTGCCAGATGCCAGCTGGAGCTCTCCTGTATGAGGTGTCTGTCGACCCCTCCTGGGAGGTGTCTCCCAGTCAGGAGGCACGGGGGTCAGGGACCCACTTGAGGAGGCAGTCTGTCCCTTCGCAGAGCTCAAGCACTGTGCTAGGAGTTCTGCTGCTCTCTTCGGAGCTGGCAGGCAGGAACATTTAAGTCAGCTGAAGCTGTGCCCACAGCCTCCCCTTCCCCCAGGTGCTCTGTCCCAGGGAGATGGGAGTTTTATCTATAAGCCCCTGCCTGGGACTGCTGCCTTTCTTTCAGAGATGCCCTGCCCAGAGAGGAGGAATCTAGAGAAAAAGGGAGTGGTGGGAGTGTAAATTAGTTCAACAATTGTGGAAGACAATGTGGCAATTCCTCAAGGATTTAGAACCAGAAATACCATCTGACCCAGCAAGCCCATTACTCGGTATATACCCAAAGGATTATAAATCATTCTACTATAAAGACACATGCACACATATGTTTATTGCAGCACTGTTCACAATAGCAAAGACTTGGAACCAATCCAAATGCCCATCAATGATAGACTGGATAAAGAAAATGTGGTACATATATACCATGGAATACTATGCAGCCATAAAAAAGAATGAGTTCATGTCCTTTGCAGGGACATGGATGAAGCTGGAAACCATAATCCTCAGCAAACTAACACAAGAACAGAAAACCAAACACCGCATGTTCTCACTCATAAATGGGAGTTGAACAAGGAGAACACATGGACACAGGGAGGGGAACATCACACACCAGGGCCTGTTGTGTGGTGGCAGGCTAGGGGAAGGATAGCATTAGGAGAAATACCTAATGTAGATGACGGGTTGAAGGGTGCAGCAAACTACCATGGCACATGTATACCTATGTAACAAACCTGCACATTCTGCACGTGTATCCCAGAACTTAAAGTATAATTTAAAAAAAGAAAAAATTGTTAAAATTGTAAATTTTATGTTATGTATATTATATCACAATAAAAAAATTTGTTAATATCATTCCTCTATTCCACCTTCATCTTCTTGGTTCTCATCCACACACTTTGTGAGGGCTGGGACCATGTGTTTCTTTCTCACCTCTGCATCTGTGGCCCCAGAGCAGAGGCTGACCCATTGCACACACTCAATTAATATTTTCTTAATTAAGGAATGAATGAAAGCTAATGTATATTAAAGGAGGGAGACACAGTAGAAGAATTTAAGATGGGTAAGTTCAGAGTAAGTGTTTTCCAGAATTCCAAGCTTAACAATATGATCTAGGGAACAAACAAACAGATTGAGAATAAGAAGACTTTGCCCTATGGACTCTAACCCCATCTCTTCTTCTCTGGGCTAAGTTCACCCCTCATACTGTCTTGAACTGGTGAGAACATATCTGATTATCTTTAAGTATGATTCACTCTTTGGAAAATCATGCTATTAGGCCTGATTGAGTAGTGAAAACCTTAATTATTCAAAATGAATTCATTTAAGCTGCCTAATTTCATTAGTTAGAATTCTCTTAACTCCAAGTTAAAAAAAAAAAAACCCTCATCAACATGACTTGAACAATGAGATTCAATAGTATCCTCAGGCTGATGTCCAGCTCTTTCTATATATTCTTTCTTTATATTTTGTATAATATCAGCAGAGACACTAATTGTTTCATGATAGATTCATCTGAAATGTGACTAAGAGTCTTCTCTTGGCCAAACTTTACTCAGGATTCTGGACCTTCTCCCAGGGCCCATCTGTGCACTTCGTTGTAAAATCCAGCTTTAGCAAAGTAAGTTTAGCCAGAACCCTCCATCTTCAATATCTGATTATCCTTGATATCTGATTATGTTACACATCCTCCATCATCCCCCAGATGATGTCTGATCACCCTGGCCTGTCTTCAGCAAGAATCCTGTTGGATCAGTTTAGCCAGAATCTCCCTTAGTAATTTTCCATCCACTGACCCTCACCCTGCTCCTTGGCTGTAAATTTCTCCTTTCCATATTGAGAGTTGAGTCCAATCTCTCTCCCTGACTGCAAGACCCCATTTTAATTGTCCACACACCTATTGTAATGGTCTTGAATTGAAGTCTTCCTTACCATGCTTTAACAAGTATCATTGAATAATTTGTTTCTCAACAAATTTACTCATCCTTACAGAAGTGAAGCAGCCTGAACCAGGAGTGTTACTAATTCACTGTTGGGGAGGGGAGTAATGAATCGTGAATACACAGTCCTTTCCTCCAGTACCCCTCATCGTTGGAGAGTATTCATCCACAGTGATCAGGCTGGAGATCAGTCAGGAGTGGGTACACCAGAGGGGTATCTTGGAATCAGTTTATATTGTAATGAAAGAGCAGTGGTTCTCAAATATGGGTAATTTTGCCTCCTCAGGGGACATTTGGCAATATATAGAGGATTTTTTTTTTTTTTTGTCTCAACTGGGGTGGAGGTGGGGTGATAGTCCTCCTGGAATGCAGTGAGTAAAGGCCAGGATGTTACTAAACATCTTAGAATGCAGAGGACAGCCCTCTTACCTCACAAAGAAATATCTGGTCCAAATGTCAAGAGTAACAAGGTTGAAAACCCCTGAGACACAACGTTAGATCTGTATATCCATAGTAAAAAATTTCTGTCTAGAAGCTGAAAGAGAATAGGCACCACGATAAAATGAGCAAAAAGAATCTTGGAACTAAACCTCATAATGAACATTAGATCAACAGAAATCCCTTGTTCAAAAGCAATTGGCTGAAAATGTAGTACATTATTTGTTCAGAAGAAAATGCCAACCTGCTGATAAGGAATGAGGTTGACATGGTCTATTCCTTGTTAAAGTCCTAGAAGTTAAGTCCCTGGGTGCCAGTATGGGCTCCTGCACTAACTAAGCAGTTGTGTTATTGTAAAGTCACTTAAAGACTGAAGGACCAATTTCCCCAGATGGATCACTGGGTTTCAAACACTTCTATCTGCCTCTGGAGGTGCCACAGGGATTTTCTGGTGAGGGGTACAAATAATCCGCCTGCCCCCTTTTCACCCTCCTACACCAAATCACCTATGCTTTATGTATTTGACATGAAACACGTCAAAATATAAGCAGTATAATTTTTATGTGCTAGATTATATATATGCAGTGTTCCTTTGTTTCTAGAATTGATCTCATTGTCCTCTTAGGTGTTCTTTCCAGTGGAGAGAGTAAAATCTTAAACTCACTGATTAAAGTTATCTC
The DNA here is from genome assembly GCF_009828535.3 of Hylobates moloch. Lineage (NCBI taxonomy): Eukaryota > Metazoa > Chordata > Mammalia > Primates > Hylobatidae > Hylobates > Hylobates moloch. The sequence continues at coordinate 21,835,930 of NW_026652297.1, read as the reverse complement.
AATATTTTCCTGTTTAAAATAGCCTTTTTCAGGTTACTAACACCAAAAATTTTTTACCTATGGGGTTTTTTCTTTGTTCAATTTTCAGTAAACAGCAGAATACCTTCTTCAAATGATATAGAAGCCAAGTATAGACATGATGGAGTAAAAAGAGTAAATATCAGCCAGGCACAGTGGCTCATGCCTGTAAACCCAGCACTTTGGGAGGCTGAGGCAGGTGAATCATAAGGTCAGGAGTTCGAGACCAGCCTGGCCAACATGGTGAAACCCTGCCTTTACTAAAAATACAAAAAATTAGCTGGGTGTGGTGGTGCACGCCTGTAATCCCAGCTACTCGGGAGGCCGAGGCAGGAGAATCACTTGAACCCAGGAGGCAGAGGTTGCAGTGAGCTGAGATCGCGCCACTGCACTCCAGCCTGGGCAACAGAGTGAGACTTCATCTCAAAAAAAAAAAAAAAAAAAAAAAGAGTAAATATCTAGTCAAATAGTCAGATCAAACGATCCAAATTGGCTGTTTTCTCTCTTCTCCAAGATAGCATCTAGAGGGAGGAAAATTGCATGATCTCCAGGGGAGAAGCCCACTGGGCTATGTGCAGGTTTTTGTGCTGTCCTCTGAAAACCACCTGGTTCCTTGTTTCTACTGGTCACTAGATGACTGACTATCATCAATGATGCTTGATGATTTGTGCTGTTCTCTTTGGCACTCCGGGGACCAGGTGGTTCCCTGACCACCTCCCCCAGAAACCCCAGCCCACACCCAACCGCCTGCTATATCTGATTTGTTTAGGCCTTTCAATATTGGGAGAGCAGCAGGGCTGCCAGTCTCCACCCAAGCTCTGAGAATACCACATTAAGGCCTTAGTTTTGGCTACATTACTATTTGCGTTATTCACCTCATTTCTTAATGACCATTTAAAGATTTCCACTTTGCTTAGCCAAATTTGTGCCCAATTTGCCCCTCTTTCTTTCCCCTTTGTTGTACATATTCTCTTATAAATCACTCTAACCTATTTCCCTATCTTTTGTTTCAGCATAATTTTTCCTTTCATAGGGGTTCTGAGGCTAGCAGCTGTAGCTTGGAACAGAAGGAATCCAAGCTAGGCCCAGGATGGGGGTCCACACACTTTCTTTTATTTTTATTTTAACTATATTCATTGGTAGGGGCTCTACAGGCTAATAGCTGCAGCTTGAACCAGCTGGAATCCAAGCTTTGCCCAGCATTAGGATTTACCCCAAAATTCTTGCATTACCTCTTACTCACATTTTAGATATGACAGATAACAGTAACCGAAGATCATATGTTTTTCTTTTTCTTTTTCTTGTTACTCTGCATTTCCTTATGCATCCAGTGAGACAATTTCTTGGAGTTGGGTCCATCATTTTAAAATTCCATTGGTAACTTTTACCTTCAGTAACTGATTATAGCACAGCTATAGTTCCATATCATGGCTGACTCTGTAGCCATCCAGAAATGAAAAGTTCATTAACATCCACCCTTTCATCCTTTTTCTTCCCAAACCACATGCTCCAGTGAGTCAGGTTTGGTCCCATGAATCCCTCTTCTGATACCAACTGTGACAATTTGGAGCCAACTACAAGTTTAGAGAGCACAATATCCACAAAATGGCCCTCACTTCTGACAGCAACTGCAAATTCTGGTAGGTTCCCAAAGCCACTTTCAGTTTTCATAATTTTCCATAAGGACTCACAGGATTTCACTGAAAGTTGTTATACTGATTGTTACAGTTTATTATAGGGAAAGGATGCATATTCAAATTAGTCAAAGGAAGAAGTACAGGGCAGAGTTTGGGAAGGTGCCAAACCTGAAGCTTCTGTTTCCCCTTTCCTGTGGAGTCAGCATGTATACGTTACCAGCATCAATGTGTGGCAATATGCAGAGTATTGCCAGTGAGAGAAGCTCACCTGAACTTCAGTATCCAGAGTTTATATTGGGGTTTCATTATGTACACATGATTGACAGACTGCCAACATGATTGAATTCAGTCTCTAAGTTGACTTACACCATGTGACCCAAAGCTCACACTCTGAATCACATGTTGATCTTTCTAGCATGACCAGCCCCCACCCTAAATCACATATTTGGTCTTTCTTGTGTAGCTAGCCTCACCCTAAGATCTGGTGTGACCAGCTGCCACCCTAAACAAGGACACTCCCATTGAGTATATAATACATTGAGTATTATATAGATCAACTCTCAGAAGCTGAGGGCAAAGGCTAGTCCTCTCTCTGGGCGAGGCCAAATTTTTTACTACACAGACCTGTACTTCACACCATATATAAATATTGACTCAAAATAGGCCAAAGACCTAAATTTAAGAGCTAAAACTATAAAATTCAGAATAAAACAAAGGTGTAAATTTTCATGACCTCCCAGTAGGCAGAGGTTTCTTAGATACATCATCAAAAATAAAAGTGACAAAGGCACAAATAGATAAATGGGACTTGACCAAAATGTAAAATATTTGTGTCTTAAAGGACACTATCAAGAAAGTGAAAAACAATCTACAAAGTGGGAGATAATATTTGTACTTTTTAAAAGTATTTATAATGAGTTTTTGAAATTTAATCTTTATTGGTTTAACTACAAAATTAATATTGCTCATTCTAAAATATCACATTTTAGGAGTTTATAACCCACCAAAAGGGAATCCAATAGTAACTTCCTACAAGAAAGCTACTCTTAACAATTTGGGGCAATATTCAGAGAAATAACATTTTTACAAAAAATTTAAACTTTAAACATTGCTTTACAACTTGTTTTTTTCCCTTAATTTATATCAAGGCCACATTCTGTGCCAGTAATTAAATTGCTATTTAGTATTATACTATATGAATTTACAATAATTTACTGCTTCTCTATGAATGCACACTGGGGTTGTTTCCATTTTTTCTTTATTAAAAACAGTGCATCAGTGGGCATCCTTCATATGTAATTTTGATTAAAGTTACATGTGAATAAAAGTCAGAGCTAACTGTGTAGATGTCTTTTCAAGTACTTCGGTGGATATGTGCTGTTTTGACCTGCCCAGTTAATTCTCTCATCTTCCTATAACACATCCCATTTTCCTTTGGATAATTGCCTCCCATATTCCATGCAGTTCTTAATGGGGCGGCAAATCAGAGTACCCTGCTACTCTGGCCATAGTAATTAGTGTAATAGGAGAGCCTGTGACCCAACCGAGTAATCAGATCCCTTCTCTGGGATTTAACATACGAATCCTAGCAAAGAAAAGCTCTTTCTTTACTTGGAGATGGTTCCTGGAAACATAGGAGCTTAGAGCTCTGTAGCCAGACTATCCCTTCCTTACTGCCTGAAGGGATCCCACTTAGAGTCAGAAAAATAAAATAGGTAAGAATGAGGCTATTGCACAGAGGAAAACAGGTATGATAAAGAATGAGCTAATGACATTCACGTTACTGAATCCAGTCCTAACCGAAGCAGTATCCACTCCCAGACTTCCCAGTTACTATATATAACAAATTCTCTTTTCTGTAGTTGGGTTTCTGTCTTTCGTACAATAGTCCTCCCTTATCTGTGTGGTTTTGCTTTCCACGGTTTCAGTTACCCACGTTCAATAGCGGTCTGAAAATAGATGAGTACACTGCAATAAGATATTTTGAGAGAGAGAGAAAGCATGTTCAGATAACTTTTATTACAGTATATTGTTTTAATTGGTCCATTTTATTACTAGTTATTGTTGTTAACCTCTTACTGTGCCTAATTTATAAATTAAACTTTATCATAGACACATATGTATAGGAAAAAAACAGTATGTATTAAATTCGATACTACCTTTGGTTACATGCATCCATTGGGAGTCTTGGAATGTATTCCCTGTGAATAAGGGGGGACCACTGCAATGGAAAGCCTCACTAGTCATTACATTATTCAGCATCTTTTTACATCTGATGTCAGACTAGAAGTCTGGATGTGGCAGATTTCTAGTTGGTGCTAAAGGAGAAAGGCCCCAGCTACTCACATGCATGCAGTCAGCACAAACCACATAATCCCTAAGCACCTAGTGGCTGTTTGGCTGTACTGGCTCCCTGGTTTCCTAGCAACCAAGCTCCTTTCTTCCTCACACACTCACACCTTTTGTGACATTGCCTTCTCAAGGCTGCCCTTAATGTGAATGTTTGGAAGGTAGAAAAGGAAAAGGCAAGGAAATATACACAATATAATTTGCTCCAGGAGTGGAGACTTGAGAACATATGCTAGAGGTGGCCTAGCTTACAGATTCAGAAAATTCACTGGCAGACTGAAAATAGCAAGAAGCCGGGCACAGTAGCTTGGGTCTGTAATCCCAGCTACTCATAGGCCATGGTGGGAGGATTGCTTGGGGTTAAAAGTTTAAGACCAGCCTAAGAAACATAGCAAGACCCTGACTCTAAAATTAAAAAAATAAAAAAATTAAAAAAAGCTAGTCATGGTAGGGTGTGCCTGTAGTCCCAGCTACTTAGGAGGTAGAGGTGGGAGGATCACTTGAGCCCAGGAGTTCCAGGGTGCAGTAAGCCATGCTTGCGCTATTGCACTCCAGCCTGGGTGACAGACAGAGACCTGTCTCTAAATAAATAATCAATTAAGTAAAGCAAGAGATTTTGCTTTGGTGTTAACATTCTTGCTTGCTTATACCTAATTATTTTTGTAAAAAAAAATTAGTATGTATATTATTCAGGTAGGGCTACCACAACAAAATACTATAGATTAAATGGCTTAAACCACAGAAATTTATTTATGCACAGTTCTGGAGGCTAGAAGTCCAAGATCAAGGTTCTACTCAATTTGATTTCTGGTGGAGTCTTTATTCCTGGCTTGCAGATGACCACCTTCTCACTATGCCCTCATATCACCTTTCTCCCATGTGTGCAGGGAACAGAGGGTGCATGGTCAAAGGATCTTTCCTCCCCTTCTTACAAGGCCACTAATCCCACCATGAGGGCCCCACCCTCTTGACTTTATGTAGCCCTTATTACCTCCCAAAGTCCCCATCTCTAAATAATATCACATTGGGAATTAGGGCTTTAGCATATAAATTTGGGGTGGGGGTACACAAACATTCAGTCCACAATACCTGAATATTAATAAAAGATGTTTTATATTTGTAATTCACATGATATTCACAACAGTGATGTGATAAGATAGGTTATATTGATAAAATTTTACATAATCAAAAAGTTAAGGGACACAGTCAGAAGACCAGAACAGCATTCCTCCCATCTGTGGACTAATTTATATTGTTTTCTGATCCCAGAAGCTTTCGATAATTTTCTCAGTCACAAGCAATGTCATATTAGGCACAACACTGCTAGAACTATGGTTTATTTGCTACTTTTTTTGGCAGCACACAAGGCCCTTTCCCTCAGTATTTGTTTCAATGCCGCATTATATAGAAATCAGTTAATAAACAGCAGTTGTCATGAGGATGGCTACATAGGGTGCATGACTTTGCAAGAGGAGAGCAACAGACTGAAATGTTAAAACTAATTTTATTTTCATTTGGTGGCACTGGATACACTGGCAGCTCTGTCCATCCAGAGGCTCTCCAGAGTCTGCACGGCCCTGGACCCCAGGCTCTCTCTTCTACCACATCAGTCTATTTTTAAGAGTCTACTTCCAAATAGAACTGGAACCTGCTGCATGTCATCTTCTCTATCACCAACACCTGTGACAACATCTTAGTTGGTTTTTCTGTTTCTTCTCCTCTAGGGTTGCCAAATAAAATACTGGACACTCAGTTAAACTTTAATTAGAGATAAACAATGGACAGGTTTTTTTTTTTAGTATAAACTGGGCACCATATATATATATATGTGTGTGTGTGTGTAAATACATATTATATATGTATTTTTTCTAATTCTGGCAATTCTTCCTCTAGTTAATAGCTGTTTGAAAATGCAAAGCTGATTACTTCACTCCCCTGCTTAAATTCTTCAAAATTGTGCCATTGATCTTAGGAAAAAACTCAACTTCTTAACATCAAACCCTGCATGACTTAGTCCCCCAAAATAAGTTGGATTCTGGAGCCAAATTGCTTAGGGCTCATTTTATATATCTCCCTCAAAGGAGCCTTCCTAACATCTAGATCCTAAAAAAAGTACCCTCCTATAATCCCTCATTGTGCCCTTTACTTTCCTGGCACGGCCCTTGTTGAGGGGGATGGATCACTTATTCCCCTTTCCCTGTGTTTCCAAATAGGGGGCCCTCCACTTGTGTAACACTCCTCACCTCTTGCCTTGCCCCTAGCAGAGGAGCAACCACTTCTCTTATTGGTGGGTTTGGGGAAAGGAACTGGCCATGTGTGGCCTGGCCCTTCCCACTTGAAGAAATTGCTGGTCAGGACTCTTCTACACCTGCAAGTAGACTGACAGGACAGATCAGTTCCTGTGGCCTGGGATTATGCAGAGAAGGGTGATAAGTACAATTCAGCAGTAGCAGATTAACAAGCCCAGTTGGTCAGACCTAAGCCATATTCTTCTTATTAGTAACAAAAGTGATATTGTACCTCCATCCACTTGACTCCTATGCCTGTCTCAGCTGTTTCTAAGTCAAGATAAGGGGAAGAGGAACATGTTAATTATTAACTTCCTAAACCCTCAGTAGCATTCACTACAATATGTTTATTTATGTTTGTTTAGCAGTTTATTTAATGTGTAGGGACCATGCCTGTTTTACTTACTGTTGCATCCCCGAATGTCTACTACAGTGCTAGGCATAGGTTTTATCTTTTTTATATCAGGATGATTGAATAAATAATAAATAAATAAATAAATGGCACCTTGCTGCCTACCACAGTCCTGCCACCCACGCCACTCTGAGCATACATACAGCCTAGGATGGGGAGGGGAGTTGAGCCCTAACTCTGATCACTTGGTGATAGCTGTTTGGTGCTCCATGTTGAGAAACACACTGAGGTTATGCCTAACCTCATCATAAAATTGCACCATGATCAATTCTTCATGTCTGCCACGCATGCCAGAGTGGGCAATGTGGGAGAGCATGCATAGATTTGCCTTTCTTGGCTTAGAAATATCTGGAGCCATATTGTTCCCCATCAGATGTACTCACTTGGAGCAAGGCCAGTCTAGATGGGATTTCAGCTGCTGTTCTCTTCTGGACACTGATTTGGATATCTGGTCATTTCCTGCTGAGACTATCCTACAGCTGGGTGAGTGCTGCAAATGCAGTCCCCATTCACTTCCTCCTAACTTCCTCCCCTTTCTTACTGGGTCCAATGGAGGCCCAGCAGGAAGTACTCACATAAATTATGAAAAATTATGTCACAGCCTATAAACCTCACTATGGTGGAAGGAAACAGGTTATACGCTGGCTTCAATTGAGGCAAATCTAAAGGAAGATCTCTCATGAGACAGTCAATTCAGCTGTAATTCAAAGACTTTCTTCTAACACTAGGGGTTCTGCCTAAGGGAAGTCTCCTTGGAGTGACTCCAGTCCTGAAGCTGTGGATCTTCTGGCTCATATGGTCTGCTTGCATCCATTCAGACCAGGCTGCTTGCTTTCGTTTTTGAGATTATTTTTGTGGGTGTTTGTCTTCAGGGGAGTATGATCTTTCCCAATTGGTGTTCTAAGTACTCCTCTATATATAGCTTCCATTCTCCATGGTCACTCTATCCTCCATCCCCTCAGACAGTCTCATCTCTTCTCTCACACAGCTTATACCCACTCCATCGCTAGATTTTAATCATCATCACCTCATGTCTCCTCTTTCTGTCTTTCCCTTTTATTTCCCCTCCCAAACTCTATGGTCCTTTGCATTTCTGACCCTGGTTATCACCTGTCCCAGCCAAAGATTCCTTCTCCTAGCCCAGTGGTTCTCAACCCTGGCTGCACATTAGAAATCACTTGAGGATCTTTTGAAAAATCTAATGGCCAGGTGACACCCAGACCAATTAAATTAGAATCTCTGAGGATGCAACCTGAACGTCAGTATTTTTTAAATCTCCCTAGGTGATTACAAGGTGCAGGCAAAGATAACAACAACAGCTCCAGCCCCAGTGTGGATATTTACAAAGCACCATTCAGGATTTTTGAACTATATAACTATACGTTAAAATCATCCTCCACCTACTGACCTTCATTAGTCATACAGAAGATTTTAGAATTGAATGAATGGGGGACCTCAGAGGCGTCTAGCATTTGATAGAACAGGAGACCTGCAGGATGTTCACAGCAACTGGAAAAAAAAAGATTCTGTCATCAAACAAGTTTGTATAGTACTTCATTCTATATACCGTTTCAGAGATTTATAAGGCAAATTTACCTCAAGCTTCTGATAAATGCAGCAGAAAAAAAAAAGGGACAACAGTAATTCATTAACTTGACCTCTAGGTTTCCCAAATTTATTTAAGGACACCTATTAACACCTTAGGGAACTCACTTTTAGAATTCTCTTAATCCAACTTTTTTATCTGACCAAGGCATGGAGGGGTTAAATGATTTAAACCCTTAATATTTACACAGGTCACCTTGTGATGAATTTTTGTATTATTAAGTATTGAATTTCATTTTCCTTTAAATATCTAGTACTTCCTCCCTAGCTGTGGTGCATTTCTGCATTCCTTCACATGAGACATGATCATCAAGGTTCAAAGGCACTGAAGTGGCAGTGTTAGTAACAACTGTTGGTTGAATATTAATCAGATATTTGGTGAAATACTTTAAATATTATAGTTTATTTATTAATTCAACAAATCTTGATTGAATGCTTTCCTCTCTAGAGTAGCATCTTGTGCATATTAACAGGAGTATATGCAACTGTGGAATAACAAGAACAATAATAATAATAATACCGAAACGTTCTATAGCATTTGGCATGAGTCAGACACATGGGCTTTACCTTTATTAACTCATTTATTTCTCACAATAACCTCTATGAGGCTGGTTGCATTATTTTCCTCATTTCACAGATGGGAAACTGAGCCACAGAAAGGTTAAATAAATTGCCTAAGGTCACAGCACAAGCTAGTCAGTGATGGAGCAGGCTTTCAGTCTATTTCCAGTGGACAGACTCTTAACCACTCCTCTACACCATGTGCTTCATAGCACGTGGACAACAATTTAAATAGTGAGGTCATTAATATCTGCCAGTTTATTTAATGAGCTTGGGGTGGGTGTTCCATATTTCTCTCAGAGTAAAAGTATCTTGCTGCATTGAGTGTAATCCCTTTGTTTAAAAATCCTACTGTTTAGATGCTACAACACCTAATACTAGCTAGTTCACCTGCCAAAATAAAGATCTGTTCCAATGTTGTGGTAGAAATGACAGTGTGGGCTTCTAAAAGAAGTGTAGGCTTCCAGCAGGCTGCTCTCCAACATGGCAAAATCCTAAGGAACTATTCAAGGGCAATTTTAACTATATTCAATTTTCACTGAGGTAGTTAAATCCTCAACTACCATTTGAGATGTGCACGGTGCTGAGTACTTGCCAATGAGATATAAAGAAAAGTCTGCTGGGGACTTCTGGGAAAGCCATGACTTTCCTCATAAAGGGAGACAAGTACAGCTTCAGTCAGACCTTTCTCTTTCAGCCTTGAATGCAGGTATGATGGATGGAGCATTGGAGCAACCACAAGGGAAAATAATACAGACATGAAGAAAACAATAAAGACGCTGTCCCTGACATCACTAAGCAGTCAGCAACTGCCCACTACCAAACTTATTGTCATGTGAAAAATAAAAACCTCCAATTCTTTAAGTTTTGGGGGTCATGTTTTTTGTTTTTTGTTTTTTGTTTTTTAGATGGGGTCTCACCCTGTCGCCCTGGTTGGAGTGCAGTAGTGTGATCTTGGCTCACTGCAGCCTCAATCTCCTGGGCTTAGTGATTCTCCTGCCTCAGCCTCCTGAGTAGCTGGGACCACAGGCATGCGCCACAATACCCAGCTAATTTTTGTATTTTTTGTAGAGATGGGATTTCCCCATGTTGCCCAGGCTGGTCTCGAACTCCTGGACTCAAGTAATCGGCCCACCTCGGCCTTCCAAATTGTTGGGATTACAGGCGTGAGCCACCGCACCCAGCCCATGTTTTCTTTTATTCTAGCCAAAATATTCCTTTACTGATATACCTACTCTGATGGCACTTACTATTCATCTGGACAAAGAGAAATTAATTATGTATAGCGTATAGATCAGAGCATACAGCATATAGATCAGAGCATACAGCATACAGAGATATAGATCTCCGTATCTAGCATTTAGATATAGGTAGATCTGTATTATAATTATATTTCCATTTACAAACCGAAGTTTGTTTCTCCATATTCTCTACAATTCACTTAAATTTTTAATTGAGGCCTTGTTTTGCCAGGCAGTGGAAACTTAATTTCCTCAATCCGGATGGGTATCCTCCTGTGTCTAAGGGGCATTGAGGGAAGGTGGGCTTCACTGGGTCAAGATACTGGTGGAAGCAGGCATCTGATCTCAGCCATTATCCTTCCACACTAATATCTGTGGAGACATTTATTGTGTCTGGGTCCCTCATTTGTGACTAAGAGATCCTTTGAGCCCAGCCCTTTCAGTGAGTTCCAGGAACTTCTTGGGTGCATAGGGAACCATCCCATGCCATACAGGGCCATGCCTTACAGGGCCAACCATTTCTCATGCCATACAGTGCCGCGGAGAAAAGCAAGACAAGATGATGCCCCACCCCAGGAGCAACATGGAGCCAAGGAACCCCGCCTCTCCAGGGAAGCAGTGACTGAATATGCAACTTCGGGAACCCATGCTTCTCCCACAGATCTTTGCAACCCTCAGGTCAGGAGATCCCCTTGTGAACCCACTCCACCAGAGCCTTTAGTTTGACACATAGAGCTATGTGGAGTCTCAGCAATGCAGCTGCTCTGGTTGGGGGCATGCAAGGAGACCCAGGAGCCTTAGATACTTGCACTCTCTGGGCTTCCTGGCAAGAGCAGCTGCAACTCTGGCAAAGCGGGAGGTTATACCTCTGTACCCCTAGGAAAGAGGTTACACCTCTGTACCCCTAGGAAAGAGGGGGCCGAGCAGCAACAGTCTGCAGGCTCCACTTTCACTACTCCTCTCTGGAAAAGTCCCACTGGCTTGGAGTTCCAGCCAGCCACCAGTAGTGGCACTGCACCTCCCTAAGAAAGGGCTTCCAGGAGGAGGGATGGGCTGCCTTCTTTGCTGTTTGGGTGACTCAGCCATTCCAGCCTTCAGAGAGTCCAAGCTGTCCAGAGGCAGAAGGGATCCCCCAGCATAGGACAGCTGCTCTATGAAAACATGGCCAGACTGCTTTTTAAAGTGGTTCCCTGATCCTGTTCCTCCTCACTACATAAGACTTCCCAACTTTTGGTCTCCAGCCACCCTCTCCAGTGTTCTCCAGCCAACAGAGTTTTGAAAACCCCCTGGGGTGGAGCTCCCAGAGGCAGAGGGGCAAGTCGCCATCTTTGCTGTTTGGGTGACTTAGCCATTCCAGCCTTCGGGCTTTGGAGAGTCCAAGCTGACCAGGAGAGGAAGTGGTACCCCAGCACAGCACAGCTGCTCTACAAAAACGTGACCAGACTGCTTCTTTAAGTGGGCCCTCCATCCTCTTCCTCCTCACTTGACAAGACCTCATGACTGGGGCCTCTAGGCACCCCAGCCAGTGTTCTCCAGCTGACAGAGGTTTCAAACCTCCCTGGGACAAAGCTCCCAGAAGGAGGGGTGGGCCGCCATCTTTGCTGTTTGGGCAATTTGGCCATTCCAGCCTTTGGGCTTTGGAGTGTCTAAGGTGACTGAGGCCTGAAGCAGACCCCAAGCACAGCACAGCTGCTCTGTGAAAATGTGGCCAGACTTCTTTTTTAAGCAGATCCCCAACCCCATTTCTCCTCACTGGGTGAGACCTCCCAACTGAGTCTTCAGCCACGTCCTACAGGTGTGTTCAGGCTGGCAAAAGGTCTGTACCTCCTTAGGATGGAGCTCCCAGAGGGAGGGACAGGCTGCCATCTTTGCTGTTTCATAACCTTCACTGGTGATGCCTCCAGGTACTGGAAATTCCAAGGGGACTAGGAACTGGAGAGGACTCCCAGCATACTACATATAGTAGCCCTACAGAAAAGTGGCCAGACTGTTATGTGGGTGCCTGTTCCCATGTCTCCTCAATAGGCAGGTCCTCCAGGCCTGGTCCTGGGCCTCTAGCCACCCGCAACCAGAGCTATCAAGCCAGTAGCAACTCAGCAACTCCCCAGACAGAGCTTCCAGGGACAAATGAAAGCTTCTCTGACACTGCCTCTGTGGTGGAACCGTCCTTGCTACCCTTGGACTAACAAAGAAACAAAGACCCTCAGTGCATTATCCACACATCCAACAAGTTGTAGTCGACCCAAGGAAAGGAAGCTGCTCCATCTCTCCCGGGTCCCACACAACCCTACTGCTCATCACCAGACAGGGAACCCCTAGCTTAGGTCCATGGCACAGATCCTCCATCCTGGGCTGATTGCACTGAGCAATTGCTGGCCCACATCTCTCTGGGGTAGAGCCCCCAGGAGACAAGCAAAGTGGTGGGGCAGCTAGCCAGTTGATGTGGAGCACAGGTGGTTTGGAGCAGGAGTGTCTGTAGTGGAGCATAGCCAGGAACGGCCATCCCTCTAGGCTCAAATTGCTCCCATAAGAGACTTTAGCCCTAGGGGAACTATTTGACCTGATCTCTGCAGAATGGTCTTGCACATCAGATGGGGCTGGTCTGACCTGAGCACTCCTTGGTCTGTTGGTCACTCCCAGGGCCCAGCCTGACCACACATGCTTACAGGGAAGTCTTGGATGCCCTGGGGGCCCACAGCATAGCTCCTGTGCTGGCAGACCACGGAGAGCTTGCTGGAGAGCTCCAACAAGGCAGCCCCTACAGCCGTGCACCAGTCCACATGTTCCCTCCCCATACTGGAACTTCCCCTGAGCCCATGGCTACTCCCCAGATCACTTCGTTCATGCACATCTGCATGGCCAGGTTTTGCTTTACTTGCCCAACCAGCACACAGGTGTGCAGCATCCCCAACCCTCCACTGACCACCATTGTAGACAGAGCCTTGGTGGGCACCAAGCCAGGAAACCCCACCACTGCCAGTACCCTGCCCTTGTGCTAACACTGTGCAGAGAACAGGGGATCCTCCCACCCCCTGAGCTATTAGTCCTGTTTGCAGGGCAGAGAAGGCACCCAGACCTGTGCCGGCCAATACCTTGCCCCAAGCCAGCACCACCTCCGGTGCAAGAGCACACACAGTCCCCAGCTGCCTTGCCTCCTCCACTGTGGTAAATTCCCCCAGGGAGACAGGCACCCCCACATCCACTGGCACTCTGTTAAAGCTGCTGCACCTCAGCCCACCCCCAAACACAGTGGACTGCAAACCTTGAGGAGCCAGAGGACAAAGTTGGGACCCAATACAAGTCCCTCAGAGTTAGAGCTCACAGTCCAGGGGTTGGGGACTGAGCATTGGCCCCCTAAAATCTCCCAGAAATGAAGCCAGTTGGCTGAATACACCATATGCCACAATCAAACCCTCAAGGTAATCAAATAGGATAAAAGAAAAAAAACCCATCCACAGGTCAGCAACCTCAAAGATTAAAGGTAGATAAGCCCTCACAGATGAGAAAGAATCAGTACAAGAATGCTGAAAACTGAAAGAGCCAGAGTGCCTTCTTTCCTCCAAATGACCTCATCACTTCTTCAGCAAGGGTTTGGAACTGGGCTGAGGCCGAGATGGCTGAAATGACAGAAGTAGAAACCAGAACATAAATAGTTATAAGTTCATTGAGCTACAGGAGTACGTTGAAGCCCAGTGCAAGGAAGCTAAAAATCATGATGAAACATTGCAGGAGCTGACAAACAAAATAGCTAGTATAGAGAAGAATGTAACTGACCTGACAGAGCTGAAAAACACACTATAAGAATTTCATAATGCAAGTATTAATAGCAGAATAGACCAAGTGGAGGAAAGAATCTCAGCACTTGAAGACTGGCTTCCTGAAATAAGACAGGCAGACAAGAGTAGAGAAAAAATAATGCAAAGGAATGAACAAAACCTCTGAGAAATATGGGATTATGTAAATAGACTGAATCTATGACTTAGTGGTGTACCCGAAAGACATGAAGAATGGAACCAACTTGGAAAACATATTAGAATATCATCCATGAGAACTTCCCCATCCTAGCTAGAGAGGGCAACATGCGAATTCAGGAAATGCAGAGAACCCCAGTAAGATACTTCATGAGAAGATTATCTCCAAGACTCATAATCCTCAGATTCTCCAAGGTTGGAAATAAAGAAAAAATGTTAAAAGAAGCTAGAAAGAAAGGCCAGGACACCTAAAAGGTGAAGCCCATTAGTCTAACAACAGACCTCTCAGCTAAAACCCCACAAGTCAGAAGAGATCAGTGACCAATAGTAACATTCTTTAAGAACTTCCAAGCCAGAATTTCATATCTGGCCAAACTAAGCTTCATAAGCAAAGGAGAAATAAGATCTTTTCAGACAAGCAAATACTGGAATTTGTTACTACCAGACCTGCCTTACAAGAGCTTCTGAAGGAAACACTAAATATGAAGAGGAAAGACTGTTATCAGCCACTACAAAAACACACTGAGGTACACAGACCAGTGAGACTACAAAGCAACCACATAAACAAGTGTGCAAAATAACTAGCTAGCATCATGATGACAGGATCAAATCCACACATATCAATATTAACCTTAAATGTGAATGGGCTAAAGGCCCCAATTAAAAGACACAGAGTGACAAGTTGGATAAAGAACCAAGACCCACTGGTATGGTGTCTTCAAGAGATCCATCTTACATGCAATGAAATACATAGGTTCAAAATAAGAAGAAAAATCTATCAAGCAAATAGGAAACAGAAAAAAAGTAGGAGTTGCAGTCCTAGTTTTTGACAAAACAAACTTTAAACCAACAAAGATCAAAAGAGACAAAGAAGGGCATTACATAATGGTAAAGGGTTCAATTCAACAAGAAGACCTAACTGTCCTAAATATATATACACCCAACACAGGAGCACCCAGATTTATAAAGCAAATTCTTAAAGACCTTCAAAGATATTTAGATTCCCACACAATAATAGTGAGAGATTTTAAAACCTCACTGACAATAGATCATCAAGACAGAAAATTAACAAACATATGCAGGACATAAACTCAGCACTGGATCAAGTGGACCTGATAGATAATCTACAGAACTCTCCACCCAAAAACAACAGAATATACATTCTTCTAATTACCACATGACACATGCTCTAAAATCAATCACATAATCAGAAGTAAAACACTCCTCAGCGTTGCAAAAGAACTGAAATTATAACAGTTTCTTGGACCACAGCAGAATCAAATTAGAAATCAAGATTAAGAAATTCACCCAAAACTATGCTATTACATGGAAATTGAATAACCGGCTCCTGAATGACTTTTGAATAATGAAGTTAAGGTAGAAATCAAGAAGTTTTTTGAAACTAATGAGAACAAAGATACTACATATCAGAATCTCTGGGACACAGCTAAGGTAGTGATAAGAGGGAAATTTATGGCACTAAATGCCCATATCAAAAAGTTAGAAAGATCTCAAGTTAACAACTTAACATCACAACTAAAATAACTAGAGGACCAAGAGCAAACAAATTCCAAAGCTAGCAGAAGACAAGAAATAACCAAAATCAGAACTGAACTGAAGAAGATTGAAGCATGAAAAGCCATTAAAAAGATCAATGAATCCAGGAGCTAGGATTTTTTTTTTAAAATAATATACTACTAGCTAGATTAATAAAGAAGAAGAGAGAGAAGATCCAAATAAACACAATCAGAAACAACAAGGGAGATATTAGCACTGATCCCACAGCAATGCAAACAACCATCAGAAAATATTATGAACACCTTTTTGCATATAAACTAGAAAATATGGAAGAAATTGTTACATTCCTGGACACATATACCCTCCCAAGACTGAACCAGGAAGAAATTGAGTCCCTGAACAGACCAGTAATGAGCTCTCAAATTGAGGCAGTAAATAGCCTACCAACAAAAAAAACCCAAGGCTATATAGATTCACAGCTGAACTCTAGCAGGTGTACAAAGAAGAGATAGTACCATTCCTACTGAAACTATTCCCAAAAATTGAGGAGGAGGAACTCCTCCCTAACTCATTCTGTGAGGCCCACATCATCCTGATATAAAACTCTGGCACAGATACAACAAAAAAAGAAAACTTCAGGCCAATATCCTTGATGAATATCAATGCAAAAATCCTCAACAAAATACTGGCAAACTGAATCCAGCAGTACATCAAAAAGCTTATCCACCACGATCAAGTAGGCTTTATCCCCAGGATGCAAGGTGACTCAACATATGCAAATCAATAAATGTGATTCATCACATAAACAGACCTAAAGACAAAAACCAAATAATTATCTCAATAGATGCAGAAAAGGCTTTCAACAAAATTCAACATTCAACATTCATTCATGTTAAAAGCTCTCAATAAACTAAGTATTGAAGGAACATACCTCAAAATAATAAAAGTCATATATGAAAAACCCACAGCCAACATCATACTGAGTGGGCAAAAGCTAGAGGTATTCCCTTTGAAAACCAGTGCAAGGCAAGGATGCCCTCTCTCAATACTCCCATGCAACACAGTATTGGAAGTATTGGCCAGGGCAGTCAGGCAAGAGAAAGAAATAAAGGGCATCCAAATAGGAGGAGAGGAAGTCAAATTATCTCAGCAGACAGCATGTTCCTATATCTAGAAAACCTCATAGTCTCCACCCAAAAGCTTCTTAAGCTGATAAACACCTTCAGCAAAGTCTCAGGTTACAAACCAATGTGCTAAAATCACCAAAATCACTAGCATTCTTATTCACCAACAATAATCAAGTCAAGAGCCAAATCAGGAACTAACACCCATTTACAACTGCCACAAAAGAATAAAATATCTAGCAATACAGCTAACTAGAGGAGTGAAAGATCTCTACAAAGAGAACTACAAACCACTGCACAAAGAAAAAGAGATGATACAAACAAATGGAGAAACATTCCATGCTCATGGATACAAAGAATATTGTTAAGACGGCCATACTGCCCAAAGCAAGTTATAAATTCAATACTATTCCTTTAAACTACCATTGAGATTCTTCATAGAACTAGAAAAAACTATTTAAAATTCATACGTAAGCAAAAAAAAGCCCAAATAGCCAAGGCAATCCTAAGCAAAGAGAACAAAGCTGGAGGCATCATACTACCCAACTTCAAATTATACTACCAGGTTACAGTAACCAAAACAGCATAGTACTTATACAAAAACAGACATCTAAACTAATGGAACAGAAAAGAGAACCCAGAAATAAGACCATAAACCTACAGCTATCTGATCTTCGACAAACCTGACAAAAGCAATGGGAAAAGGATTACCTATTCGATAAATGGTGCTGGAATAACCCACTAGCCATATGCAGAAGATTGAAACTCGACCCCTTCCCTACACCCTATACAAAAATTAACTTAAGATAGATTAAAGACTTAAATGTAAAACCCAAAATTATAAAAACCCTGGAATAAAACCTAGGCAATACCATTCAGGACATAGGCACGAGCAAAAATTTCATGACAAAGACACCAAAAGCAATTGCAATAAAAGCAAAAATTGACAAATGAGATCTAATTAAACTAAAGAGCTTCTGCACAGCAAAAGAAACTATCAACAGAGTAAATAGATAACCTATGGGATGGAAGAAAATTTTTGCAAACTATGTATATGACAAAGGGTCTAATATCCATCATCTATAAGGAACTTAAATTTATAAGAAAAAAAAAAACCCGTTAAAAAGTGGGCAAAGGACATGATCAGACACTTTTCCAAGGAAGACATACATGTGGCCAACAATCATATGAAGAAAAGCTCAACATCACTGATCACTAGAGAAATGCAAATCAAAACCACAATGAGATACCATCTCACACCAGCCAAAATGGCTATTAATAAAAAGTCAAAAATAACAGATGTTGGCAACATTGTGGAGAAAAAGAATGCTTATACACTGTTGGTAGGGGTGTAAATTAGTTCAACCATTGTGGAAGACAGTGTGGTGATTCCTCAAAGACCTAAAGACAGAAATACCATTCAACTCGATAATCCCATTACTGGGTATATACTCAAAGGATATAAATAATTCTATTATAAAGACACCTGCCATTTTAACTGGCATGAGATGGCATCTCTTTGTGGTTTTGATTTGCATTTCTATAATGACCAGTGATGATGAGCTTTTTTTCGTATGTTTGTTGGCCACATAAATGTCTTCTTTTGAGAAGTGTCTGTTCATATCCTTTGCCCACTTTTTGATGGGGTTGTTTGTTTTTTTTCTTGTAAATTTGTTTAAGTTCCTTGTAGATTCGGGACTTGACCTTTGTCAGATGGATAGATTGCAAAAATTTTCTCGCATTCTGTAGATTGCCTGTTCACTCTGATGATAGTTTCTTTTGCTGAGCAGAAGCTCTTTAGTTTAATTAGATCTCATTTATCAATTTTGGCTTTTGTTGCAATTGCTTTTGGTGTTTTAGTCATGAAGTCTATGCCTATGAAGTCTGTATCCTGAATGGTATTGCCTAGGTTTTCTTCTAGGGTTTTTGTACATATGTTTATTGCAGCACTATTTACAATAACAAAGACTTGGAACCAACCCAAATGCCCATCAATGATAGACTGGATAAAGAAAATGCAGTACATATACACCATGGAATACTATGCAACCATAAAAAAGAATGAGTTCATGACCTTTGCAGGGATATGGATGAAGCTGGAAACCATCATCCTCCACAAACTAACACAGGAACAGGAAAGCAAACACTGCCTGTTCTCATTCATAAGTGGGAGTTGAACAATGAGAAGACATGGACACAGGGAGGGGAACATCACACACTGGGGCCTGTCGGGGTGTGGGGCAAAGGGAGGGAGAGCATTAGGACAAATATCTAATGCATGCAGGGCTTACAACCTAGATGACGGGCACATGTATACCTATGTAACAAACCTGCACGTTCAGCACATGTATCCCAGACTTAAAGTAAAATAAAATTTAAAAAGACACCTGCATGCATATGTTCATTGCAGCATTCTTCACAATAGCAAAGACATGAAATCAACCTAAATGCCCGTGAATGATAGACTGGATAAAGAAAATGTGGTACATATACACCATGGAAAACTATGCAGTGGTAAAAAAGAGCAAGATCATGTTCTTTGCAGGAACATGGATGGAGCTGGAGGCCATGATCCTTAGCAAACTAACACAGGAACAGACAACCAAATACCACATGTTCTTACTTATAAATGGGAACTAAATGATGAAAATCCATGGACACATAGAAGGGAACAACACACACTGGGGCATACTGAAAGGTGGAGGGTGGGAGAAAGGAGAGGATCAGGAAAAATAACTATTGGGTACTAAGCTTTATACCTGGGTGATGAAATAATCTGTACAACAAACCCCCATGACACAAGTTTACCTATGTAACATACCTGCACATGTACCCCTAAACTTAAAACAAAAGTTAAAAACAAAAACTGAAGATAAATGTCTGCCTAGGTATCAGATATTATCGTCATTTTGATGGCAGTGCAATTACATTTCATTAATAAAAGAATGCTTAAGAGGATCAAATAACTTACTAAATAAGGCAAGTAAAGTATGATTCATATGAATATATAAACATTCATAAAAAATTGCTACATCTTGTGCAACCTCTGCCTGGGGATGAATTTTGTTGATTTGTACTTTTGATCTTCCAGTTAAAATTTCTGCTCATTCTGACTTCTAAAACCTGCTTGAAGATAACACATTCATATCCACAAACTCAGATCTCACATTTCTGTATAATTGTGGATCACAGAACCAGATTAGAGTTCCAGTTACATCTGTCAATTCAATGACCGTTAAGCCATCTTCTTTGCATTTTCAGATAAAGATGATTAACTTGAAAAGGGAATCCATTTTTAAAAGGCAAATATTCTACCTTTTTGGTTATAGAAAGGAATTCTAAACCAGTGATTTTTTTTCAGAATTATTTTTTTCAAGGGTATGAAACATTAAAACTACTTCATGCTTAACATTTGTTATTTTAATAAGAAGAGCTCTAATTAAATACAAAGACCACCCTCCTTCTGCTTTAGTTGGACCTTTGCATTCCTTTTACCTGGCAGTAGTGTGCATGCTTACTTGTAGTTAATTATCTGTGTTCATCTCTTTCACCACACTGTCCTCAGAGCCCAGACCAATGCCTAGCACACAGAAGGGCCACAAAACAAATCTGTGAGCTGTCTGATTAGTCAACCCCATTGGTTCTACCTCATTGGCCCCTCCCTGTCCCATCTCCCTGGCAGCATGCTAGTCAGTGTCTTACCAGCTCACATGGACATTGTCATACTCCCCTCCTCACAGACTGCTCGCCTCCAGTCTTTGCCTCATGCAAGCCATTCTGCACAATTCTGGTGAATCCACCTGCTAAAATCCCTTGTCCATTACCTTGCAATTCTCAAAACCCTTGACTGGATTCCTGTTGCTCACTGAAAGAAGTTAAGCATGGCAGTTAAAAGTGAAAATTCTGGAATCAGACTCCTGGAAGTCAAATGTTGGCTCCCACTTTAATAGTTGTGTGACACTGGGCAAGTGTTACACAAAAGTAGTATCACCAATGTTAGAATCAAGTCCAAATTCCTTAGTGTTAGCCAGGGCATTCTACCATCTGATCTTAGTGAGTGTGTTCAATTTTATCTTTTTGTCTTCTACCCTTTCCCCTACACTGTGAGCCATCTCCTGAGGCTGATAGGTCTATATCCAGCTTTCCTACTTCCAGACTTTTGGGGCCCACTAGAATGTCTTGCTACTGCTCTTTGCTTACATTGTTTATGTCATTTTCATCCTTCAAGGAACACCTCAAGTCTCCCTGCTTCCACAAAGCCTTCCCTGATGGGATCAGACCCCACTGCTCTCACCTACAGCTCTTAGGAATCCCATCCCATGTTTTCCAGTTAAGTAAGTACTTCCCAAGGCAACTCTTATTTTTTTCCACATACATTATTTTTAAACCTCAAACATACAGTTCAACTTAGTTCATAACACTCTATCGTTGTTGGTTTATGGAAGAGCCCTCATTTTATTTTCTTGTATTATTTATTTTATTTAAAAATGTCTTCCTTTTATTCCCCATTTCTCAATCCTAGTATTCGTCAGTATTATACTCTTTATTTCATCTTCCTTATTACTTTTTCCCCTCAACTTTATGTTTTTAAGACCTACCCATTTTGATAGCTGGATATATGACTCTAGTTTGTTCCTTGGAACAGCTGAACAGCATTTCATTCTTTTTGCTTGGACTGCATTTTATTTCTTCATTCTCTCATTGAAGGGCATGAAGCTTGTTTCAAGTTTTTTTTCATGTAAAATGCTGGGATGAAAATCTTTGCTTAGCTCTCAATTTGTATGCCTGTTCATTCTTTTATTCAAAATATATTTATCTGGTGCCAGTCTATGCTAAATACAAGTAGCTACTGGGAGTACAGCATGACTGGGAATAGACAAAATCCCTTCCCTTATTTTAGTATGGAAAGAAAATAAATAGACAATAAACATACAATGCTAGGTTATAATAAGTGCAAGGAAGAAAATAAATCAAGATAAGAGGACAGAGAGCAATGGAGGATACTGTTTCAAATACAGTGGTCAGGAAAATTGTCTCTGAGAACGTGGTAACATTTGAATAGAGACGTGAATGAAGTTAGAGAGTGGGCCATGCTGATATCTGGAAAAGGAGCATTCCAGGCAGAGGGAATGGCAAGCGCAAGACGTGTTCTAGAACTAGCAGTGGGTGAGGCTAAAGCACAGTGAGTGAGGGGAGGCTGGAGGGGAGCACGCAAGAGATGAGACCACAGGAATAGGGTGGAGCCAAATCAGATAGCGTCCCCAGGCCACGTAAAGACTGACGTGTCCATTCTGAGTGACGTAGGAAGGATTTTGAGGAAAAGAATGACAAGACCTGACTTTTTGAAAAGATCCTTCTGGCAGCTGAGTGGAGAATAGATGACAGGAGAGTAAGGATGAGAGGGAGAATCCAGTTAGGAGACCACTGCAGTTGTCCTGAGCAGAGATGGTGGTGCTTGGACTGAGTGGTGGTGGTGGAGGTGGGAGAAGGGTAGGAATACTGCAGCATATTTTGAAAGTAGAGCCAATGAGATTTGTTAATGGATTCGGTGTGGGGAATGGGAGGAAGAGAAGCACGAGGGGCGACCCCAATAGTTCTGATTTGAGCAGCTGGGAAGATAAAGTTGTACCATTTATTAAGAGGAAGACAACAGGTAGAACAGGTTTCAGGGAAAAACCAATGGTTTGGTTTTAACATTTTAAGTTTGAAATGCTTATCAGACATCCAAGTGGAGCTGTCAAGAGGGTAGTTCTGGAATTTGGGATTAAGGTCCGTGCTGGAAATAAACTAGAAAGTTCTCCTGGTATACATGATGCTTAAAGCCAAGCTTATGCAGGGAGTGAGTGTAGGTTGAGAAGAGAACAAGTAAGGGACTGAGCCCTGGAGCAAGGCAACACATGGAGTCCGGAAAGGGGATAAGGAGCCAGCAAAGGAAAGTGAGAAGTAGACGCCATGAGACAGAAGACTCAAGCAAGAGAGAAGCATCCCTGGGGCAGTGAAGAAAGGGCCTCAAGACAGAGGAAACTATCTATTATGGCCAGTGGTGTTGATGGGCCCAAAAAGGGGAAGACTAAGAATTATAGACAATTCTTTGGAGACATTTTACTGTAAAGGGAAGCATAAGTATGAAGCAAAACATAAAGGGGAATGTATAAAAGAGGGATGTTTTCTTTCCTTTTTTCTTCCCTTTTCCTCCTCTCCTTTCTCTGCTTTCCCTTCCTACCCCTCTCCCTCATTCTCCTCTTCCTCCTATGTGGGGACTGCTACAGCATACTGGTGTGAATGACCCAACAGGGTGGGAGAAATTGATGATCAGGAGACAGTGGTGACGATCTAGGAACATGGTTCGTGAGGAGATGAGAGAGATGGAAAGAGTTAGTGTCAGGAAGGGAGGAAGGCAGAGGATACAGGCACACTTATTGGTAGATTGGTAGATTTGGCAATGGGAACGTGGGGAAATATTTTTCTGTTTGCTTCTGTATTCTTAATTCAATAAGAAGTGAGGTCATCAGCTGAATGTGAGGAAGAAAGAGAAGATATGAGAAGAAAGAAGTTGAGAAGGACAGTGATGGACTTGAGAAATATGGTAAGATTACCTGAAGATCAGTTTGATTCATAGGCCAGGTAGAGTGGGAGTGTGGGAGTTTGTGTGGGGCCTACACATAGAAGAGGATTTGTGAGATCATAGGGTGTGCATCTAGGCAAATCCACTAAACATTGCTAATTGCTCTCCAGAATGGTCTCACTAGTGATGTATGGGGTTTCTGCCTCTCCAAATTCTCATAGGCACTTTAGGAAATTCAGGTTTTTTATGTTTTCTATACTTTTCAGGTAAATTTGTATTTCCCTATATGCTTTTCATTTCTCTGATTTTTATTTTTTTTTATTTTTATTTTTTATTTTGAGACAGAGTCTCGCTCTGTTGCCCAGGCTGGAGTGCAGTGGCGTGATCTCAGCTCACTGCAACCTCTGTCTCCCGGGTTCAAGTGATTCTCCTGCCTCAGCCTCATGAGTAGCTGGGACTACAGGCGTGTGCCACCATGCCCGGCTAATTTTTTGTATTTTTAGTAGAGACGGGATTTCACCGTGTTAGCCAGGATGGTCGCAATCTCCTGACCTCGTGATCTGCTCGCCTCGGCCTCCCAAAGTGCTGGGATTACAGGCATGAGCCACTGCACCCGGCCCATTTCTCCGCTTATTAAAGTTGAGCATCTCTTCCCACGCTTATCAGCCTTTCCACTTTCCCCTTCTGTGAAATGCTTATGTATATCTGTCCTAGTTTGTGTTACCTGAAAAGCAGGTCTCAGTCACAGACTTGGGTGCAGGTCATTTATTCAGAAGTACAAGCAAGGGAGTAAAGACAGCAAGACAAGGAAAGGAGAAAACCCACTAAAGGGTAAGTTATGGGCAGATAATTGCTGTGGGCAACCAGGGCTCAGTCCTGCTGAGGACCCTCTGAGGACCTGTGTTGAACACGCCTCAGAATTGTCCTACCAGGATATGGGGAAGCTAGGCTGTTTATATGCTACTCACTGGTCCTCTTTGGTTGAGAGCTGACCCTGGTGAGATTCAGCCACTAGCTTGTCCAATTTGCACTGCACCTGAACTAAGCAAGTTCCCACAGTACCTGAAAAAACCTTGAGGCTGAGAAAGAGAGAGGCTCCCACACAGGTGGGAAGCAGTGTGCATGCTGGGAACCTTTGATAGTAACTGCAGGGGAACTCAGAGATGGGCCACGAATTTGGGCAGGGCATCAGCAGGGTCCCCTACAATGTCCTCATCCTTTTCTTATCCACTTGCAGGAGTTTTCTGTGTATTCTAGTTATTATTTTTTGTCAGTTATTACCACTTTGTCACCTCCAAATCTATCATACATCTGGTAACTTTGTGGTATCAGAAATCTTTAATTTTGGTGTCATTAACTCCATTGATTGTCTCCCTTGTGGTCTGTGCTTTTCAGCACCTTACAAAATTCTTCTCCATTCCAGTGTCACAAAAAAAAATTCTCCATTTGCTGCTAACAGATGTATGGCTTTGCCTTTCATGTTTAGGCTTTTACTCTACCTAAAGTTTATTTTTGTATATAGAAAAAGGTGGGCATCTACTCCAAGTTTTTCCCACATGATGAACCAGTTTTCTAGGGACTATTGATGAATTCATCTCCCCTCTACCAGGCTATGATGCTACATACACATTCCAAGTTCCCATGGACATATGGATCTGTTTCTAGATTCTACCCATTCGTCATTCATTCAGTTTTTCAACCTATTCCTTATATTGGCAATTGTAATTTTTATATCTAGTACCTTTGATTGGCTCTCCTTCAAACTACTTATTCTTGTTTCATATTTGCAATGTTTTATTTGGTATTAAGATTCCTATTCATATCTGTCAACAGGTCTGCTTCTTCTGCTGTAGGCTGTTCTGTTTGTGGTTATTCTTTCACAGTAACTGTTTTTCTTAAATTGTCCCAAGATTCTTTTTACGGTGGTCTCATTGTCAGTCCTTTGAGACCATCAACCACCTCTGCTCATGAGGCTAACTGGAGGAAGTAGCAAAAGCCCATGGCCAGGTGGGTGTGGGGAATGGATGAGATACCTTTCTACTGAAGCTTCATGAGACCACATTTCCCCTTGGTGCTCCTCTAGATATTTCCCCCTCCCTCCATCCCAGGTGTCACTATCCTCCTGGGACAGCCACCCTGTTGACCAGTAGTGGCAGTCCTCATCCCAGCCAGGCTTTCTCTTTTCCTATTGTCCCTTACTACCCCACGTCCTGCTCCCACCCCAGACTTTTTACTTCCTAACGGGACATCCCAAGATCCTTTATTCATTACTCGTGACATGACCTTCAAACTCCTGATCACTCACCAATGGGCACATTTTAATTTGTCATTGTCCTTCTGAAGATGTGGTGCCCAGATCCAAATACAATGCTCTGAGTGTTCATATGAAAACATTTTACCAGGTAAATATCAAGATCGTAAAGATTCTTTCTGTTTCCTTTGTTTCAGCCAGGAAGTTTTCAGTTAAATATTTTAATTGTTAAGTCAATCATAAGGAAATCATAAGATGTGAGAAAATTATCTTAGCAAGGGAGAATGAGATTGTTAGACTCACATAATGGACTATAGTGAGGAAAGAGTTGATAGAGATGGGTCGATTAAAAGAACAATATTAAGCAGTCTTCTTAGGTATGTGAATCGTCCTTAGCTACACCTGGGACAAAGAAATTACAAGAAGACTAAGGAGACTAAGGAGAAGACACAGTGAAATGTAAATAAAAGAACAAAGGATATGTGTATATGAATGAGAAAAGGAAAATTCTAGAGTCTGAGAAAGTAAAGAAAGAATTAAATACAGAAATGTGAAGCCCCTGAAAAAAACAGAAACATTCATGAAGTTTCCCCATTCATTTCTGAGTGCAGTTTTTAAAATGGAAAAAGAATCGTTATCTTTTTAAGTGAATGAAATTCATAATATAAATTGATCATATATTGCTGCCTAAACTTTGCTCTCCAAAAATTGCTTCTAAAAACTATGAAATAGGGACATTTACATGTAAAACTATTTAAGTAAATGTCTACAACTAAATCAGAGAGTGTGTTTTTGGAAGATAAAACCAACTGGTTTTGAAATTTAAGAATATTTTTATTCTCAAGAATAGAATGAAAGATTTTTATTAAGAAATGAAAAGAATTTTCCAGCTAGTCAATTCACACTTATCCCTGTACCGGATTCAAGTTTCAAAGATATGGGGGCTTATATGTTTGTGGAATGAAGGAAGGAATGAAAGAATGAAAAAATAGGATGAAACAAGGAAGATGGAGAGGAGAGCAGAAGTCAAGACTGAGGATAGCATTGTCAGAATTTAGGCCATCGGGGCCTTGTGAATTTCTTCAGTGGTGTCCCTGTTGAATCATGGTGGTAAGGACAACTTACAGCTAAGCACTTGCAGGCTCTTGCTCTATCCTTTTATTCCTTTATTTTCTGGAGCTAAAAAGGATCTGATTAATGTTTGCAACTATGTCAAATTGATGATGATGATGGTGACAACATTGGATATCACCCCTTTCCCTGCTCTTCTTTTTATCAGAAGTCCCTGAAAAAGTTATCTGATGTGTTTACCTTTTCTTGATTCACTCCTATACCTACTCCACTTCCTCTTCTTTCCTTTTCCCTTGAAGCCACTCCAACCAGGCACTTACCCTGGCCACACCACCAGAACAGGGTACCCAGAGATCTCCACTTTGCTAAACCCAACCAGTGACTAGATCTCAACCACAGATCTTTGCTCTGTGAGCAGCATGTGATACAGCTCATCATCCTCTTTTAGAAAAACTTTAGAAATTCTTCTGGCTTCCAGAATTCCTCACTTGCTGAGTGTCCACTTCTTACTTCCCTGGCTGTTCCTCTCAGGGCTACTTTTCTTGTTCCTCCTCATCTTCCTGACCTCCAAGTGTGCTCCAGGCCTCAGTTCTTAGCCTTCTTTTTGTATCAATATTCACTCCCATTCATAGGCCAGCTTCCTAATTTTCATCTGACTGTAAATCTTCAATGGGTGTTAAAGATGAAAAAGTTTTGCAAGCTATATTAGATGAATAATTTTGGCCCAGCAAGATATTCATGTCCTAGTCCCCAGAGCCTATAACTATATTACTTTACACAAAAGGGACTTTGGAGATGTGATTAAGTTAAGGATCTTGAGAGGGGTTGATTATCTTGGATCATCTGGGTAGGCACAATCACAGGGCCCCTGTAAAAGGGAAGCAGGAGGGCCAGAGTCAGCAAAGAAGTTATGAAGAGAGAGGCAGAGATCATGGAGAGACTTGTCGATGCCTCAGTGCTGGCTTTGAAGATGGAGGAAGGGGCCACAAGCTAAGGATATGAATGGCTTCTAGAAGTTACAAAAAACAAGGAAATAGATTCTCTCCTAGAGCCTCCAGAAGAAAAGCAGCTCTGCTGACACCTTGATTTGAGCCCTGGATGACCCATTTCAGACTTTTGACGTCCAGAATTGTACATAATAAATTCGTGTTGTCTTAAACCACTTTGTATAATATGGTACAGCACCAACAGGAAAAACTTACATACATACTGATAATTTGGTACACAACCAATAGGAAAAACTTATGCACGTACTAAAGTGTTTTGAAGTAAAGTACACTGATTTCTGCAAATTTCTTTGATATGCATCAAAAACATAAGTTTACTAGACAGAGGCATGGATAGATAGTTAGAAGCATGATAAAGCAATCACAGCAAAATGTTCATGGTAGAATCTAGATGGTGGGTATATGGATACTAACTTAAAATTCTTTCAACTTTTCTGTATGTTTGAAATTTAAAAAAATAAAATGTTAGGCAAAGAGTTAGATAAATTATGAATTTTTCCAAAATTTCAGTTATTTGGCTTCCTAAAAATATATATATATATATTTTTTTTCTCAGAAAAGGCCTTGAATTTCTCTGGATATTTTATACTTCTAACTATCTACATTGTCTGGTCCCCCTGGTGACTAAATGCATATATTTTAGAAAGGGCTAAAACACAGCGAAGGTAATTAATCAGACCCCACGGAGACTGAAGGCTTAACCTTGACATCAGTAGTGACAAGCATAGTCAACTGAGCTACGTAGCCTAAGAAAAAAGTAATAACCCTATGGAATGCTAATATATAGATTTGCAAATGAATTAGCTCTATAACTTATCAAATCTAAACTACATGAGGTACCCTGAAAATTGATAACTGTTCCATACTTTAATGGAAAAACACCAAGAAAAAAAACTTTGATGTAACTTTCATTCTTTCAAGAAGAATATATATCACTCACACCTTTATGAGAAACTTCTTATTTCCCTAGGGAACACTATTGGGCAGTTAAGAAAACAGGCAGTTTCTGAGGGCCTTTTTGTTTATTAGGGAGTAAGATTAAAAGAAAATCTCTGGCTGTGATTTCTTGGGTGAAAGGCTGTAGGGAGAACTGGCTTCTTTGGAATTTTTTCTGATACAGGCTCAGGGGAATGGGTATGATTTTAATACATGAGCTGCTGTTTTCCATACTAAGTAATGCTTTTTCTTGCTCGACATCTCTCTTCATCATCACTGCACAGTGAGACTGGGCTCAGGCTTGCGGGTTTCTGCCTGAGAAGGCACACTGCAGATAATTTAGAGTCAGATTCTGGGCTTTTGAGTTTCTAAGCAGGCCTTTGAAATTCATGAGAGAAAAACAAGGGTTTTAATTTACAAAAGCTGTGCTTTCTGGGAGAGAAAACCATTTTGAGTTACAAAATTTTGGTTGGAGAATCAAAAACAAAGCTCTGAAGAAATCAGAGCATACAGTATAAGCCATCACCACTGGCTCTCCACCTGGCTGCATGGTAGAACCACCTGGGGACGTTTTCTAAAAACATCATTGCCTGGGCTGGGTCTAGACCAGGTGAATGGAAACCTCTTGCTGTGGGGGCTCAGTACTGGTATTTTTAAAGTCTCCCCCCTAATACCCACACACTAGGTGATTCTCATGGGCACTCAGTTGAGAACACTGCCCAACTCAACAGAATAGAAACTCACTAGATGACCATGCAGACTTCCCCGCTCTTTAAAACTAGGTCAGAGGTACTTGAATTATCAGGCTAGAGTCAGATTCGAGCTCCAGGCTTATACGTTGCTGTGGGCCTCTGGGAAAGGGTCCTGCTCCTTGGAGGGTGATGGAATCTTAGATAGAGTTGGTGGGGGTACCTAAAAGTGAGAAAAGGGCCTTGTTACTGAACCAAACCTGGGTCCATTGGCCCAGCACAGTAAAGACAAATATCTGTACAAAAGTTTGCAGCAAGAAAAAGGAGGGCATTTATTTGCAGGGTGCCAAGCAAGGAAAATCAGACAGCTATTGTGTGAGATCCTACTTCCCCAGTGGCTTATAAGCAAGGGTTTTTCAAAGGCAGGGGAACATTTTTGGAAACAAGTTACAGGTATGAAAAAAAAATAGAACCTTGGGACCCCGAACTCACTATACCAAAGGGCAAGTTAAGCTTAGAAGCTGAGTCACAAATACTGTCTTCCTTTGGCTCCCAGATAGCTGTAATTTCACAACCCCGTGTCATAGCCTCATTTCCTCTACTCCCTCTTTCCACATTTGCTTCATCTTATGTAAAATGTAGACTCACTGAGCGTGAGACAATGCATCATTGATTTTTTCCTCTATTCCTCTTTTCACATGTAAACTGTAGATTTACTGAGGCTAATAAGAGCCTCACAAGAACGTGACCACCTGCCTCACTGCCTGCCTCCTTTTCTTCCCCCACCTGCTTGCGGTTCCCCTTTTGTGAACTGAAGTTCACGAAATCCCCTTTGGAAAAAACATAAATCACAGGAGCATCTGTGATTTATGCTTTTTCCCAGGCACATCCTCAGCTTTGGCCAAATAAACCTCTAATGGATGGAGACTTGCTTCAGTCACTTTTTGGTTTACATTTTGGTAACCACAAAGGGGCTTTCTGAGTGGAGTTGGCTCTTGGCCTGTAGCAACTCTCCTACTGGGGCCCTAGTACCAGCTGGAGCTCTTTATTGCTCTGACCTATTGGATGATTTGCTGAAGTCTGAGAGTTTCTCCCTCCAGATATCCCTAATCACTCAAAAATTTCCAGTTGAGATCTGAAGTTTATTCTGCTGCAGAACTCCTTTTCTGTGAGTTCTTACTTCTAACAAGGAAGAAGACTTTCCTGCTTCCATGATGGCAGAGAGCAGTTTTCAGCTTGGGCCCTACCTCCAGGTAAGGAGCTGGTTTGGGGTGTCATTTGGGGATTTAGTAGCTGAAGGTCAAGGCTTACCGTCAGTTGGCTGTAATTTCTCTTTGTGCTCAGAAATCTCAATTTTATGTAAATTGTGTGACTGCTTTTTTCTGTTTTTTTGTCTGTTTGTTTCAGTCCATCTTCCATTAGATTTAACCAACTTCTGGCCCCCTCTAAAGCTGACTAAAGTCCCTGCAGCTGTAGAAAGTCAAATTCCACCTCTAAAAACCCCAGCCACTTAAGAAAAATCACAATTTGACTATCTGAAATGTTTCATGTAATAAGACTGCCTTTCTAGCCTCTCTCTCTCATTGTGCTATTAATTTAAAGATTTTAGAGATCTCCTATTCTAAACTATTAATGAAAAGATCAGATATTTTAAGGGAAGCCTAATAGTTTCATGGCCAGCCTTAAAATTTATCTTTACTAAATTAAGAGCAAAACCTGACCGAAAATAGTTCTGGTGGTTAAAATTTCCACCACAGCTTGGGTTTGCTTCCTGATTAGGGAACAACAAGTGCCATTCTACCTTGTAGCCTAATTGTTAAAACCCTCCACAGCATGAGTTTGATTCCTAGTAAGGGAACCAGCCTGTCTTGGTTTAATATTTATGTGGCTTTGGGGGTACCAATGTATTATTGATCTTTTCCCCTTCTGTTGACAGCTTTTGATTTCCTGTCTTCTGTCTGTGATGGGGGACCCAAGGCTCTTGGCCTTCACGTATGGACAGTAAGCTGAAAAGCTAAGATCCTAGAAAATACGGCCTGAAAGAAACATGGGTTAGACCCTGTTTATGGCTAGTGAAACTTTCCTTTCTCTTAGTTATTTTTGGGGTGATTCTGGATCTTGTAAAAACTACTCGTCACCTCCTTGGAGATACCTCGTGCGTGCATCTGTGGTTATAATTTTGGTTAAGGTAACAGAGAGGATATCTTTGGTGAGGATGTTCAAAAGCCAAAAATATCAGCTATTTGTCCCAGCTAAAATCTGGTAATAAGAGATTTGAAGGGATTATTTTAAAAATCTGAATGGAATTGGCTTACTCCAAAACTTCAAATCTATGATTAGAAGTCAGCTTAATTAAAAGTTGATATCCAAGGTAGATTTTATATATATATATATACACGTGTATATATATATATAGCCATTACGCTTTTTCTCTTTTTGGATTCTATTTTTAGGAATTTTTTAGTTGACTGAAACATTAAAATAACATTACATTCTTGGTACTTCTGCTGACTTCCTTTCTTAAAAATTGTTCTATTTATTTTTACTCCACCCTGTTCCTCCTTCCTCTTTGCCATCTTCAGTCTCTTTTGGATTGTGTTACCTAACCTGTTTGGCTTTTGGGGGTACCAGAAATTGCTTTGTACTGTGAAAAAAAGACTTGACCATGGAGTATGTATTAAATAGGGAATGGGTTGATCACAGAGTGGGCTAATTGGCTTGGGTTGTTCACTGGCCTCTGGGGAATGTCCTTATAGAGAGGAACACTGTGGAAGTGTAACCGTCCAATGAGTTCACCTTGCCCACTGCCTAGACAAAGCCAATTTATCAAGACAGGGGAATTGTAATGGAGAAAGAGTAATTCAAACACAGCTGGCTATGTGGGAGACTGGAGTTTTATTATTACATTTAGGGATCAGAATTTTTAAAGATAATTTGGCAGGCATGGGCTTGGGAAGTGGGGGGTGGTGATTGGTCAGGTTGGAGATGGAATCATAGGGGGTCGAAGTGAGTTTTTCTTGCTGTCTTCTGTTCCTGGGTGGGATGGCAGAACTGGTTGAGCCAGATTACAGGTCTGAGTGGTGTCAGCTGATCCATGGAGTGCAGAGTCTGTAAAATATCTCAAGTACTCACCTTAGGTTTTACAATAGTGATGTTATCCCCAGGAGCAATTTGGGGAGGTTCAGATTCTTGGAACCAGAGGCTGCATGACCTCTAAACTGTACTTTCTAATCTTGTAGGTAATTTGTTAGTCCTGCCTGGGCAGACTGGTCCCCAGGCAAGAAGGGTGTCTTTTCTGGAAAGGACTGTTATCAATTTTGTTTCAGAATCAAACCGTGAACTGAATTCCTTCCCAAAGTTAGTTCGGCCTATGCCCAGGAATGAACAAGAACAGCTTAAAGGTTAGAAGCGAGATGGAATCGGTTAGGCCTGATTTCTTTCACTGTCATCATTTCCTCAGTTATAATTTTGCAAAGGCAGTTTCAATTTTCCAATTTATATATATTTGGATCAGGTTTACATTAATTACAATGTTAACTCTTAGCAACTTATTTTTAGTGAAAAACCTAAGAGGTAGCATTTTTAATTATGTATCAGATGCAGAGCTCAGGACAAAAAACAGAGCTGCAGATAAGGCATGGCCCTTCCCAGCTGAACCAGGAGGTATAGCTGGGCCAGGGAGAGCTCCACCTGTCATTAAGCCTTATTGTAGCCATTTTTTTATAGCCTATATTTTTTATACAAAGTATATAAGGAAAGTAAGATGAGTTTTGATAAAAAAAATTATAAGAAGGCATAGAAATGTGATTTTTGTTAAAGTAATTTTACCTCGTTTAGAGGATTTTTATTATTTTTAATTAAAGAAGTAAAAACAGTGTCAAGTAAAGCCATATGAATATAGAAAGGTGAAAAAGAATGTAAATTTTTGTCCTAAGGTACAATGATAGGACAAAACTGAAGGTTTAAGCAAGTTATAGAAAGTTTATGAAATTGGTCTTGTGAAAGGAATTCTGTGTGTGCTTAAATTGGCTAAAATGTAAAAGGGATTATTTAGTTTTCCTATAAATTAAGCATTAATATCAAAAGCACACCGATGTGAGAATCTGGGCACCTGTGTCAGACTAACAGGGTTTTGTTTGTTTGTTTCTTTTTTGTAGTATTGATACACTCTATAACAAAAGATTGAAAAAGTTTTTTAAAGGCTTATGGAAATCTTACCTTATGGTCTAACTGATTGAGATTGGACAGTTTTATTTATAAGGTTTTGTGAAAAATTAGCTTTAAGTCATTGTTTTCCTAAGGCAGGAAATGGCTGTGATTCCTGATCTGAAGAGTTTTATCTTGGGTAGTACTGGTTTCCAATGATCGATGGTTTAGGTACACAGGATTTGGAAAAGGAGTAAACTGGATTATGTTGGCCTCCACCAACTAGAACAGGACAGGCTGAAAGAATTGTTGACAAAAGCAAAAATAAGAAGGGAAGACAGAGTATTTGGTTTGATGGAAGGGCTATGACAGTGAGGATCACACTTGGGAACCACAGTGCCATCTCGTGAAACATGAGGAATACAGACACCACGTCAAAAAGCAGAAAGAGAGCACACTGACCAGAACAAATAGCACTCTCCAAACAATGCTAGGAAATAAATCTCCAGATCCACCAACAGAAGCTTTGACAAGACCTCTCCTAAGTCACTAGAGATTGGCAAACACCACGAGTCTAAAAACAGCCAGTTGTTTGCTGCTACCCGGAAGTTCAGGAAAAACACAGCTCCATCTCTCTCTAGCTGGAAGAATATTGACCTAGCAAAATCAAGTATCAAGATATTTGTGTTTATGTGCCCCATTAAGAGCAGGACTACAGAGAATGGCTTTCAGAACAAGAGCCCCCAGAAACTAGACCCTGTTGAGGAGGGTCAGGAGAATATGGTGGTGACTGAATAGCCAGTTGGAGCTATAGAATAGTGGCTGGAGAATAGTAAGTTGGAGCTTTATTGGACCCCTGTGCATGGAGCAGGTCAGGATGGGAAACAGGCCCTGAATACACCCACTAGTGCCTCAGGTGTCTGGCCCCATGACTACAGCCATGACCAGGGCCTTAGCTGTTAATGGGAAAGGTACATCTGTGTTTATGGATGCGTTAACAGCCAATGGAACAACCAACATGCAGACGTCTGTTATAGGAATGACACCTGGGAGAAGAAAATTTATTGATGACAGAAAAGGCCAACCTTTGGCAAGTGATTGCATTTTAGCAAGAGGCGAACAGAAAGTGCCTCCAGATAGAGAGATATTGTCATCAGGAAGCAGGATGATTTCACCCACTTTGTTATATTCACAGAATCATTAGAGAATAACTCACTAAATTTCAAGGTAATGAAAGAAGTCCAGGCTGGGCATGGTGACTCATGCCTGTAATCCCAGCACTTTGGGAGGCTGAGGCAGGCAGATCGCTTGAGGCCAGGCCAACATGGTGAAAACCCATCTCTACTAAAAATGCAAAAAAATGAGCCCGCTTGTAATCCCAGCTGCTCAGGAGGCTGAGGCAGGAGAATTGTTTGAACCTGGGAGGCAGAGGTTGCAGTGAGCTGAGATGGCGCCACAGTTTTCCAGCCTGGGCAACAGAGTGAGGCTGTCTCAAAAAAGAAAGAAAGAAATCCAAAGTGCTTTGAGCACAGCCGCTACTGATAACAGCAAGCTTATGCTGCTCAGTGCCATCAGCAGTGGCTTCTGTTGTGCACTTGACTTTATTTATTTCATATAGCATTCAACAAATGACAGCAAAAGAGAAAGCACTAAAACAGCAGAAGCTATCAGAAACTTTGTGAATACTTTCATACAGTTTCAGAAATCTATTATCGTAGTAGTCAATGGCCCAGCCATTAGGCTAAGTGCATCTATATTTCCTCTTTGCAATGTGGTCTGGACTAATGAAAAGGCTTGGTTTCCACCGCTCTCTACTACCTTTGGACAGAATCCAGATGGCTGTTCTACCATTGTTTCCCAAAATAAT
This sequence comes from Hylobates moloch, assembly GCF_009828535.3. Lineage (NCBI taxonomy): Eukaryota > Metazoa > Chordata > Mammalia > Primates > Hylobatidae > Hylobates > Hylobates moloch. The sequence goes on along the minus strand of NW_026652297.1, from coordinate 21,800,674 downwards.
GGAAGCGGCATTTGCAAATGAGATATTGCTCAGTGGGCAGAAGCTGACCTCACAGGAGGCATGTGGTAAAGGTCTGGTAGCCCAGGTATTTTGGCCCGGGACCTTCACCCAGGAGGTTATTATTTGAATTAAGGAGTTTGCCTCATGTAATCCAGTTGTGCTTGAGGAATCCGAAGCCCTTGTGTGCCGCAACATGAAGATGGAGTTGGAGCAGGCCAATAAGAGGGAGTGCAAAGTGCTGAAGAGAATCTGGGGCTTGGCCCAACTGATGGACTCCATGTTAAAATGCTTGCAGAGGAAAATTGATGAGTTGTGAGCGTCAAGCTGCCTGCTGATGACACTGGGATGGGCTGAGCAGAAGAACATCATTGGTTTCCCTAATCCATTCTTGCAGGCTGAAATAAGCTCACCCATAGTTCATGCTTAGAAGCAGGGCTGGAAATACCCAAGTTATTTCTTATCAAGAAGTTTTTAAGTACTGCAGCTTTAAAATAAGTAACTACACAGCTGCTTTGTCCACACAAGTGTAAAAGTATAATGGTGAGCACTAGACTGCTCGTGGAAGCTCCAATTTTTGTTTTCTTTGGCTAGTACAATATAAAAAAAATGGAATTCTGTTTTATTAGTTTTGAATTGCAGAAAAGTCTAGAGTAATGTTTGATAATGTTTTTCTCATCTTTTTCTTCTAGAATGCAGAATCTAAAGGGGTATCAGCCAGCCTCACTAATACAGAGATACAGAATGTCTGAGGTACTGCCTTTGTCTCCAAGAAGGTACAAATTCTTCAGAGATGGGAAATTCTAAATCAAAAGTGAGACTTATCTTGTAAGATAAATCTTTCTGATTAAAAATCCACTGGCGAGCACACCCCTAAACCAAACATATGCTTAGGATTCATGCTGAGATACCAATTGGTTTCCTCTTCTTTTTTAAATATGTCTAGCTCTTACCCAGTTAGCATGAAGAAACCACTGTCTCTCTAAAAGAAAGCTTGTTTTGTAATATTAGTGAATCACTGAATAGCTTAATCATGAATATGCAAGTTATGTTAGTCTTACCAAGCTTTAAATAGTTTTCCTGACCCTTAAAAACAAACAAACAAAAAAACTCCAAAGTGCCTTTTATTACTGGGTCAGAAATATTACCTTATATGCAGTTTTCATTTTCTATTTGCAGATATGACTAATGTATTACATCAAAATAAAGTATTTTTATGTTTATAAAATGCAATTTTGAGGTTCGCTTAGAATATATTTTATTTAATAAGTTAAAGTTCTTTTAAGATAGTATTAGTTGCAGAAACTCCTTTCAAAACAAAAAAAGAACTACCTTATTTTCAACTTTTAATGTTCTTGGCCCCTGCTTTTATGTCTATACAATATACTAATACAATATGGTGTCCAAGAGTGCCCTGTGTGGATAGACAAGTGAATTCCTTCCAGGAGTGAGTACACATTCCAGACTACAGATGCTTACTGTATTAGTCTGTTCTCACGCTGCTAATAAAGACATAACTGAGACTGGGTAATTTATAAAGGAAAGAAGTTTAATGAACTCACTGTTCCACATGGCTGTGGAGGCCTCACAATCATGGCAGATGGCAAAGGAGAAGCAAAGCCATGTCCTACATGGCAGCAGGCAAGAGTGCTTGTGCAGAGGAACTCCTATTTACAAAACCAATAGATCTCATAAGACTTATTCACTACCACAAGAACAGTATGGGGAGAACTGCCCCCAAGATTCAGTTATCTCCACCTGGCCCCACCCTTGACACATAGGGATTACGACAATTCAAAGTGAGATTTGGGTGGATACATAGCCAAATCATATCACTTATTATTAGTTAGGCTTCTGAGTTTGCAATCATATTGAATGTATGAAGAGTGAAAAAAAATCAAAACCTTATTTCTGTACAATGTTGAAGTTTATACTCAGAACTGCCCACTACCCCAGCCATGCAAAGTGCTGTACGGTGTGTAAATCTACCTTTACCTTGGATTGATTGGTACAGTAGTTTTGCATCTGTGGGGCCTACCTTTTCATTCAGTAGTTTGAACTATATATAAACTGCATAATCTGTAAAGTTTTTATAGAATAAGTATTCAGCTGTGAAAACTGGTTAAATCAAACTAACATTTCTTAGGCACAAACACACATACATATACATACAAACATACAATTAGCTTTTAATAATACACTAAATACAAAGGTAAATTTGGTTTTCTCTTTTGAACAAGATTTTCATGTAACATTAAGAGAGAATAAAATATTTTTGTTTACCTTGTAATCCAAAATTAAAATTCTAAGCCCTCAGCTGACTAAATGGACCCCTCTCTTGGCCAAGGTGGTCCCAAAGAAACCTGAAAAACTAGTTCAGGTGTGATGGGAAGGGAAAGCTGGACAGGCCTCGTTACACCCTCCTCTCTTTGGAATTTTGGCACAACCAACCAACGTTAACATTAAAATAAAGATCACAAGACTGACCAAACAGAGTCTTTGGATACCAAATTCCAACCTGACTCTGGTATGGCATCACAGGACAGACAGTAAGCCCTGAAGGAAATCAAAGTATTTTACCCCAAAATGTACTTTTTTACATATTTTGAAATGACTCTGCAAAGATGTCTCTTGTGAGAGAAATTTGCAATCTGTAGAGAATCTCTTTCCCTTGCTAGGTCTTCTTCTGGAGAGTCTGATACCTTGTAAGGCCCAGTAGGGGAAATTTACCATCTATTCTCTCTGAAACCTCCTATCTGGAAGCTTCAGCTACATGACAAGAACCCTGGCTTCCACAACACCCCTTATCTCAACTCAAGCATTTCTTTATGCTAACTTCAAACTCTTTAGGCAAAGCTTAAGTCTTTCAATCAATTGCCAATCAGAAAACCTTTGGATCCACCTTTGACCTGGAAGCACCTACTTCAAGATGTCCTACCTTTCTGGGCCAAACCAATGTAAACCTTCCATGTATTGATTTATGCTTTTGCCTGTAACTTCTGCCTCCCTAAAGTGTATCTTATATAAAATGTAGATTTTACTGGGCATGAGACAATGCATAATTGACTTTTCCACTACTCCTTATTTTCATATGTAAAATGTAGATTTAGTGAGGCTACTTAGAGCCTCACAAGAATGTAATGATCTGCCTCACTGCCTCCCTCCCTCCTATTTGCTCTTTCCTGTTTAGATACTGAAGTTCATGACACCCTTGGCAAAAGTGTAGATCACAAATGCTCCTATGATTTGTGGTTTTCCCAGGCATGTCCTCCACTTTGGCTAAATAAACCTCTAATCAATTGAGACACCTACCTCAGTCACCTTTTGGTTTACACAGGCAAAACTGTAAATCAATACATGGAGGTTACATTGGTTTGGCCCCAAAAGGCAGGATATCTTGATGCAGGGGGTTTACAGGTCATAGGTAGATTCAGAGATTCTTTGATTTGCAATTGGTTAAGGAAGCAAGGCTTTGTCTAAAAACTTAGAGTTAACAACAAAAAAAAAATGTTAAGGTGTGGCCTGTGGATGTGAATTTCTCTAAGCCCCTCAGGAAGAAATTTAGAACAAAGAATGGTGGACAGAGTTCAGTCTTCTATCTGTGGTCTACATGGCAGCAGTTGGCATTTCCCATCTGATAGGAGTCTGAAAAACAATGCAGGGATATCTGTGAAGATGTCATCTTTAGTTTCTACAGGGAAACAAACATCTTGTGGCTCTAATTTTCTTGGGTGGCTATTGTTTTAAGCTATCGTTACCTTCTTGCTTATCAGGTTGCTTATTTAAATCTCAAGGTTAACTAGGTTCCTGGAATGTCTCTTGAAGGAACTCAAGATTTTCCTTTATTTCCATGCTTGGCTTCCTTATTATGGGCCCCTGTTCTGTCTCAGCCTTGTTCCCAATCAACGTTCTAGAAGATGGCAGACCTCACAGAGAGTTCTTGGGAGCAAGATGGTATGGCAGCTCTAGAGTAAGAATGATAGCATTCCAGGACAAGGAGGGCACAGCAAATAAGTCTGAAATGGACATCTGAGACCATAGACAGCTCCATAGTTGTCAGTGTGGACTACCAAGGACCAGAGCCCACCACCACTTCCACCTCCATGGCATGCTTTACCCAGCACATTGACACCCCTCTCCCCAGCTCTTCCCAGGGCAAAGGAGAAATAAATAGGTGAAATCTGAATTGATTGAGTTTAAGTGTGATTTAACTATAAAAATGCTGAACTGACTTTGTTAACTAAGAGTTGAGTAGAATACATCTTGTAACAACTGGGATAAAAGGAGGTTGAAATAGGGATTAAGTGATTTTTTTCCATCACCAACAGAACCCTAACTTTATTCGGAATGTCAATCTGTGTAGCTAAGAACAACATTGCTAAGTATCCTTTGTGGAAGGTGTGGTCAACAGGGAAATTAGAAGTTGTGGGGTGGAGCTTATTGAAAAGCTGTCTTTAAAATGAAATGTCTTGGCCAGGCACGGTGACTCATGCCTGTAATCCCAGCACTTTGGGAGGCCAAGGCAGGCGGATCACCTGAGGTCAGGAGTTCAAGACCAGCCTGGCCAACATGGTGAAACCCTGTCTCTATTAAAAATACAAAACTTAGCCAGGCATGCTGGCACATGCCTGTAGTCCCAGCTACTCAGGAGGCTGAGGCAGGAGAATCGCTTGAACCCGGGAGACAGAGGTTGCAGTGAGCAGAGATCGTGTCACTGCACTCCAGACTGGGAGACAGAGTAAGACTCCATCTCAAAAATAAGTAAATAAATAAATAAATGGAGTGCCTTGGCTGGCAATTGCTCCTCATCCCTTTTCTTTCCTTCTTCCTCCTCTGGACAGAATGGCTGGAGCAGTAGCTACCACTTTGTGACCAAGAAGGAAAGGCTGAGAGAATCACAGAGACCTTAACTCTGGTGTCATTGAACCACCTGCTTTCAGACTCCTCACTATGTGAGAAAAATGACTCCCCAATTTGCCTGAGCCTCTGTTTCTTAGGTTTCTAAATAGACAGCCAAATGCAATTCTGAATCAATACAAAGAAAAATGTTAAAACCTCTCAGAGGTATTCATTGTTGATGAGTTTTTATATATTCTTCCAGACTTTTAACACTTTACATTTATGTGCAATATTATAAAAAGTAAGATTTTTTTAGTATTATAAAAATAAAGATTCCTTAAATATTTAAGAATATGAGCTAATATCTTTAAAAATAAGGTTCTACACTGTAGAATTTGGTGTGAATGTGAAAGTCAAGCTTTATTTAAATGACAAATGTCTTGAAAATACACATGAAGCTAAGTGTCTTTTGTGGATCACACATTATTGGATGTCTGTAGAACTTTTTAAAGGGTCTGTAGGAGGGGAAAAATAATTTTCTCTTCTGCCCTTCATGAGTTCTTAGCTGGAACTCCATTTAACAAAAGACAGATTAACAAAAGAAAAGCAAACAAAAGTTTAATAATGTGTACGTCTTGTATACAAAGGAGAAAACAAGATCAATGAGTACATCTCTAGAGTAGATCTCAAAAGGGTAGTCTTAGAATTCAGGCTTAAATCCCGTTGTTCTCTGAAACAAAGAAAGAAGGGTGTGGGGAGAGTTTTCATTAAGATGTAATAACCATGAAAAACACTAAAACACAGGTCAGATTTGTTATGCAGATTTAATGGATGCCTTCTGCATTGATTATAGAGTCTCTAGTCATTTAGTCATCCTTCTCATCCCTGGTGCAGACAGGGAGACACCCTTACAAACAGATATAGACGCAAATTTCTCTTACAAAAGGGTAACTTTTCAGAACTCTTTTGTCTGCAATTTCTCAAAATAACCAACTCAAAATAATCCTTATGCAAAAGAGGGATATTTGGGGTGGCAGATTCTGGTCTTCCACAGTTATATTTTGGGGATGATGTGTCCTGGTCTGATCAGGTCAACTCCAAATGATGCTGTTGAGTCATCTTAGATTTTAGCAATAATAAAATTTTCAAAGACAGACATGAAACTTTCTGATCTATATTCTGAGAGCAGAAGTGGTAAATTTGGAAAACAGGTGCAAGTAGTTATTTGTAATTTCAGGAGTCTGAAAGGAAAAGCCAGATATCACACTAAAAATGCTAATTTGAGAAATCTGCTTGTTAGCTGCAGTGGCTGTGAGAATGTGCCTCTGTGATCTCCAACTGCAGTGAGCAAAACTGACCAACAGCCCCAGGTGCTGCACTTAGATGTCCACTGCTGCATTTGCACAAAGCCGCACTTCCCATGGATTGCTCTCAGCCATGGATTGAGCAAATGCAGAGATACTCGCGCAGGCCTCAAGATGCAGGACTTCTCTGATAGGTGACTTTGGCACAAGGACACTCTGACAGCCTTACCACATTTTCACAAGGATGATACTGCAACCTCAGATGCTTCTGCCCAACCTTCCTGTCTTCCTTCTGCCTTCCCATGGTCCTTCCCTATTTTCTCTTATGAGTATTTCCCTTAATACATTTCTTGCACATTTAATTTTGTCTTGGAGTCTCCTTCTTAGAGGACTCAAACTAACAAACATATTATCCACAGGAACAATAGCTTTAACTAGGAGGCAACTATTATAGGGGTGGGAAGTGTGATACCTTTCCTCACCCATTATAAGGGTCATGGCAGACTCTCAACTCTCAAAAGATGAGTTAACAACAAAGGAATATAAATCATTGTATTATAAAGATACATGCACACATATGTTTATTGCAGCACTATTCACAATAACAATGACATGGAACCAACCCAAATGCCCATCAATGATAGACTGGATAAAGAAAATGTGGTGCATATACACCATGGAATACTATGCAGCCATAAAATGGAATAAGATTATGTCCTTTGCAAGGACATGGATGAAGCTGGAAGCCATCATCCTCAGCAAACTAATGCAGGAACAGAAAACTAAACACCACATGTTCTCACTCGTAAGTGGGAGTTGAACAATCAAAGCACATGGACACAGGGATGGGCCTGTCGGGGATGAGGGGCTAGTGGAGGGAGAGCATTAGGACAAGTAGCTGATGCATGTGGGGCTTAAAACCTAAGTGACAGGTTGATAGGTGCAGCAAACCACCATGGCATACATATATCTATACCTATGTAACAAACCTGCACATTCTGCACATGTATCCCAGAACTAAAGCATAACAGATTTATTTAATCAGAGTTTCACATGACTTGGACCCCTTCAGAAATGAGGACCCGAAGACCCAGGAAAACTATTTTTATGCTTCAGTTCAATGAAGAATGGATGGCCACATAAAAATGTGATTGGACAAAAAAGAGAACGATCTGATGATAATAGACTGAGTGGGGAACCCAGCAGAGCCTGTCTGTTCAGATTCTTCTGAGCCTTTCTGTGCAGCATTCCTTCTTCCCATGTATAGGGCAGGTCCCCTGTGGAATGAGGGTCTTATGACCTACTATCAGATCAGACAAAGCAGGTCATAGAATTTATTTGTGGTCAGCTCCTACACAGAAAGGCAGGGGAAGGTTAGAATAGTATTGCTAGTTTCTATAACCCACCTTGGGAAAGATGTGTTCTGGTTTATATGACCTGCCTTGGGGGCAAAAGGGGAGCAGGACACAGGAAGGCAGGAGAAGATCAGAAAGATACTTTGCTTCTGAGGTCCTTTCAATGTCCTTCAGTTCAAAGTACTTAGCATGCCAATGTACCATACTTTGGGGTATTGTTTTCTAAGCCCCAACATTATCACTCCCCCTATGAAAGAATATCCTGCTTGAAGCTACATCTCAAGAATTAAGAGAATGATGATGATCATAGCTTAATTACCTTGTACTTTGATTTGTCATGTTATTTCTAGGTGTTACCCATTCCCAGAGCATTGAGAAACACATATAAGAAGGTCATATGGTTTGGCTCTGTGTCCCCACCCAAATCTCATCTTGAATTATAATCCCCATGTGTCAAGGGAGGGACCTGTAATCCCCACATGTCAAGGGAGGGAGGTGACTGGGTCATGTGGCAGTTTCCCCCATGCTGTTCTCATGACAGTGAGTGAGATCTCATGAGATCTGATGGTTTTGTAAGTGTTTGACAGTTCCTCCTTCACCCTCACTCTCTTTCTCACCTGCCACCATGTAAGACAAGCCTGCTTCCCCTTCCACCATGATTGTAAGTTTCCTGAGGCCTCCCCAGCCATGTGGAACTGTCAGTCAATTAAACCTCTTTCCTTTATACATTACCCAGTGTTGGGTATTTCTTTAGAGCAGTGTGAAAACAGACTAATACAGAAGGTGGTTCTCTCACTTAATGCAATTCCAGCACAGAACATACCTCTATACTAGGGTTTCTCAACATCAGCATGGTTGATGTTTAAGCTGGGTAATTCTTTGTTGTGAGGGAGGGCTGACCTGTGCATTATAGGATGTTAAGTAGCATCCCTAGCCTCTACTCACTAGATACCAGTAGGATCCTCCCCAAAAGATGCCTCCAGACATTACCATATATTCTATGGGGGGACAAAACTGCCCCAGATGAAAACCTCTTCTCTATACTCAGAAATGAGAAACAGGACAGTATAGATTAATGACAGTGACAGTCACATGTTATATGCTGGGGGGTTTTGGGGTAGAGGCTGTGGTTACAAAACTGAGCTCCTGCCTGGACATATTGTAACAGAGACACCAAGGTGCAAATCCCAGCTCCAACACTTCGTAGCTGTGTGGCCTTAGGTATGTTATTTAATATCTGGAGTTATCCAAACTTGAGGTGAAAGGCAAGGTCCTCCCAGACTGCGAAGTCTATCCAAGACTTCTGACACTAGCCGCAAGTTTGTGGGTCCCCAGGGTCACCCTCACTTCAGACCAGCTGGCTGCAAATTCAAGGGTCCCCACAAACTCCTTCATGTTCAGTAAGTTGCTAAATTACTTACAGAACTCAGGAAAGCTGATCTTTGATCTATACTTTGAACTGTACTTTGATCATAACAATTTTATTATAGCAAAAAGGATACAAATCAGAACCCGTCAAAGGAAGAGACACATGGGAGGAATCTGGGACTGGGAGGGCTCCAAACATGAAATGTCTGTTTCCTCAGGATTCTGTGTCCTCTGGCGTCCATGTGTAGCAGTACGTGTATGGAGTATTACCAACCCTGGAAACTCACCCAAGTATGGAATATTACCAACCCTCTATGAACCCTAAAAATCTGAGACAGGTCTCAGTTAATTTAGAAAGTTTATTTTGCCAAGATTGAGGATGTGCACCAGGGACACAGACTTAGGAGGTCCTGAAGACGTACCCAAGATGGTCAGAGCACAGTTTAGTTTTATATGTTTTAGAGAGACATGACACATCAATCAACATAGGTAAGATGAACATTGGTTTAGTCTGGAAAGGCGGGAAAACCTGAAGTAGGAAGGGGGCTTCCAGGTCATAGGTAGGTGAGAGACAAACAGTTGCATGCTTTTTGAGTTTCTGATTAGCCTTTCCAAAGGGGGCAATCAGATATGCATTTATCTCAATGAGCAGAGAGATGACTTTGAATAGAATGGGAGGCGTGTTTGTCCTAGGCAGTTCCCCCCTTGACTTTTCCCTTTAACTTAGTGATTTTGGGGCCCAAAGATTTATTTTCCTTCTACATTTCCCCCTTTTTCTTTGTAATATCTTTTGGAGAAAGCAGTTAAGAATAAAATGAATCTCTTGTCTTAGACTTCGTCTGATCTCTCATGGCCAGGACAGTTTATTCCTAGACAAGTAGGTCTCAAGTTCTTAGAAAAACTAATTTTTAGCAGGTTGTGAAGTCTCATGTCCCATGAAGAGAAAGGAGGGCAAAGAAGGGATAAAAACAACAACAAACAAAATAACGATCTTGAAAAATTGATATAGGCCACATTACTCTGTAGTCCATACTTCAGTAGGCAGGTATGAAAGCGGCTTATGTATGTAAACAGGTTACCATTATTTTCTTCTGAAATTTAAGTTGTCTAGCTTCAGTTTGCATGGCTTTACAAAAGCACAGCTTAGTTTTCAGTGACTCCAAATTAGGAAAAATAGGGAAAAAGGAAGGAAAAGTTGAAAACATTATTTTAAAGACTTGTAGCCAAGAAAAATTAGAATTCGGTCCAAACTGTAGAAAATAATAAAAATTGAAAAACATTATGCAAGCAAAATCTAACAACAGGTGTACTATAGTTTTTGAAACGTAATTTTTCTCTCTCCAGTTTCCCATTTTTATTAAAGAGAAATCATGGGAGGACTGGTTTTCTTTATTATACTTGGCCTAATTATTTGTATATAGTGCAGCAAGAATAATTATTTTTTACATAGGCTTTTAAATTGGCTTTGATGGAACTTTGTTCCACAGAAGGAATCTCAGATAAAACTTTTTTAAAGCTGAGCCCAGCCATGGATATGTACCATCAAATACCTATAAGTTGGGTGATCCTCTCCTCTTGAGTTTCCAAGATAAACTTGGGGCTCCTGGGCCTGTCAGAAAGTGACATACTTTACTACCATAGATCAGAACCCTGAACAAGGACTGTGTAGACAAGGTATGAGGCCAGTTTTTCCAAAGGGGTTTTATTGGCTCCATAAGTCAAGTTTGATTCCTTAAAGGAAAACACACCATTCCAGTCAAAGCCTTGGTAAAATAACCAGTTTCTCCAATTGTGTCCTGTTACAAATGAAAACAGATTCTTATTGCACTTATGCAAATAACTGTATTGCCATAAGTTAAGAATACTCACAAATAGTTTCCAAATTCTGGAGAAATCAGATAGAGAGAAAAGAAATATGTTGCAAATTTTGTTCAAAGGACTATACTAACTTGTTAAAAGCTGTCAAGAGCTCGAAAGAAAGGCTTTCTTCACTCTGAATAAAACAAAACAAAGGATCAACAATGTTTTAAGCAAAAAGTCAAAATGATTACTTCAGTCTTCTATTAGTTCAGTCCATGCAGTTAATTCCTATACTGCTTGATATTCATGAACATTTCAGCTCTCCATGAGTCCTGAAATGTTTCCTTCTATTCTGATGTCATAATCTCCAAAAGTTAACAGAAACCTGCATTCAAGAGCACCTGTTAGGGTTTTACAGCTGATTATAAAACCACCTTCTGAGGAGGACCAAAACAAGGCAACAATTTTCAGTGGATGACAAAAGGCTGTAGGGCAGCCATAGTCAAAGAAACAATGACAAGGAAATTTATTACCTCTGTGGCACACAATAACAATTATAATTATTACTGATAATGTACACTAAGTCATATCAGAATTATAGGAGTTTTCCATAATTTTGGAACACATATGAATAACATTTATACAAATGCAGCCCAAAGAAAGCCAAATCATATATGACAATGCTTCCTGTATAATTTTTATACCAAATAAGCCAAGTATGTTATTTTTGGACTTTAGGGAACTAATATCTTAAAGGATTAATTAGGTCAGAAAGAGGCAAATTTATAATTTGATTTTGGGAAGTTCGTCAAATATCAAAAGTTTAAAACACTTGATATCATAAAATAGCATCATAGGTCATTGTCAACTAAGTCATTCATTTAAACAAAGTGATAAGGATATCAAAAAAAGGCAAAAACCTTCCTTCTTTGAGAGGAGACTTCATTTTCCAATCAATAAGCCCTAAAAGAAACAGCATGAAGTCAATTCAATTTGTTTTTCAAAATTTTATAAACAATCTATAAAATTTTAATCTTGACCATAAGACATAACTTCCATAAGCCTTTTATAAACTTTATAACCTTTATTAAGGAGTCAGTTAATGCTTCAAGAAAACCTTGTTAATCTGACACAGGGGCCTATATACTGGTCTTGCATCAGTGTGCTTTTGACATTAATAAATAATTTATAGAGAAACTGAACTTATTTTATCTCTCAAAATCAGCTCTTACAATCTCACACGTCCACCTCTTCCACAGTAGTCCATGGGCCTTGGGGAACTGAACAGCTTGTATTTCTGGCCCTGTGTCTCAGGAAGGCAGTTTATTTCGATCGGTATCTTCTACCGGGCCTGAAGATGGGGCTTTAATTGCTGTCAGTATTTAAAATTTGGCAGGACTTGGTGTCCTTTTTAGACCCAGGAGCCAAAGCCCTATAACCCAATGCCAAAAGTACTTTAACAGTGCATGTATAGAGATATACAGATGTAATAACTTTAATTTAAAAAATTTTTAATCTCTTCTAAACAAACCAAAACTTACAATAATAATGACATAGGAATTGTTTTGATAAACTGTAAAATCTGTTAGGCCAGTTACCAAAAGGCAAAAGAAACCTTCTGCACTGCACAGAATATTATGTTAGAAGAAAACATTTCCTTTAGAACCTGAAGAAAACATTGTTAGCATCAGGCCACAATAAACAGAACTTAAGGAAGAAAACTAATATGAGCTGAAAATGAGTTGAAGAAACACATTACTATTTCTCATATTTTAAAAGGGGAGAGAAAACTGACAACAGTGAGATGCAATAAAAGTTGAACTTTCGGTTAAAACAAAATTAAAATCTCTGATAATAAATTATGACTAAGTCAATCCCTTAAGAAAATTTCATTGTTCTAACCAATTATTTAGTATATAAGAATTTTTTTACATCCAGCCCAATCTCTAGAAAAACCATTATAATTTTCTTTTGTTCATACACAACTTAATCATATAAAGTTTTTTGTTTATGTTTTTTGTTTTTTGTTTTTTTTTTAAATAAATCCTTACTGTGATTTACACAGACTGTTCATGACGCTCTTGGACTTTCTGGTTGTTGTCCTGAACATCCCTCTTTCTTAAACAACTAGTCATTTTATTCTAGGACTAAATTTACCATACAAGATTCTTTCTTAACGAAATTATTTCTCTTTAAGCTTTCTTACCAAAAAACCCTTCTTTATTTTTATAACTTTTTTTACATCTCTCTTATTTCCTAGTTCCTTTTACCTTGTTTTATATATGACCTTTAAATAAGCTTTGAATTAGACAAAAATTGTTCACTTTTTTTAAAAAGAACACACTTGATTTAGAAGAATGTTTTTCTATGAATATATTTTCATTGGAAAATACTCAAATAATTAAATATCTATCATTTAATGTAATATAACTTTAGATTCTAAATTATGATGAGTTTGTATACAAGTATTTATCCATTACATTTACCTAATTATTTACCTAGATCATTTATGAAAACTGCAATATTCATCATTTAAAGTTATGGAACTACCATTGCAAAATTATAACAAGACAGTGAAAAAAATTTGACCTCACTGGCTCCATCTTGCTTTTAACCTCCAAGCTGTCCTTGTTCATTCCTGGGCATCAGCCAAACTAACTTTGGGAGGAAATTAGTTGGTAGTTTAGCTTTGAAATAAAGATGATACAAGTCCTTTCCCAAAACAAACCTCATTGCCTGTGGACTAGACTGTCTAAAACCACAAGATTAGAAGTTATGGTAATCTTACTAAATTCAAGATGTAGCTATTTGTATTAAACCAATGTCAATGTCTTATTTACTAAAAATTACACAAGCAAAGATCATTCTGTTTTGGGCTGGGTTTATAGTTTTATAACCCCTATGTCAAATTTTGACCCCTATAGTATTTGGCAGGGATAAGTATGAAATTGCTTGATCAATATATGCAAACAAAAATGTATGCTGGCAATTCTTAAGACATTTTTAATATTACTTTACCGATCATTTTAAAGCTAGCTTATTTATTAAAGATTTTACTTAAGTCACGTAAACTTGAAAAAGCATTTGACTAGTCTTTCCTTTTCTGATAAAGTATTTAACTACTTTTATTTTTCTTTAAGCCAATTAGTTTTTTTGTATATATTTTCAGTACTAAAACACTGTGTACACACCACATAAATATATAGACATATTAGGCATGCCAGTAGAAGTACATCTTATAGATGCATGGAAATCTTTTCTTTTTTTTCCTATCTTGGACTTTCAGATTCTTGATAACCTGTTTCACAGTCCTGGGCAGTTGACAGCTAAATAGCCTTACATTTGCATATTAAAGAAAACAACTCAGGTGAAAATCAAATAGCAAAATTTACATTATAAGGTATGGAGAGAAAAATTATCTAGCACACATTGTCATAGTGTGCTAGAGGGATACTAAAGATGGATGCCAAATTAAACATAAAATTATGGAAATCTATCATAGGACTGTATAAGGAGATCAGTTTTATTTAGATAGAGACTACCTTTCTTTTAAATGGATCTCTGAGCTCTGGGCAGAGCCCATACTGAATCCTGGGTTTCCCAAGGGGAGAATTATTATGAGGCTAGACCATGTGTTGTTTTTTGCAGTGCACTTAAAAAAATTTTTTTTAAAAGCAAAGGCATTTCTAAGTGTCTAAACTACACTCTTCCTTAAAAACCCAAGAAAAGCCTCGGTTGCAATAACTATTTTAGTCAAAAATCAGGTAACACAATACAAAAGCCAAGCAGTTTAAGAGCTGAGACAAGCTTGTCTATTTACACTCTTAGGATTCCATAAGGAAAAATAGAGATTTCTCCCCAAAAGGGAGCCTGGCACCTTCTCCATTTTCTTTAAGGAACCCCAGCTATTATAAGCTATTTTAGGTCCCTCATGCAACAGAAGGTGCAAGAGAAAGGAGAGACAGCAGAAATAAATGAAGAAAACAGAATTCAGTTAACGGAGGAGAAAAAAACTTTTGCTCAAAAAATAGACAAAGTCCGAAGAGAGAAAAAAAAAACAACATGAAGGCCTTTTAAATACCAACATACACATGCACACATATGCACATGCATCTTGGATGTTAGCTTTTAATTAAGCTGACTTTTAACCATTGAGCTCCTTTAAAAAGATCATTTAAAATCTCATTACCATATTGCAGCTAGGGCAAATTGCTGCTATTTCTGAAGTACCAAGTATCCAACCAGGAAGGGCTTGATTTAGGAACCAAACCCAGGCTGTCATGGTGGAAAAAAAAAAAAAAGGCAGAATGCTTAGCAAGGGAACTGCAGCATGGGGCAACAGCCATTGTTGTTTCAGTTTGGCCTGGCTAGCAAAAAGGTGGCCTTGTTATGTAAATAAAGCGCCTTAAGTAGTCAAAATAAAAAATCTTTCCTTTTTTTTTTTTCTTTTTGCTGGCCATTTTTTTTCCCCAACCATACCACCTTTTTGTGTGTGTGGAATTTAGCCACTTCAGAAGCTTTGTTCCCCATAATTTGGAACTTTGCTTCAGATTTGATCAAGTTGGATAGAGTTGGTCAAACTCAATTGGAAAAAGATGAAACAACAAAAACAGAAACAAAGAAACAACAACAACAACAAAAACAGTTAAGTGAAAAAACAAAGGATTGCACAATTTATACAATTACTGAGCACTCTAATGGTAAGGAGAAATTAAGACCAGATGGTTGTTAATCTTAACTTTAGCCAAGACAAACCCCAATTCAATTACTTACCTAGGGATGGATCTCAGGCTGAAGACTGTTCTCTACCATTCTAGAAGCAGGAAAAAAAAATATTCATCTTCCCTGTTGGAAGCAAGCTCAAACTCCATAAAGGAGTAACCTGCTTGCCATTGTCATGGAAGCAGGAAAAACTTGCCTTCCTTGTGTTGGAAGCAAGTAAACTCCAAAAAAAGGAAATTATACCGCAAAATAAACTTTATGTCTTGACCAAATTGTGGGCAATCAGGGATTCTCTGGAGGAGGTGCTTCCAGGCCTCAGCAAATTGTCCTGTTGGTTTGAGCTATATAGACAGCTCATGCTGGTGCCAAGCACCGATAGGAGATTTGTCAAAGGTCAGGGGTACCTCCACTCACAATCCCTTCACGTTACCAAAATGTGAACCCCACAAATCTGAGACAGATCAGTTAATTTACAGAGTTTATTTTGCCAAGGTTGAGGATGTGTGCCTGCGACACAGCCTCAGGAGGTCCTGAAGACATGAGCCCAAGATGGTCAGAGCACAGTTTGGTTTTATACATTTTAGGGAGACATGAGACATCAATCAACATATGTAAGACAAACACTGGTTTGGTTTGGAAAGGCAGGACAATTTGAAGAGGGGCGGGGCTTCCAGGTCATAGGTAAGTGAGAGACAAATGGTTGCATTCTTTTTGAGTTTCTGATTAGCCTTTCCAAAGTGGCCAATCAGATATGCATTTATCTCAGTGAGCAGAGGGATGACTTTGAATAGAATGGGAGGCAGGTTTGTCCTAGGCAGTTCCCAGCTTGACTTTTCCCTTTAACTTTGTGATTTGGGGGCCCAAAGATTTATTTTCCTTTCACACCTGGAAACTCACCTAAGCCTCACTGGCATATTGAGGTTTCATTACCACAATAATTGAGTCATCGTCCGTATGGTTGAACTCAAACTCCAGCCCCCTCCATTCCCAGAGGTTGGGCAGATATCACCTGGCTGATATCCCAACCATCTAATCACACAGTTAGATGTGATTCTTGTATGGCCAGACCCACCCAGAGCCATCTCATTAGCATAAACTATCATGTGTGGTCCAAGGGGTCCACCATGAATAACAAAGACATTCCTATCACTCAGTAAATTCCAAGGGATTAGGGGTTACCCCGAGTCCCTCCGCTACTTCCAACCCCTGCCAGGACCTGAGACAAAGGCCAGGCCTCTCCTCAGGTAAGATTAATTCCTCACTGCACACTTTTCCTCTCTGAAGCTCAGATTTCTCACTATGAACTGAAATGTAAAATAGTTACCTTGCTGCCTTGTTGGTACTGAGAGACAACATAGGTAAAGTTCCCACCACAGTGTCTGACATGTATTGGTGCTCCCCTTCTTTTTCTTCTTCTGTTCCCCTGTGTGCCCAGGCCACTTCTGAGAGAAAGAAAAACAGAGTCTCCCTTGGGTGTTTAATAATGTGTGTAATGAGATGGGAAAAATTGTATTCTCTCAGATACTAGTGCCAGAATTTTATCCTTTTGTTTGAGAAAATATTTTGATAAACTCTTATGGGTATGTGCTAGTCATGAGTGCTGTTCACTGATGTTTCCGTTTCTCCTCCTCCTGGTATATGGTAGGATGAACTATTCCTCTTGAAGTTAGGCATGGACCTGTGAGTGGAAACGGCACATGGAAGGTCTTATGAGTCAGTAAGAAAATTAGCCACATTCCCTTTCCCCTGCCATGTTGACAGCAACATTTTGGGTAGTGGGGCATCCATCAGCTTGTGGCTTTGGCAGAGAATGGTGTAGAACAAAGGCCCCAGATGGCCTATAATGAACTATATCATGAGCAAGAAATAACTTTGGTTGTTTTAAGCCACTAACATTGGCAGATTGTTTGTTGCCATAGTATAACATAGACCGTCCTGACTGATGCTGAATATTAGGAGTTTAGGGGGAGATTCTGAGGGGACCGGATTTAGATGTAATGGGTCTATATGGAAAAAGAGGAAGGAATGTTTTACTCCACTGATAGAGGGGGAGGAAGAAAGGAAGAGCAGGAACACAGAAGTGAAGCCACGAAAGCAGGGGCCGAGGCTGTGCAATCCGTGGGAGATGGCATATGCTGTCTATTTCTGCAACATTCATTATTGAAACGAAATTCTAGCTTGTCCTTCACAGCAGATTGTTTCTCAGCTTTTCTTGAGCAACACCAGATTATAATGAGAGGTTGATATTACCCAAGAAAACCCAAGGGCATTAAGAAACTCTTCAAATTTGTAAAATATTTAATTCTGATATTTGATCTCATTTGTGAAAATAATTATCTGATATTGACTAGGCCTTTCATTTTTATAAAATAGCACAAATACGTGATTAAGAGGTCGTGACAGACGACCCTGGGCTAACTTCTCATAGGCTGATCAGATCTAAGTTAGAGGTAAAAAGAAACAGATGGACATTCAGGGTCAGAGCTCCCTAATCCCATCCCATGCCAGAGAACCACAGCTGCCTTCTTTGTGCCCCTGCCAACTCCAAACCCACAGGCCATTTGTTGGATTCCACAGATCACTAGAGACAAAAAAGCCTGAGTGGCTCAGAGCCTGGAAACTGGAATCGGGGAACTGGGTTTGCCTCCTTCCTTGGCATTACCTAGCTGGGTAACTAAGCCAGTGAGTTCCACTTTCCCAATTTTCAAATACAGAGACTATTCTACCTACAAAGCATAGGTTTGTTATAAAGAATAAATGAATGACTACATGTATATTGTCTGTACATAGAGCTGCCCATCTTGGAGTAAGTTCTCAATAAATGACAGCAATTATCTCTTTGAAGAATTGCTTTTTATGTGATACAGTGCTTTTTATTTGCTAATGCAGGTAGGCTATACCATTTCTTTGTTGTTGCTATTGGTTTTATCATGATATCTTTGTTATGAAGGAGTTTCATTCATAGGGAATTAATTAATTACAGAACTCATGTACTGAATGTAACAGATCTTCTACTCTGAGTTAGAAATATTGATTGTCATCCAGATAACTCACTTTCCCGGAGGGTCTCCCTCCAATCCACGTATGTCCTATATGGACCCGTGTGACCTAGCATCTTCCTATCTGCCCCCACCTTATGTCACACATGCTCCCTCATGCGCTGTGCTCAAGGCACACTGATGTGTTTAACAGTTGGCATTCTTCAAGCAACACTTGCTTCTTCCCAGGCACCTGCTTTGTGTCTAGAGTGTTCTTCTATATTCTCTTCCCTTAGCTAGCACCTGCATATCTTTCAGAATGCAGCTTTGCTCCTCCCCAGGTCTGACCCACACCAGAAATGGAACCTCCAAGCAATCAGGGTGCCCAGCCTGATAAATGATCTGTGAGTCTCAACAGAAGCCCTATTTCCACAGCAGCTCACCAGCTGCTCCTTGAGGTCTTGCCCTTTGTCACCCCAACACAGCATCCTTGCCCTTTCAGTGCCCCCTCTGGAGTCTTTTATCTTCTGAGATGACCGCAGGGACTTTATTACTAACAGTAATTCTCACCACAGAACTAGTGGCCACAGGAGCTCCTCACTGCTCTGTTAAAGAAGTTGGTCGCATCCTTTAAGAGGGATGCACCAGAGCAGTGGTCATCCAACTGCAGTTGCCTGGAGGGCTTGTTAAAACACGGATCACTGGGTCCCAGCCCTGATTCAGTAAGTTTGTGGTAAGCCTTGGGATTCTAGACTCCTAACAAGTTCCCAGGTGATGCTGATGCTCCTGGCCGGGGACCACACCTCAAGAACGACTGCACTGGGGAAACAAGCCTGGGGAAACTTAGTCCAGCACCCAGTGCTTCTGGCTCCTTCAGTCCTCTTGAGGGTCTGAGACTGACACAGGCTGCTGTCCCTCTTTTGGCTCATGCTGTGTTCTCCTGTTCTTAAGGGCCTTCCTAGAGCCTGTACCATCTGGGTCCTCTTCTGGTTCTCTAATGGTAGGTCCTCTCACCCCCCACTCCTGCTCTCTTTTCTCTTTTCCTACTCAGTCCCTTGTAACCATGTCTCTCTTGCTCACTGTGGTATCCTCAGCATCTAACACAGTGCCTGGCACAGAGTAAGCATGCAATCAATGAGTCCTGAATTGACGAATGCCTTCGTAAGTATGTGGTTCTTATATTAGTCAGGATAGATCAGGTTATGCTGCTAGAAAACAACTCCCAAATCTCAGTGGCTTCAAACATCAAAGCTTTATTTTCTTTACACTATGTGGCCATTGCATGCTGGCAGGAGGCTCTCCTCCTCATCCCCACTTCAGGACCCTTTCAGAGATGCCTACACTATTTGGAACATTGCTGGCAATGACAGCGATATAAAAAGCATATGGAGAAGCTCGCTCTAGCTCCTAAATGCTTCCACCTGAAAAGGACACACATATTCAGCTCATATTTTGTGCTGAACCTCATCGGCTCTTCTACAAAACTGTTGCAGAAGCCTGCCTGATGGTCCCCCTGCCTTCAGGCTGTGACCTTCCGTGCCGCAAAAGAACGGGAAGAGTAAGATTAATCTTCCTAAGCAAAGGATTTATGTCATCCTCAAAAGTTTTCAATGTGTCTCTATTGCCTCAAAATAAAGTGACCTTCAAAGCCCTCCCATTTCACTCCACTCTATCTTGCTTGCCACTTTTGTCACCTCACAGATGTAGTCAAGCAAAATGAAACTGCTCACAGCTCTCCTTACCCATTGTCTTAGCTCTGGCTGCTATCACAAAATACCACAGGCTGGGTGGCTTGAACAATAAGCATTTATTTTTCACAGTCTGGAAGCTGCAAGTCTGAGATGAGAGGGCCAGCATGGTTCTCGGTTAGGGCTGTCCTCATGGTCCACAGATGCTGCCTTCTCACTGTATCCCCACATGGTGGAGACAGACTAACTTTGTGCCTCTTCCTTTTCTTACAAGGGTACTAATCCCATCATGAGGGCCCTACCCTCATAACCTCCTCTAAGCCTAATTACTTCCCAAGGCCCCACCTCCAAATACTATCACATTGGTTATTAGCGTGTCAATATATGATTTTGGGGAGACACAAACATTTAGTCCACAACACACACCATCCATGCTTTCTAAATTCCAGCCCTTTCCTCTGGAGTATCTCTGTATTCTTTGGGTCAAGGAGCCCACATTTTTCAGATACTATATCATCAGTGAAGGTTTTCCTTATAAGCCCATCATAAGTAAATTCTATCTCTTTTTAATGACAATAAGGCTCAATCTGACTGTTCTAAGGTACTTGTGTGACTAGTGTTTATGTGTGTACTACTACCGAATAAATCTGGGGTTTCTTTGCCTGGTGAGTAAGAAAGGACTCTCCACAAGAATGCAAGTTTTGATCAACAGGAGATTTATTACTTGTCACAAGTAAGGGGTGCACCAGGAGTGTTCTCCAAAGTAGTGTCTCCCAGAGGGAAAGGTTTTATGGGGGAATGGAGAGGCGATAGGGTGCATCACTGTATGTATAGAAAGGGTCCTCAGGCCGGGCGCAGTGGCTCACACCTGTAATCCCAGCACTTTGGGAGGCTGAGGCGCGCGGATCACCTGAGGTCAGGTGTTCGAGACCAGCCTGGCCAGCATGGCGAAACCCCGTCTCTACTAAAAGTACAAAAATTAGCCAGACATGGTGGTGGGTGCCTGTAATCCCAGTTACTCAGGAGGCTGAGGCAGGAGAATCGCCTGAATCCGGGAGGCAGAGGTTGCAGTGAGCCGAGATCGTGCCACTGCACTCCAGTCTGGGTCACAAGAGCGAAACTCGTCTAAAAAAAAAAAAAAAATGGGTCCCCTGTGGTGCAGACACCGTGAGTCATCATGCCAGCACATAGGTCGCACATTATGGTCATGAAGCTACAGCTCCTCCCTCCTCCCGCAGGGGAAACTTCAGCATGGTTATGAGGACAGTTCACTCATGTTCATCTGTAAGTTGCCGGGGTTATCAGGAACTAGTTCCAGGCAACTAGATGACCGTATTCCACACAGTATTTGGAAAAAAACAGGCTGCAGGGCAAGAGGCTGTAAAACGGGCTGATTACTCAAGCTGGTTAAATTCCTATAGTCCCTGGAGACCTTCCCTGTCTGCTTACAATACCTTACCCTTCAGGAGGCTGTAACTTCCTTCCTGGTGGGGTCAGGCCTCTTTCTCACAGCCCTGGTCAGTAGAGTTTTGCACAGAGAAAGCTGCAGCTCTCTGACTGTAGAGTCCACTGCCCCTAGTGTCTGGACCCAGGACCCTAAGGAGTTTGTTGCCCTCTGCCCCACTTCTCCTTTTCTCATAGCAGATGCCCTCAGGATGCTTTGAGAGATCCTCTTATTTTTTTCTTTAA
Organism: Hylobates moloch; assembly: GCF_009828535.3. Taxonomy (NCBI): domain Eukaryota; kingdom Metazoa; phylum Chordata; class Mammalia; order Primates; family Hylobatidae; genus Hylobates; species Hylobates moloch. The sequence goes on along the minus strand of NW_026652297.1, from coordinate 21,778,934 downwards.
AAAGAGGCAGATCCATGACCACATCTACTCTCTGGAACTTTCTTCAACCTCTCAGTAAACTTTTCCTATCAAGCAAGATACATGTTCCTCTCTTCCTAGCCTAGTTCACCCACTGTTTGTCTGCTTTGAATGGACATTTTTCCAATTCTATACAGGGTTAGGGGGCTAAGGTCCAGTGAGCGGGAGCTCATTATGGCTTTGGAGACTACTGGCTTTGGTCTGAATCCTAGCTTTCCAATCTAGAGAGGCTGTGACTCTGGGCAAATTCCTTAAGCTTGTTGAATCTCTGACATTAGGCTGGATAATGGGGATGTAAGAAAGGAAAAAAAAAACTTTTTCCTTCACTCATCTTGGGTTCTCCAGCTGAGGCCCTGTGAATTAGAGTAGCAAAGGACAGATTAACAAGGAAAAAAAGCCAGTTTATTACCATGCGCATTGGGCATACACGTGGGAGCATCCAGTGATAAGTAACCCAAAGAGGTGGTTAGGATTTGGGCTTCTGTGCCGTCTTAAGCTAGATAAAGGAAAAGGAGTTTGAGGCTTCAGGGCAAGAGAAGCAAGTTATGAAAAGGGGACCATGAGTAGGGTAAACAATAGTTGTTTAATAAGGTTTGTAATGCAGATTTAAGTCAGTGCTTTCTCCATTGATAATAATTGTTAAGAGTCCTCTTTTAGGTAAGAGAGAGGAAGATAATGTTTTCAAATGGAAATTTCCTTTATAAATGTAAATTTCCTTTATAAATGTAAATTTCCTTTACAAAAAGAAAACTTGTGCCCTGTTTTTAGAGCTTTTCCTGAATCTGCTGATTTTCAATGCTCAGTAGCTCAAAAACCCATATGGCAAAGAGGCATATTCGGGGGTGGCACATTCTGGTATCCTTCAGGGATAATCATGCACCTGTCCCCCAGGCAGAGTGAGAAAATAAATCGGACGTGCTTCACTTATTGTTTCCATCAAAGTATATATCAATAAACTGTCACAATTATTCCAGTCTGTTTTGATCCTCCCCTTGCTTTGTTCCCCTCCTTCCCTCCCTTTAACTATGGAACTGCCATCCATCCATCTCCTAATGCCACACCTCCATCTCCTCCTCCGCTGCCCACACCCCGCCCCCTTCTCCTCTTGGTCCCCACTTTGTTCTCCTGAGGAAGGGAAGGGGCAGTTGGGGGAACTAGAGTGAGATGGACAAGTCCCAGGGAAGCCTCATTTCAAACTCAGCTGCTTCCGTTTACTGCCTCTCTTGTCGGGAGAACAGAGGACTTTCACTTTGGATCCTACAGAATGTGCTTTTCTGCTCCCCCAGGGCACACCTCATCCAATCATCACTCTTATTCAATGCCAGCTGCCACTGAGCAGCAAAGGGTCCCCCAGCTCCTCAGCTTACTCCTGAGTCCCAACTTGCTTACTTTCTGTAGGAGCCAACAGGATTGAAGAGTGTTTCTCTCTCATATCCAGTGTGGTCCAGCCAAAGCCTCAAGTTTTGCCTTGTTTTGTTCTAGGGTACCATATTACAAACTTTTTTGTTTTTGCTTTTGTGGTTTTTTGTTTTGTTTTGTTTTTTTGAGACGGAGTCTAACTCTGTCACCCAGGCTGGAGTGCTGTGGCGCAATCTCCGCTCACTGCAAGCTCTGCCTCCCAGATTCATGCCATTCTCCTGCCTCAGCCTCCCGAGTAGCTGGGACTACAGGTAGCCACCACCACACCTAGCTAATTTTTTATATTTTTAGTAGAAATGGCGTTTTACCATGTTGGCCAGGCTGGTCTCAAACTCCTGACCTCAAGTAATCCACCAGCCTCAGTCTCCCAAAGTGCTGGGGTTACACTGTGAGCCACCCTGCACAGCCACCATATTACAAGACTTTCTGCTCAAATACTGAACAGCAGCAAGGAGGATCCCTAGAAATGCCAAGCAAAGATTTTTATGGGCGTATTTTAACCGACTCCTCATGTTTTAGGTCTGAATTTGACAGGCTCAGGCTGTGGGATCTCAAATGACTTTACCTCTGGGAGCCTGGGTTTCCTTCTCTACAAAAGAGGAGGATAAGCAGGAAATGTTCTAAAGTTTCTCCCAGAGCAAACATTCTGGGAGTCTAGAGGTAGGTACAGATTTTATAAAATCTTCAAACCCAACTTCCCATGGGTGATTTTTGGGTCAAGTCAAGACTATGACCCAATACTGAAGATGCTAATTCCAGAGTCTCTTGACTCTGTGCAGCTGATGGCTCTTGAAAGCACCAGTTAGAATCAGCCAAAAATTTCTAATAGCAAGAATATTAAGAATAATGGCTAACACATTCCAGCCACAGAGCCAACGTTTTTATGCATTAACCCTTGAATCCTTATAACAGCCCTAGAAAGCACTTTTACAGAGGAGGAAGCAGAGGGGTCCATATTCTGCATGGGTACACATACAACTCTCCCTCACCCACACTCTGTAGAGGACATGCTTTTTAGAACCAACTGACAGCAATCGGCTATATTGTACGCTATATGCATATGTTGGGAATTGCTGATTTATTCTGTTAATATTCTGCTATTTTTTTAATGTCCATTTTTATTATAGATTCAAGGGGTACATATGCAGGTTTGTTACAAGGGTGTATGTGTGATGCTGAGGTTTGGGCTTCTATTGATCCCATCTCCAGATAGTGAACATAGTACTCAATAGGAAGTTTTCCAGCCCTTGCCCCTCTTCCTCCCTCCTTTTGGAGTTCCCAGTGTCTATGGTTACCATTGTTATGTGCACGTGTACCCAAGATTTAGCTCCCAGTTATAAGTGAGAACATGCAATATTTGTGTATTAACCTTTCTCAAGCTGCTAATAAAGACATACCCGAGACTGGGTAATTTATAAAGGAAAGAAGTTTAATTGACTCACTCTTCAGCATGGCTAGGGAGGCCTCAGGAAACTTACAATCATGGTAGAAGGAAGCAAACGCGTCCTTTTTCATATGGCGGCAGGAAGAGAAGTGCTGAGCAAAAGTGGGGAAAACCCCTTATAAAATCATTGGATCTTATGAGAACTCACTCGCTATCATGAAAACAGCACAAGGGTAACCATCCTCATGATTAAATTACTTTCCACTGGGTCCTTTGCAGGACACATGGAGATTATGGGAACTACAACTCAAGGTGAGATTTGGGTCGGGACACAGCCAAATCATATCAATTGATATCAATTGGGTTTTCTATTTCTGCATTAATTCACTTAGGATAATGACTTCCAACTGCATCCACGTTGCTACAAAGGACATAACTTCATTCTTTTTTATGGCTGTGTAGTATTCCATGGTGTATATGTACCACATTTTCTTTATCCAATCCTCCATTTATGGATACCTAGGTTGATTCCATGTCTTTGCTATTGTGATAGTGCTACAGTGAACATATGAGGGCATGTGTCTTTTAGGTAGAATAATTTATTTTCCTTTGGGTGTATACCCAGTGGTGGGATTGCTGGGTCAAATGGTAGCTCTATTTTTAGTTCTTTGGGTGTATACTCAGTGGTGGGATTGCTGGGTCAAATGGTAGCTCTATTTTTAGTTCTTTGAGAAATCCCCAAACTGCTTTCCACAGTGGCTGAACTAATTTACATTCCCACCAACAATGTCTAGCCATTCCCTTTTCTCTGTAGCCTCACCAATGTCTGTTATTTTTTGACTTTTTAGTAATAGCCATTCTGACTGGTATGAGATGGTGTCTCATTATGGTTTTTATTTGCATTACTTTGATAATTAGTGATGTGGAGCATCTTTTCATATGTTTTTTGGTCACTTGTATGTCTTCTTTTGAGAAGTGCCTGTTCATGTCCTTTGCCCACTTTTTAATGAGGTTCTTTTTCTTGTTAATTTAAGTTCCTTTATAGAGTCTGGATATTAGTCCTTTGTTGGATACATAGTTTGCAGATATTTTCTCCCATTCCATAGGTTGTCTGAATACTCTGTTGATAGTCTTCTTTTGTTACACAGAAAGTCTTTAGTTTAATTAGTTTCCACTTATCAATTTTTGGTTTTGTTGCAATTGCTTTTGAGGACTCTTCTTTCTAAGTACTTTCCTGATCCAAGAGAGATTTAACTAAGAGCCTGGCACCTTTTAAGGCCTGATAAGAGACATTTGCCATCTATTCTACATCATAAGAACCTTGATCTCCACAATCTCTTTTCTCAACACAGACAATCCTTTCTATTGATTCCAGGTCATTAGATAATAACTTAATTCTTTCAACCAATTGCCAATCAGAAAATCTTTGAATTCACCTATGAACTGTAAGCCCCTGCTTCTAGTTGCCCTGCCTTTCCAGACAGAACTAATGCATACCTTACATGTAATGATTGATGTCTTATGTATCCCTAAAACATATAAAACCAAGTTGTAACCCAACCACCTTGGGCACATGTTCTCAGGACCTCCTGGGACTGTGTCACATGTCATGGTTCTCACACTTAGAATAAATATTTTATAGAGTTTGACTCTTTTTCATTGATAAAAGGTATGATCTAATAATAATAAACCGAGGGTGAAAACTCAGCAAGGACTGTCTGTTTAGACTGTTCTTGATCTCTTGGTGTAGCATTTCTTCCTCCTGGGTATTGGGCAAGACCCCCTAGAATGAGGGTCTTCAAGGGAGAAGAAAGGAGAGAGAGGTTTTATGGCTTGCTTGAGGGGAGAGGGATTCTTGTTTCTATGACCCGCATTGTGGAAGAGGAATTCTGCTTTCTATGACTTACTTTGGGAAGAAAAAGGGGCACGAGACAGGAGGGCAAGAGAAGGTCAGAGAGATCTTGGTTCTGAGGCCTTGAAAGCTCCTTTAGTTCAAAATATTCAGTATGCCAAAATTCCATACTTTTAAGTATTGTGTTCTGAACCCTAACATTATTATTATAAATTAGGCACAATTTTTGGGAGCAAACTATATGTAAAATAAGCATTCTGTAGCTCACAGATATTAGAAGATCACATCACTTAATGTGTCTTATTTTAGAATAAGGCACTAGACAATCTATACAAGGTACTTGGCTTTGATGGGGTTCGGGATATGCTACTCTGAAACATGGCACCTTGGCCTTTGATAAAACAGCAAAAGCAGGAAGGGCACTCTCACTTTTCCCCTGCTCTTCTCCTCTGAAGTAGGTCATAAGACCCTTAGGAGGTGCCCTTTCAATACCCAGAGGAAAGGAACATCCTTACATGGGTTAAAATAAGGGGTTGTGGAGACCAACGTTCTGATTATGTACAATAGATGGTAAATATCTCTTATCAGGCCTTAAAAGGTGCTGCACTCTTAGTTAAATCTCTCCTGGACCAAGAAAAGACCTGGAAAAGGGGGGTTCTCTGCAAAATGTAGTTTTTCCCCATAAGAGACAGCTTTGCAGGGTCATTTTTAAAAATATGTCAAAGGAATATATTTTGGGGTAAAACACTTTGATTTCTTTCAGTCTCTGCTTTTTGTCATGTGATGCTGTGCTAGAATCAGGATGGAATCTGGTCTCTTATTTCTACAAAGAGTCTGTTTTGTCAGTCTTAAGATCTCTATTTTAAATGTGAATGCTGGTTAGTTGTGCCTGAATTCCAAAGGAATTAGAGGAGGGAGGAGGGTATAATGAGGCATGTCCATGCCCCCTTTCCTACCATGGCCTGAACTAGTTTTTCAGGTTTACTTTGGAATGTCCTTGGCCAAAAGGAGGGTCTATTCAGTTAGTTGGGCAGCTTAGTATGGTTTTGTTTTGGTTTACACTTTTGTCCAATCACATTTCTACATGGCTGTCCATTCCTCATCAGATCTAACCGTAAAAACAGACAGTTTTCCTTGGTCTTTGAGTCTTCATTTCTGAAGACTCTTATGTCACATAAAACTTTGATTAAATAAATCTGTTATGCTTTTCTCTTGTTAACCTGTCTTTTGTTATAGGAGTGTCTGCCATAACCCCTATGATCAGTGAGTGAAGGTATAACACTTTTTCACCCTATAATAATAGTAGCTAACATTTCTGAGCACTTCTCATGTGCCAGACCCCTAGCCTAACACATATGTACTGCCACATTCACTACCACAGCCATCCCACAAGACAGAGATGGCTGGTGCTCCCATCTATAGGGGAGAAAAGAGGGCTTAGAGAGATTATGCAATCTGCCCAAGTTCACAGAGCTAGGAAGTATCAGGCCTAGGGTTAGACCGCAGGCTTTGTTTGCTTCCAGAATCTATGCTGTTAACCACACAGCAGTTGGAGTTAAAGTGGCTGTATATGTAAAATATTTGACTTAAAAAATAAGGAGTATTGGGGGCAGACAGAGCAAAAGGAGGAAATCCATGAATCAACAGGACCTAGTCCTCAGCAGAAATCTTCCTTTAATTCCTCTGGAGAATGGAAGCCTCGAGCTACAGGGAAGCAAAAGCGTGAAATGTCCAGGAAGCCTCATTCAAGAACTTGACAGGGTGGGAGTGGGAAGCTTTGTGTCTCACCTCAACACTTTCCTTTCTTCAAATTCATGTCATCTTTCCCGAACGCATATCATTCAGTCCCAACATTATCCTTTCTGCCTGCTTCAAAAACCATCATCTGCCCTGTGGATAATTTTTATTGACACCCTATTCTCTTTGAGACTCTTGACTTATAGTAATGCATATTAAGAATTTATAAACTTGCTTTCAAAGACACCACAGGAACATTGTACAATTTTTTACACATTGCTTTGTCCCACTGGAAGAAAAAAAATAAGTGTACAATGGAATATAGTGAGTTAAAGGAAAGGTCTTAAGTGATAACAATTGATTTTCTGTGAAGTCTTTTCTTAGAATGCCTTTTAGAGAACAGCAGGTGTCCTCCCACTTTCCAAGGGTTCTCAGAACCATTCTTTTCTCTTATCTTGCAAGCGGAGGTGTCAAGTCACATGGGAGAGCTGTGGGGCTCAGCCCCAACCTTCATGATCTATTCCCAGAGGACAGCAGACTGCTCTCTAAAAGTTGCCTGAAACCAGTTGTAATGGCATACACCAGCAGCATTTAGTCAGACAATGTGGACATAATTACTGCCTTCAATCGGTAGCTGGGGGAAAAACCACCAATCAAAAGCCTTGTAATGTAGCTTCTTTATTAGGGCAGGTTTCAGAGCTGCCTGCTGCAGCAGGGAAGCTCCCTGGAGGATACAGCCTGTTCCAGTAATGATTTCTGGATCCTCTCCTTAACAATTGAAAAGTCACTGGGGAGAAATGTGACAAACAACTTTCTACCTAAGAAAAGCCATTTGTTTTCAAAAATTTAAAGCTGAAGAGACAATACTTTAGCATTTTCCAGTGGACCCTTGAACTCCTAACAGGAGTTAGGAGAGCCAAACTTGAAAATTTGTTTATCACATTGTTCTCCCCCAAAACCTTACTAAGAGCCTACTGTGGACCGGAAGCCTTATTGGTAACATACACAGTAATGAACACATTTTTAATGTTATATGTATCATGTACTGTATCCTTATATTAATAATGAAGTAAATGAGAGAAAATAAAAATGTTAGCTAAAAAATCATAAGAAAAATATATTTAAATACTATTCATTAAGTGGAAATCAACAATATTTATTCTGGTCGTCTTCACATTGAGTAGGCTAAGGAGAGAAAGAAGAGGAGGGGTTAGTCTTGCTGTCTCAGTGGTGGCAGAAATGAAAAGATGGAGGTGGTAGAAGGGGAGGCACGAGAGGCAGGCACACTTGGTATGGCTTCATGGAAGTATATTGTAATTTCTGTTTGACTTTTTTGCTTTTTCATTTCTCTAAAAATGTTTCTCTACAGCACCAATCCTTTTACTGTTTGCTTTAGTTTCAGTGCCCATACTATAGAAGGGGTCATGTCATAAAAGAAATAGAAAGCAGTCTTGAATATTTGGAACCCTTCTGCCACATTGTCTAATGTCAATTTGTTTTCTGGCAGATATGGTTTGGATGTGTGTCCCCTCCAAATCTCAGATTGAATTGTAATCTCCAATGCTGAAGGTAAAGCCTGGTGAGAGGTATTTGGGTCATGGGGCAGATCCCTCGTGGCTTGGCACTGTCTTTGTGATAGTGAGTGAGTTCTCACAAGATCTGGTCATTTCAAGGCATATGGCACTTCCCCTCCCAGCTCTCTCTCTCTCTCACTTGCTCCTGCTTTCACCATGTGACATGCCTGTTCCCTTTTCACCTTCTGTCATGATTGTAAGAATCCTGAGGCCTCCCTACAAGCTGAGCAGATCCCAGCACCATGCTTCCTGTACAGCCTGCAGAACCATGGCCAATTAAACCTCTTTTCTTTATAAATTAACCAGTCTCAGGTATTTCTTTATAGCAATGCAAGAATGGCTTAACACAGAAAATTGATACTGAGAGCGGGGTATTGCTATAAAGATGCTGGAAAATGTGGAAGTGGCTTTGAAACTGGTTAATGGTCAGAGCTTGGAAGAGTTTGGAGGGCTCAGAAGAAGACAGAGGGTGAGGGAAAGTTTGGAACTTTTTAGAGAGTGGTTAAATGGTTGTAAACAAAATGCTCAACTTCCCAGACTCAAGCCATCTTCCCATCTCAGCCTCTCAAATAGCTGGGACTACAGGCATACACCACCATGCCTGGGTAATTTTTTGTATTTTTTTTTTATAGAGACAAGGTCTCACTGTCTTGCCAGGGCTGGTCACAAACTCCTGGGCTCAAGCAATCCTCCTCCCTCAGTCTCCCAAAGTGCTGGGATTACAGGCATGAGCCATTGCACCCATAGGCCCCACCTCTTAATACGGTAGCATTTGGGATTAAATTTCAACATGAATTTGGAGGGGACACAAACATTCAAACCATAGTGTCTCTGAAGACACAAGGATACAGAGACAAATCTGAACAAACAGGCCTTGCTAAAATCCCCCGAGTTTATTATCATTAGAGCGTACTCTTGTCCTCCAATCACATTTCTCAGCAACTGCCCACTCTTCATCAAATCTAAGCACAAAAATATACAAGTTTACCTGTTTCTTGGGATCTTCATTTCCTTATACAGGCTCCTGTGTCAGGTAGAACTTCAATTAAATAAGTGTGTATGCTTTTCTCTTGTTAATCTGCCTTTTGTTATAGGGACGTTAGCCATGAATGTAGTGATAGGTGAAAAAAAGGTATTTATTTTCCCCTAAACACGCTACCAGCCTGGTCCAAGATATCCCCTGCCCAGTCAGGATCCAGAAGACCCTTTTTAAAGTCATAATTTAGATCAGCCTGTCTTACTTTAAAAACCTCTGATAACTCTCTATTTCACGCTGACTAAAAATCAAAGCCCTGTAAAACTAAATATAATCTGCCCCTCTTCCCCTGTTACCTCCCAGATCTCATTTCCACACTCATCCCCCCACTCACTGTGCTCAGCCACATTGGCCCTTTGCTGTTCCTTAGCTATGCCAGGCACACCCTTGCTTAAGGTCCTGTGCCCTTGTGGACACTCTTCCTCTGGGTAACCACATCACTCCCTCCATCCCCTCCGTCAAAACCTGCTCAAAGCCCGTTTGCTAAGACTGCCTTCTCTGATCAATTTATTTAATCCTACCCTCTCTCTCCAGTCCATTTCTCACTCCACATTCTTAGTCCTTCCCATCTTGATCTACTTCTTTCCCATAGCCCTGGAACACTCTTCCTTCAGATATTTCACTTCCTCACTTGGCACGTGGTACATGGGAGACACTCAATAAATATAATGAATGAATGAAATTTCATTCTGCAAAATGAAATATACAAGTTTACAAAATGAAGCAAAATTTTCAACAGCTTAAAAATATTTATTGGGGATTCCTTCCCACACAATCCACAGATAACTTATGGGCAATTTTGTACAGTGTTTGTGGCTTCACTATGGCAAAATGCAGGGCTAGTTCTATACAAATTTATGGAATTGATAAAATTCCTCTTCTTTACCTTCCCATTTGGTCTTTCAACACTGTGCCCCCCCCCCCTTTTATTTCTATTCTGTGTTTCTCCAACTCCAATTTAGGCCAGTTATCGTGAACACAACAGAATGGTGATGAACATGTGCTTTATCTTTACTGTCCAGTATCGTAGCCACCAGCCACATGTGGTTATTGAGCACTCACAATGTGCCTAGCACAGCTGAGAAGTTGAATTTTTAATTTTATTTAATTTTAATTGGTTTACATTTAAATAGGTACATGTGGCTGATGGCTGGCATATTACAAAGTGCAGCTCCATCCTTAAATAACATTTATAAACTCTTTGAAGAAAAACATGTCTTTTTACCAACGTGTCCTTACAAATATCCCATTCATCGTTATATGGATTAACAAAAAACCAGTTGATATTCCCTCTTATTTAGGATTTGGGAAAGTAGTGTAGAAAGAAAATACTGAGAATCAAATTTTAGATCAAATACAAAGTTTTAAATTAAGCCCAAGGTGGCCAGTGTTGGGAGAAGGGAAACTGGAATGAAGGACACAGATTTCCTCTTCTTTCTTCCTTCACTTCCAAGAATAGAGATGATAATAACATCCCTCCATGAGCACTGTGCCAGGCACCATGCAAGCATATTTATCAATAATCTCATCAAATTATCCAAATAACTGTGAAAACCATTGAACCATTATCACCTGCATCATACAGATGAAGAAACTGAGCTTCTGAGAGCTTCTGAGAGCCCCACACAACTGACCTGAGATACTAACAGTTTATGCAATCCCAGGGTCTAAGCATTGTGCTGAGCCCCCTCTCTGCCTCTCCTCCCAGGGCTGAGAATCTATCTTTAAAATAAATCAAATTAAAGCATCTCTATCACCTCTACTGCATTTTTACAAAAGACTAGGTGATTTAAAATCAGGAATTAAAGCTGACTTACAAGGCACTTATTAAATTGTTTAACTTACTTTTTAAAAAGTAAGAGCAAGGTAATCAAAAGAGAGTAGACCACTGGGCTCTGGTTTTGCAATGTGCACAGTTCTGCCCACTTGCTTTTCTGTCCCCATTATGATTCCATGAGGGAGTACAGATCTTATCCAAGTCCTCATTTTCATTCATCTCTTTGAAAAAATGTGAAAACAATAATTCACTCATAGTTAATAGCAACGAAGAACGTCCCCCCTTAAGCATTCTCACCCCTGCTATGGGTTTTACTCTTCCACCCAGCAGGGGAGCCCCAGCACTTTATAATTACACATTAATGAAGAACAGAACCCTTCTTCATTTTATTTTGCATTTCATTTTCAGAATAATTTGATGTGCGTGTGTGGAGAAGGGAGGGTGTGAGGAAATGTAAACAGTGCTCATTTATCACAGCTTTAATCGAGACCAGATCTCCCCCAATCCAATTTGGAGTTGCACAGTTTATACCAGTGAGCAGTAAACATTAATAAAGATCAGCTGCAGGAAGGCGAGGGACAGCATTGCTGCTGGGTATGCCCGCCAGTGCAAAAACAAACAAAAAAACCAATATGTTCATAACTCGCTACTTAATTTTGACCAATATGTAGAAATCACGATAAAATTTTAGTTCTAAACCATGTAGTTCTATGAGGCGCAATCTTCCAACAATGTAGCTAACCATCTTCCTTCAGACTTATACCTATGACCATATCCTTGACCTTGTTACCACCAAAACTAATACCAAACCCTGTACAGCCTTGAGGTTTGGTATCTGAATATCTAGCTTATTTCCTCTAATATTTTATATTACTGAGTGAGCATTCCTAATCTGAAAACCAAACTCCGAAAATGCTACAAAATCCAAAACTTTTGAGCATCAACATGATGCCACAAGTGGAAAATTTCACACGTGACCTCATGTGATGAGTCACAGTCAAAACTTTATTTCATGTACAAAATTATTTAAAATATTGTATAAAATTACCTTCTGGCTATGTTTATAAGGTGAATATAAAACTATAGTGAATTTTTGTGTTGAGACTTGAATCCCATTCCCAAGATATCTTATTATGTATCTGTTAATAGTCCAAAATCCAAAATAAGCCCAAATCCAAAACACTTCTGATCTCAAGCATTTCAGAAAAGGGATCCTCAACCTGAAGTGTTTTCTTGCTGTCATAGCAAATCACCACAAACTCAGTGGCTTAAACAACACAAACTTATCTTACAGTCTGTAGATCGGAAGTCTGACGTGGGACTCACAGAGCTAAAATCAAGATGTTGGCAGGGCCGTGTTTCTTTCTGTAGGCTCTGGGTAGGATCCATTTCCTTGTCTTTTCCAGCCTCGAAAGGCCACCTGTGTTCCTCGATTCATAGCTCCCTTCCTCCAGCTTCAAAGCCAGCAATGGCACGTTGGGTCCTTCTTACATCGTGTCACTCTGACCTTCTTCTGTAGTCACATCTGCCTCCAACTCTCTTCTACCATTCCATTTTTAAGGACCCTGTGATTATGTTGAGTCCACTCTGATAATCTTCCTTTCCTAAGGTCTCTTAATTTCATCTGCAATTTAATTCCCTTTTGCTGCATAACCTAGCAAACATATTTAAAGATTCTGAGGACTAGTGCATGGACATCTTTCAGGGGCCATTATTCTCCCTACGTGTTCCAACTCCAGTAATACTTCTACCCTCAGGACTTAAAATTCATTGTTCCCGCAACTTGAACTCTCCATTGCCTTTCTTCATATCTTCATTTCCCTCCTTACCTAGCCTGAATTCCATGGTCAATTATTATAATCATGTCTTCCATAAACCCTTAACTCCTTTGTCCCCCCACTCTTGCTTCATTGTTTTTACTTGGCAAAACAGCTGACTCTCTGCTTACTCCAAACCTGCATCCATGCAGCTAGAAATATTACCAGAGCAAACCCACCATCACATAGGACTGCAATGCTGCCCACCTGATGTACAGCATTTCCCTAGTTCATTCATTCTCCCATTCTCTTACATGACAGTCTCATACTTTCTGTATCCTCAAACTTCCAGCACCACCTACCCATCCACACTTGCAGCCAATGACCAATTTCTCTGAGAAAATAGAAGCAATCTGAAGAGAACCTTCTACAAATTATCTCCATCACATTTACCTACTCATAAGCATGTGTTCCCACGTATACTGCCTTTTCTTCTGATACCCTATGAACTATCTCTATCCAAGTCCAGTCCCTCCTCTCTGTCTAAATTCCAGCCCCTCTACTGGATCATTCCCATTAGCACTAAAACATGCATTATTTCCCTTTTCCAAAAAGCAAACAAGCAAATCCTTCTGTTGACTCCATTGCTCTTTCCAGCTAACATTTCATTATTCTCCTAGCCTTTGGAGTAAAAAACTCCTCAAAGGAGTTACCTATATTTGCTGTCTTCTACTTCTGTCTTTCAATTCTGTCTTAATCTTTTGAAGTCGGGCTTCTGATCCCACCATGTAACCCAGACTGCTCTTGTTAAGGTCACTAATAACTGCTATGTGGGTAAATCCAATAGTCAATTTTTAGTCCCAGTCTTACTTTACACACGGATTGCTCCATCATCTTTCAAATATTTTCTTCACTTGATTCTCAAGACCCTCTTGCCTCTCTTCCTACCTCACTGGCTACTTCTCAGTCTCCCTTTGCTGGTTCCTCCTGGACTGAAGAACCAGATTGATCCTCAGTCCTCATGTCTTCTCTATCTATACACTCTTTGTGAGATCATCCATTTTTGTGGCTTTACATGCATCTACATGTTGATGATACTCACATGCCTTTATGCAAACCTAATAGTTCCCCTAACCCCATACTTGTATCCAGTTGCTTATGTAATGGAGGAAAAACTTTCCCTTTACCCTCTGAGGGTTCAATAATTGAGTCTATAAAATAAAATGACAGTAGACAAGTTTACAGGAGAAAAGGTATACAAATTTCTTACGCACATGGGGACATAATATGAAGGAAAAATGAATACCCCCAAACCCACTGAGATCTAGAAGCTTATATGCCCTCTTCATAGAAGACGTGAGAGTGGGGATGCAGGGAGAGTAAATGATTTGGAGGTAAGATGAATGGGTCCTCAGAAGAATAAACATTTGTCTGGGCATGGAGAATTCTTTCCTATGATCCAGTTCAACCTTCCCTGGTTAATAAGATTCCTGGGGAGGGGATTCATGACAGATGAGTCCTTTTGAAGGATTCATCTTTAGGCAGATAAGGAGAGCTCAGAGAAAGCTTCTGTCTGTATATGAATTTCCTGAAGTAATCAGCATACCGAAGTGGCATATTTTGGCATATTCTGAACTCCTTTATTTCCCCTGTCTAAAACTTCTCTAGAAGTTTCATACGCTAGAACATTAGTTGGTATAGAGAGGAAAGCAAGGTTAGTAGCTGAGTGGTAAGAGACATGAGAATAGGTCAATCCAGTTAAAGAGTTGTGTCTCGGCTGGGCACGGTGGCTCATGCCTGTAATCCCAGCACTTTGGGAGGCTGAGGCAGGTGGACAAGGTCAGGAGATCGAGACAATCCTGGCTAACACGGTGAAACCCCGTCTCTACTAAAAATACAAAAAAAAAAAAAAATGGCTGGGCGTGGTGGCGGGCACCTGTAGTCCCAGCTACTCAGGAGGCTGAGGCAGGAGAATGACGTGAACCTGGGAGGCGGAGCTTGCAGTGAGCGAAGATCTCGCCACTGCACTCCAGCCTGGGTGACAGGGCAAGACTCCATCTCAAAAAAAAAAAAAAAAAGAGTTGTGTCTCATTTCAGGAAGTGGTGTTGCAAATGGGTTCCCATCAGAATTAGGCCTCTTTATGGTGCAAGCAATTAGGGATTTAATGAGATGCATTTCTATGGAAACAAAAGAAAAACAAAGCTTGAGATATTGGGCTTGAAGCATCTTTAGTTGGAGTGCGGGCAGGCAGTGGCAATCTGACAGATTTTCCAGGTTTGCAGTTTGCATCAGAGGTTCCAGTGAACCTTAGGAGTAGTACATACTTCAATAGGCACAAATGTTGTCCATACATAAGTTGTTGTGGTGAGTTCTCTGAAGTTTGTATCAAGTCATCCAGCTTTAGCTTGCAGAGCTTTGGGAAAAGGGCAGTTTTAATTTCATAATTTCCAAGTCAGACAGGTGGAAGAAAAATTGAAAACATTGGTTTGGAAAGTTGAAGCCAGATATTGGAGGAAACTAGAGGAATTCAGGATCCAGTCCAGTTTGTATGTAAGTAACAAACCCGTAAAAACAATAAGCTGGAATCTAATAACAGATGTACTACTATAGTTTTCTTCTGTAACATAATTTTTTCTCTCCATAGTCACCTCCCATTTTTACCAAAGACAATCACAATAAGATTGCAAATAAGTTTCGTATCATCAAACTTGGCCTGATTATTTATATAAATGCAGCAAGAATAATGATTGACCATACAGGCTCTTTTAAAATCTGTTTCGCTTAAAGGAAGTCTTATATTAGACTTTTAAAAAGCTTCTCTAGGCTAGGAAGCCAAGCCAATGACCTACTATAAGATTTTGCCTATAATACCTTCAGATTTGGATTAGTTTTTCTCTTCCTGAAGTTCCCAAAATATTTTTAAGCTCCTGAACCTGCCAGGAGTTGACATTCTTTAGTCATCACAAGGCTAGGAACCCTGTAAAACAACCATGTATGCAAGCTACCAAGGCAATTTTTCCAGTGGGGGAGGCCTTATTGACTATAAAGTTAAACCTTAGTTCCTTAGAACTGTCTGGTCATATATAAAAATATGACATCCTAGTAAAAGCCTTGGTAGTATAAGCAGTGATCTCAATTGTATCCTGTTACAAAGAGGAGATTCTTATTGAACTTATGCAAATAACTATATACCATAAAATAAGAATACTCACAAACATTTTCCAAATTCTGGAAAGATCAGATAGGGAAAAAAAAGTAAACGTTTCAATGCTGTTTACAAAAGTATAATTTACCAAATTGTTGTAAGCTATAGATAGATTAAGAGTTTAAAAAAAGTTTTCTTAAATCTGGAAAACAAAACATTTTTAAAACCAATAAATTTGAAATCATAAAGACACCCTCATCAGTTCATTCAGCCTCATGTAATTAATTAATGTACTGCTTAATGAAGCTATCAGTTTCTTCATTAGAATTTTAGAAATTCTTACCTGATACAAATAAATTCATCAGCAATCTGTATTTGATACTACTTGTCAGAGTCTTTTCCATGAATCTTCTTCAAGAAGAAGTAATTTTGGACTATGCCTGATTGCAAATGCTTTTAAAGAATAATCAAAGTAAAAGAATAACTCCTTAAGGCTTACAAAAGACTTTAAATGGCCATAGTTAAGTATATAATGAGAGTTCATTTTAATAATGGCACAATTGACAGAAAAATTTGGTTATTTCTATAGTATGCAACATTTTAACATAATTACCAAAATTGTGACTGATAACATATTAGATTTCTAGGAATTTCATATAATTTTTATAATACTTATATTAATAACATACCCATAAATATAACTTAAAGAAGTTTAGCATCACTTATTATTTGGCAATGCTTCCTGTATAATTTAACATGTCATGTAATTCTAATTATTTTAATCTCTCTCTTTTATAGGGTGAAAGATATCTCCTTCAAAGCTTTTCAGGGGCCCAACTGGAAAATCTTAAAGCTAATTCAAGGTCAAAAAGACATAATTTAGAATTTGTTTTGGACAGGCACATAGACCAATGGAACAGAATAGAGAACTCAGAAATAAAACCACACCTCTACAACCATCTGATCTTCAAAAAAGTTGACAAAAACAAGCAATGGGGAAATGATTCTCTATTTAACAAGTGGTGCTGTGAGAACTGGCTAGCCATATGCAGAAAATTGAAACTGGACCCCTTCCTTACAGCTTATACAAAAATTAACTCAAGATGGATTAAAAACTTAAATGTAAAACCCAAAATTATAAAAACCCTAGAAGAAAATCTAGGCAATACCATTCAGGACACAGACATGGGCAAAGATTTTATGATGAAATTGCCAAAAACAAAAGCAATTGTAACAAAAGCAAAAATTGACAAATGGGATTTAATTAAACTAAAGAGCTTCTGCACAGCAAAAGAAACTATCATCAGAGCAAATAGGCAGAAGAAGGTGGAAGGAGCTGACTTGCTGAGTCTTCCCACCTTCATCTTTCTCTTGTGCTGATGCTTCCTGCCCTCAAACATTGAACTCCAAGTTCTTCAGCTTTTGAACTCTTGAAAACTTACACCAGTAATTTGCCAGGGGCTCTTAAGCCTTCGGCCACAGACTGAAGGCCGCACTGTTAGCTTCTCAACTTTTGAGGTTTGGGGACTCAGACTGAACCACCACTGGCTTCCTTGCTCCTCAGCTTGCAGGCAGCCTATCATGGGACTTCACCTTGTGATCGTGTGAGTCAACTCTCCTTAATAAACTCCTTTCATATATACATATATCCTATTAGTTCTGTCCCTTTAGAGACCCCTGACTAATACACCACCTTCACTCGACTGGACTCTACAGGCAGATATCCAAGAGACTGATATGGTAAGAAGTCTTACCTTTGTCAGATGCCAGAGTTTCTCAGCTGAAGCCTCACAGTTAGTGGTATTTGACACCACCTTCACTGCCAGAATTTTAGGGAAGGAAAAACTTTCCCTCTGCCCTCTGAGAGTTTGATAATTGAGCCTATGAAATAAACTGATAGTAGACAAGTAAACAGGAGAAAGGTATATAAATTTATTGAAGAAAAGTTAATATCCCAAAATCCAGTGAGATCTAGAAGCATATATACCCTCTTCATAGAGGGGAGGGCAGGAATGTGGGCAACTTAGAGGAGGGTAAGCAATTTTTGGGAAAGATGAATGACCCCTAGAAGAATAGATAATAGCTTGTGACAAAGTGTGTCTGGCACGGTGTGGACCTCCATTCTCCTCTCCTGAGATCCAAGTCAATCTTTCCGGGTTAATAAGACTCCCGGAGAGGATATTCATAAAAATTGAGTTCCTTTTGAGTTCATCTTTAGGCAGATAAGGGGAGCCCAGAGAGCTTAGGCCTATATTTGCTGTTTTCCAAGTGCCCTCTGTTAAAGTAATCAGCATACCAAAGTGGCATATTTTGGGATGGCATTTCCTGAACTGTTACTTACATGACATGGGAATTTGATAGACACCTAAAAATTAATGTGTCTGAAACTGGCTGATGATCTGAAAACTTGATATCTCTGCAGTCTTCCACACTTCAGTCTATGGCAAGTCTATTTTCTTAGGCCCAAAACCTTACCTCATCCTTGACTCCCCTCTCTCTCTTGTACCCATATTCAATCTACTGCAAATCCGTAACTTCACTTTCAAAGAACACTCAGACTCTGCCTGCTTCTCACCAGCTCCATGGCTATCATCCTGCTCCAAGCCACCATTATCTGGCCTCAGTTATTATAATAACCTTCTAGCCAGTCTTCCCTCTTCCCCTCTTGGCCCCATCCCCATGGTCTTTTACAATACAGCAGCCAGAGTGATCCTTGTAAAATGTAAGTCAAATCATGTCCCTTGTGTATTCAATGGTTCCCCATTTTTCTCTGAATAAAAGCCAGAGTCCTTAAATGGCACATCAGACCCTGGAGGTTCTGGCCCTGCTTATTTCCATGCTCTCCTCTTGCTTGCTCCACTCTGGCCACACTGGCCTCTGTGGAGTCTTCTGAACCCACTAGGCATGCCACTCAGAGCTCTGAATTTGCTATTCCCTCTCCCTGGCCTACTCCCTCATCACTATAGCCATATGATAGTGGATAGAGATGGTCCTCCCTGGCCTACTCCCTCATCATGTACAGCCATATGATAGTGGATAGAGATGGTCCTCCCTGGCCTACTCCCTCATCATGTACAGCCATATGATAGTGGATAGAGATGGTCCTCCCTGGCCTACTCCCTCATCACTATAGCCATATGATAGTGGATAGAGATGGTCCTCCCTGGCCTACTCCCTCATCACTATAGCCATATGATAGTGGACAGAGATGGTCCTCCCTGTGGTGGATAGAGTGGTCCTCCTGGCCTATCCTCATCATGTACAACCATATGATAGTGGATAGAGATGGTCCTCCTGGCCTATCCTCATCATGTGAGATGGTCCTCCCTGGCCTACTCCCTCATCATGTACAGCCATATGATTTGCTCCCTTGTTAACATCATTTTCTCAAAGAAACATTGACTTTAAGCCTTGTGATGGCCCATTCCTAAGAGTAAAACCCAAGCTTGGTCTGCAAGTTCTGGAGCAATCTAACTGCTTCTCCTCTCTGCAGGCTCATCTCCCTCCTCTCTTCTGCCTGTTTACTAGACCCAGCCACTGCAGCATTCTTATAGCTTTTTGAAGGCACCAAGTTCTTTGCTGTCCCTGCTTAGAACTCTTTTCCATCTACTTCTCACTCACTAGCTCCAACTCCTCTTCTAGGTTTCAGAGCCCACGTCACTTCTTTAGGAATGCCCCTCCTCACTTACCCCTGCCATGTATATTTGATCTTGCTCTGTAAAGACTCTATACTGTCCCTTCATAGAACTTAATGTATAACTTCATATTCTCCTTCTGTGATTATTTGTGTAATGAATGTTTCTCCTACTCCACTGTAAGTTCCATGAAGTCAAAAATCTTGTCTGTCTGGTTGGTCACCAGATACCCCACACCAGGCACAGTGCCCAGCTCATAACAGGTATTTAAAAATGAATAGATCTGATTTTATTATACCTCTATCTTACTTTTGCTAATTTTTCAAAAGGACTTTCTTATCCATTTACCAGAAAATAAAGTCTTTGATCCAAGCTAGTGATAGATTTCTACTTGGCTAAATAAAACATAATGTTCTTTTAGGTTCTCTGGGACTAGAGAGTAGTCAAACAGCAAATGATTTTCATTGGTTTACAATGTATTCCTATAGAAATCACTTTGACAAAATAGAATAAAAATATGTTGGGAGTTTTTGAAAACAAAGCCTATAACTGTTCCTTTAAGGCTTAGATCCTTAACAAAGCAATAAAATCCCCCATGATTCTAAGTCCCACTGAGTCCCTACAGCACTGCCCTCAGCTCTGACAGCTCCTGGAAGCACTGGCAGGACACAGTCTACATTTCCCCATGGCGGGGTTACACTAAGATTTTGTTCCAAGCATGCTTTTTATGGATATGATTGTCCCTCTTCTAAAGGCAGTTACCTCACTAGGGTATTGAGGATGGAGGGCTGGCTATAGTAGGGATGGTGCTGGAGATTGTTGATTCAAAGGGATCATGAAAATGAGTAAAGCTGTCCAGGAGACTCAGGAAGATTCAGCGAACTCTAAGGAAGATATCAGTCTGGATTTAATCAGAGAAGCAGAACCACTAGGAGAGAGATATATGATATATAATAAAGGATTTATTCAGAGATTTGATCTTTCACGATTACGGGATTTGGTTATAAAGCCTCTGTAAGGCTCTGCGTCTAGTGTTAGAGCCTGAATGTTTTCAGCAAGTAGTTGGGAAGGGAATATGGCTATAAAGCAGAGGTTCTTAACTAGAGCCTATTTTGACCCCCAGGAGACATGTGGTACTGTTTGGAGACATTCTGGCTTGTCACAACTTGGATGTAGGCTATGACATGTAGTGAGTACAAGCCAGGGAGGCCGCTAAATATCCTACAATGAATAGGCCAGTCCCCCACAGTAAAGAATTATCCAACCCAAATGTCAGTAATGCTGAGGCTGAGAAACCCTCACATAAAGTGAGGAACAAACTGGAACCTATGAGTATAAGCTGGGGCCCAAGAAGATGAACTAGAACTAGTGCTTCCTAATGCTTCCAGCTTTAACAATGCAGGTGTTCTGCAGCAGACAAGGGTGCCTTTTGTCAAAAAGCTAACCATGCACTTCGCTAGTGCCAGAAAAGCTGAAGAAAGATCCAGGGGCAGGTGGAAAAGCTGCCAGCCCAGCTCCTGTTCCACACCAACAAGGTGAGCCAACAGATAGTGACAAGGTGTGTGAGCTGCAACCACCCCTGCAACCCCTAACTCTGTCCCCTGCACATAAAAGCAATATTGCCAGTGCTTCCAAATCCTAGGCCAAATATCTCTTGTGGCCCACCTTAAACATACAGGGAAGAAATCTGTGGAAAATGTAGTTTAGCCTTGCCAAGTTGACACTTTATAAAGGTACCCACAGGATATGCTTGGAGGAGTTGCATATTAGTTGGGGTTCTCCAGAGAAACAGAAGCAATATAAGGGGTGTGTGTGTGTGTGTGTGTGTGTGTGTGTGTGGAGAGAGAGAAAGAGAGAAACAGAGAGAGAGGTGTATTATAAGAAATTGGATCACATGATTATGAAGGCTAACAAGTCCCAAGATCTGCAATCAGCAAGCTGGAAACCCAAAAGAGCCGATGGTATAGTTCCTCTCCAAGTTTGAAGGCCTGAGAACCAGCAGAGGCAATAGTTGAAGTTTTATTACAAAAGTCATCAGGCTCAAGACCCAAAAGGAGCCAATGTTTCCATTTGAGTTGAAGGCAGGAAAAGACCAATGTCCCAGCCTGAAGGCAGTCAAGCAGGAGAAATTCTTTCTTACTCAGGCTTTTTGTTCTTTTGGATGAGACACACCCACATTAGGAAGGGCAATCTGCTTTACTCAGTCTTCCTGTTTAAATGTTAATCTCACCCAGAGATTCCCTTGTAGACACACCAGAATAATGTTTCATCAAATATCTGGGCACGCTGAGGCCCAATCAAATTGACTCATAAAATTAACTATAACAAGTTGCTTAAAGCATTTCTTAGGCTGTACTTCAGTAACCTCAAGAAGCTGGAATAATGGTCCCTCTCTTCAGACCTTCTGTAAAAGCTTGAGTGTGCTCTATTATACCATTTATTGATTTTTTTTACACTGTCTTTCGCCTCCATCCAACTATTATCAGATCCACTTTTATTCAGTTTTATATCTTTGCCTCCTAGCAAAGGGCTTGGCACATAGTAGATACTCAATTAATACTGGTTAAATGAGCACAGGCTTTTAGTGTGGAAGAACCCCAAGTTAAATTGGAAATAATAATTCACTTCAGATGAATTTGGTCCACACAAAAAATCTTTGTTTTAGAAGTTATGTTGTTCAGGCTTCTGAGAAATATTCTAGTTTGCTTATATCAGCAACTTCAAAGACCTTCCCTGGGATATTCCAGCAATGACCTGCTAGAATGCTTTGTTAAAGTAAAAAACAAATTGGTCTTTTCTCTTGGTAGAAATAAAGTAAGGCAGAAATAAAAAAGTTAAGAGCAAATACTTCAAGTGTAATAGACCCTTCAAGATGATTTTTCACGTTCAAAACACACTGATTAAGCAGCAAAATAGTAAATTCTAAAATTTGAAGCAACAAGAATTGATAGGAGGAAAAAAAGAGCAGCAGACAACCCCCGTTTTTAATCTAATCACAACAGATCACTGTGTCCAACTGGAGGAAGGGAATCTTATAGAGATGAAAGTTCCCAGGAAAACAAAAATCATCGCTTCCTTGCTTTTTATTTTTATTTTTTGTTGTTGTTGTTTCTGTTTTGAGATGGAGTTTCACTCTTGTTGCCCAGGCTGGAGTGCAATGGCGTGATCTCTGCTCACCACAACCTCTGCCTCCCAGCTTCAAGCAATTCTCCTGCTTCAGCCTCCCAAGTAGCTGGGATTACACAGGCGTGCACCACCATGCCTGGCTAATTTTTTTTTATATATATATTTTTAGTAGAGATGGGCTTTCTCCATGTTGGTCAGGCTGTCTCAAACTCCTGACCTCAGGTAATCTGCCAGGCTTGCTTCCCTGCTTTTTATAAATGAAAAAAATAAAACTGTTCTGAACTTCAATGGTCACCAAGAAAAAAACATATTAAGGAGGTTTTTTAAAAAAATCATATTATATTACATAGGTTAAAGGATCAATATGTCCATTTCTATAAACATTACTTTTCTATAATATTAATAATTTCTGAAATTATTGTGCATCTTGCAACCAGAAGGTCCCTTGGCAACTCCTGAGTTTCTAGATGGGCTTATTCCAGGACCTGTTAGCTAGTGCCTTTTATAAAGAAATTACTACCAAGGAGGAATGTTCTCAAATCTGATTTCCACAAGAGCTAGAGAAGTGGATAGAAAAACACTGCAATCTCTGTTAAGATGGTGTCTGTCATAAGAAGTACCAAATATAACAGGGGAAAGCCTTGACTATTAAGTCAATTTCAAAATAATGTGAGATGCCTCTGGTTTTAGGGAAAGAGTTCAAGATTTGGAGTTGGAAAACTTTAATTTAATATTTGGCTTTTCCGCTTATGAGCTTCATGACTTTGAAGGGAAGAAGGATGTATTAGTCCATTTTCACACTGCTATAAAGACATACCTGAGACTGGGTAATTTATAAAGAAAGAAGTTTAATTGACTCAGTTCTGCATGGCTAGGGAGGCCTCCAGAAACTTACAATCATGGTAGATGGGGAAGAGGCAGTGTTACACAGCAGCAGGCAAGAGAGAGAAGACGGAGAAGCAAAGGGGCAGGAGCCCCTTATAAAATGATCAGATCTCATGAGAACTCACTCACCATCATGAGAACAGCATGGGGGAAACTATCCCCATGAACCAATCATATCCCACCTGATCTCTCCCTAGACACATAGGGATTATGGGGATTACAATTTGAGATGAGATTTGGGTGGGGACACAGCCAAACCATATCAAAGGAAGATCTGGCATATCCACCACATAAGGTTGTTCAAGAATGATGGAACAAGAATGAGAACTGGTCCCCATGCATCAAATGTTCAACCTCGTACCAACCTGCTCAATTACATTGTTTGGCACAGAGTCAGAAATAAATACCCAGCTGTAACAGAACAAAAACACAGGCATTTTGTCAAGTAAACAGCCTCACTTCACCTCATCTGAACTCACATTACATATTTCATTTTGTCCTGCTCACCAGAAATTGATCCAAGAATGTAGGAATTTACTGATAAGACGTCTCAGTTGAATGAAAGCTGAACTGCACATTCTTTTGTCCTCTTTATCACTTTTCTTTAAGACATGAGAGCCATTTCTTAGGGCCTAGGTATAAATCTATGCCCAAAGGGGTAAGAAAAATGTTGAAGGTCAGAGAGTTCCTGCATAAAGTTTCAAAAATCAATATCCTAACTCAGATTCTGGAATCTTAATATTATTATTTAAGCAGGAATTTATCACCTCCTTGAACTACACAGGAGCTCAACAGCTTAAATTAGAGATTCTCTTTTTTTTTTTTTTTTTGAGACAGCGTCTCGCTCTGCCACCCAGGCTGGAGTGCAGTGGCACGATAGCTCACTGCAACCTCCACCTTCCAGGTTCAAGAGATTGTCCTGCCTCAGTCTCGCAAGTAGCTGGGACTACAGGTATATGCCACCATGCCCAGCTAATTTTTTGTATTTTTAGTAGAGATGGGGTTTCACCATATTAGCCAAGATGGTCTCGATCTCCTGAGCTTGTGATCCACCTGCCTCGGCCTCCTAAAGTGCTGGGATTACAGGCGTGAGCCACCACGCCCAGCCCAAGATTCTCGTAAAAACACTCAGTGTATTTTTTACATGAGTTTGAAGAAAGAGAGTAGAAAATACTGTACATATTCAATCTATATAAGACAAAAAGCCATTATTGTTATCTCTAAATAAACCACTTTGCCTTGCACACTCATAGTGAATTACACTCACCTAGTGACCTGGTTCTAACTTCTTTATTCCCAAGTGCTCAGTTGACAGTAAATGAACTCTACTAATTAACCCTGGTGGCTTGTCTGTGAGGAGATTCCAAATAAGTAGAGGAACTGAAATTTGCTTTGTGAGTGAATTCAGATCAGGCCACAGGAAGACACTTCTGTTTCCACTGCTGTTGCTTTAAAAATCTTTAGGAGAAAAGGCAAGTGCCTGAGGCATCCATGTCTGAAGAAAGCCTGGGCGGCTCCTTAGGAGTGTGCAGAGCCTGTGCCCTTAGGCCCTTTCAAGCCAAGCCAACATCTCCCTGTGTGAAATCCACCCAAAGGGGAGCCAGCATCACCGCAGTCACCAAAGTGAGATCCCATCCTCAGGCGCTAGCATTTGTCCTCAACCAACTAGTTCACTGACCTGAAATATGGCCAGTATAAACTGAGATATGCTGTAAGCATAAAATATACAACAGATTTCAAAGGCTTAGTAGAGAAAAAGGAATAAAATATCTAAATAATTTTAGTATGGCTACGTGTTAAAATATTTTCCATAATTCATTTAAATAAAATGGACTATTAAAATTAATCTTAACTTCTTCTTTTTCACAATTTTAATAGTGATACTAGTAAGTTGGAAATTACTTTTGTGACTCTCATTATAGTTCCATTGGACAATGGCTAGACTAGAGGATAGACATTAGGGCCATTCACTAGTTGGGCTATCTTCCTTCCAGGCACACAGTAGGATTGCATGTCCCTGTCCCCTTTGAAATTAGGTGTGGTCACATAATTTGCCTTGGCTAATGACATGTGAGTGGAAGAGGCATACTGCTTCTGGGCAGTGCATTTAGTTGCCGACACACAACACTGCAATGCCCTCCAAGGAAATCGCTGAAGTGAGTGTAGAGACTGAACTGCTGTCACGCTGACTGTGAGCTGAGGTGCTGACCCACCTGAGATACGGAAAGTGAGCTCTTTTTTAAAAATAAGCAATTGAAATTTGGGGATTGTAAATTCCTTTAGCAATCTAACATACTGCCAGGTAAAGCTTTCTGATGTAAACGTGTGCAAAGAACTATGCCACAGCAGCATTTCCCAAACTTGCTTGACCACAGAACACTTTTGAAAGTGTAATTTATTGACAGGATATTAAGGAGAGCTCATGAGGTATAATGCATACTTCGATTATATTAATGAAGACAAAAAATAGTCACACTGATCAGTTAGTTGAGCCAATGATCAACATTTAATTTGCATGTGTTTTTTTTTTAATCTGTTTCTGGTTCAAGCTCATATTTCCTCGGACTACTAATTTTTAAAATACTGATTGAGGCCGGGCGCGGTGGCTCACGCTTGTAATCCCAGCACTTTGGGAGGCCGAGGCGGGCGGATCACGAGGTCAGGAGATCGAGACCATGGTGAAACCCCGTCTCTACTAAAAATACAAAAAAATTAGCCGGGCGTGGTGGCGGGCTCCTGTAGTCCCAGCTACTCGGAGAGGCTGAGGCAGGAGAATGGCGTGAACCTGGGAGGCGGAGCTTGCAGTGAGCCGAGATTGCGCCACTGCACTCCAGCCTGGGCGACAGAGCGAGACTCCGTCTCAAAAAAAAAACAGAAAAGCTAGAACAGGTAGCGTTTTTTTTAGGTTTTTTTAACTTTTAATCAAACACCCTTTTTCTATCAACATTAAGTTAGAAACTCAAGCTCAAGAATGTATTCTTGCAACATAAGGATGGAATTATTAAAATTTATCAAGGAAGAGACTTCTATTAGTAACCATATTCCTTCCCTTTCTCCTACAGTGAAGGAATCCCCATTCTAGCTGGGCATATGGCTGCCATTATGCAACCTGCAGATCTGCAGACTGTCCAGGGCCTATGTGGGGCCCACACAAGGCCCAAGCCAGGCTGCTCTCCCAGGGGCCACCAGAACAGAGAGCAGGCAGAGCCGGTAACCCTGCAGCCACAACCAGTGAGAGCCCCACATGGAGCAGAGGCTCTTCCTCCACCGCCTTAAGAAGGTCTTATAAAATGCCCATCTACCAGCTGCCATTTTCGAGCGAATCTGAGGAAAGAAGCTTTATTCTAAAACTGAGACACAGGGACTAAATTACCCCAAAGGGATGACCCCAGCAGAGCCTGTAATATTACCTACAGGCCAGATTAGAGCTTCCCTCCCTCCCATTTCCACCCTCTCCTAACACCCCACGGGGGCTGTCGATGAAAGTTAAATATCAGGAAGCTGCCTTTTGCTCACACATCCAAATGTAGCATGGGTGAATATTCGACCCTGGCAACTCTTATAGAATCAACGGCAGTGGCTTTTTAAAGATGACAAATCCGTGTATCTGCTGCCAATCCTGTGATAGGAAGGCGTGATACTTACATAACATCAGGTCTTGCAGCACTTTGCTAAAACAACGGTGTTTCCTTATGGAGTATAAGAGTATATATATATATATATATATATCTTATATGGAGTATAAGAGTATATATATATATATATCCTAATGTGAATTCATGAGTGGCGATTGTTTCTGCTTGGAATCAAAACAAAACAAAAAAAATGTGTTTCCTTTTTTGTTATTTTGGATATATCTGTGGTCCAGTTGCAACATCTGGAACTTGTTGAATCTGGCTCTTTTTACAAACAAAAAGATCTCTAATATTAATTTTGTTTTCTAAAGAGATGGATATTTACTTAAACTGAGGCTGATTGATATAAAATGTTCAGTGTTAGAAAAAAACAAATTTGTCTAATTTGTGACTTGAAACAAAAGCTTTGGTGATATTGGATTCTGGGAGAATTTTGTTTTTACTGGTCAGACTTTGCACAAATGCCCATTAAGCATTTGAATGAGCTATTAACAGAGTAGCATTTCTTTTAAACAGTGAGCAGAAATATCAAGAAAACTCAAATGATTTTAGACTTAAAACATAGCCAAGGAGTCTTTTGTTCATTTTTAAATCATGTTTTAAATTAAGTAAGAATTTTTGAAGTTCTTTAAGAGAAGACTTGTAATTTGCTAGTATATGTGCTTAAAATTGCGTTAAACTTTCCTACAAAATTAATATTATTCTAAAGTAAAAAGAAATCAAAGTTTAATTTGTATAATATTCAATTAAGACCAAAGTTGATGTCTCTAATATTAAAGTTCATTTGTAGCCTACTCATAAACAAAATAAGAAAATTTAAAAACATGTACTAAATGGCCAACTGTCTTTTCTTGATTGCCTCTTTTGAAATTAACTTATTTTTTTTTACAGATTCAGAAAGTAATTCATGTCATGTGTAGAAATTTGAAATTTAGATTAGTATTATGAAGATAGACCCATAGATAGGACCTATAAATCCTAACACTAACAGATCACACAACCACTGTTTGTATATTGGAATATATTTCTTTGTTCTTTTGTCAATTTGGAATATATTTCTTTATTCTTTTATCAACTTTAAAATACTTTAAATTTATCAAACCAGCAATCTGGAATTGCATTTTGCTAATCTGACAGATAACATATCATCATGTTTCTCTTTTTATCTGCTTCTGGAACAGCTTAAAATATTAACTAAAAAGGATTGCAACTGCAGCTGGGCGCAGTGGCTCACGCCTATAATCCCAGCACTTTAGGAGGCCGAGGCAGGCAGATCACTTGAGCTCAGGAGTTCAAGGACAGCCTAGGCAACATGGCAAAATGCCATCTCTACAAAAAATACAAAAAATTAGCCCCGGGCATGGTGGCATGTGTCTGTAGTCCCAGCTACTCAGGGAGCTGAGGTGGGAGGATTGCTTGAGCCCAGGAGGTGGAGGTTGCAGTGAGCTGAGATCACACCACTGTACTCCAGCCTGGGCAACAGAGTGAAATCCTTTCCCAAAAAAAAAGGGGGGAGGGTGGCAATCAATCAATCAACAAATAGTAAGGGATCTCAATATACCTTGTTGTTAATACTGTTTTAAGAACTATGAGAAATAACATATGATTGATTTGTGCCTTAAACAATTTATAGGTTGTGCGCAAGATGAGACAAACACGAATGAAACAATTAAAAAACAAAATAGGATAGTAAATATTATACTAGCTGTTATTTTAGTGATCATTGACAGAGACCATATACGTGAGTCTGTGGTTTAATCAGGGTTAATCTAATTTCGAGAAACAAAACCCCACTAAATGGAGCCTTTACTGGAATATATCATAGAATGTAAAGTTTTAAAGTTTGGTTATACCACCAATGCACCAAAATCAGGAACTATTGATTCTTGGGCTCTTAATTAAAATCCTAATGAAAGAGAATCTGATTGATTCAGCTTGGGTTAATGTTTATTCCCATCTAATCAGTTGTGGTCAGTAGAAAGAGGTCATGTGGCATCCTGAGTTACCCAAAGAGTAATAGGATTGGTGCCTATGTTATAGCCATTCCCTCTTCTCCTTTGATAATAGAACACCACTTCTGGCAGGAATGTACCCAATCCCAGGAGATGAATCACAGCTGGTCCAGGTCAATTATGATAAGTGCAATTTCCTTCTGCCAGATATGCACTTACTCAGAACCCCTCCAAGCTTGGACACATCACATATTTCTGGCCAATGAGACATAAAAGAAAGCCAAGGGAAGGTTCTCCTCCAAAATAGTAAGTTGTAGGAAAAGAGTTCCTTCCTTCCATACTCTTGACTCTGCTGCATGAAAGTAAGTCATGCTTTGTGGTACTAACTGATTCCCAGAGATGGCAATTCAGAGCCATGTATCATTGAGCCTCAACACCAGCTCGACACCAGCCTTGACACCATGAAGTATCATGTTAATTTAGTTTTTTTTTTTTTAAATCAGTATTATTTGATTACTTTTAGTTAGGCATTCTGTTACTTAGATCCAAAAAGCATCTAAACTGGTAGGTATCTCTTCTGGGGCTCTAGCAGGCATAGATTCTTTCAGAAGGAGATATAAGGACAAGAAGGAAATTGTTGACACTTCTGGTGTAGTTTTTCCTGTGGCAGGCATGATGTTAAGTACCATATACCTATCTTTCCAGCTATCCTATCTTTTACCTAAGAGGTAAAGATATCCTTACCTCTAAGGTGAAATCAATATTGTCCCTGCTTTACAGATGAGAAAATGGAGCTTCAGAGAGGGTAAGTACATTGCCCAGTGTCAAGTGCAGTGCAGGGGACAATGCTAACCCAATGCAAATCCAAACACTTTTCCCACTTTCATAGGTGTTGCCATCCAAAATGGCACATTAGATACTGTGGATACTGAAATGGCTATGAGAGGGCAAGATAAACTGGACAAGACAGAAAATTTCACAAAGAAGGGAAAACTTGACTGGACTTTCAATAAGAGGTAGAATTCAGAGAATAAAAGCAAAGCAGGAAGGACATTTTAAATGGAAAGAACACAGAAGGCTGTATGAGAAGGCAATGCTGGTTAGACTGATGAGGGCTAGATAGGATGGGGTCATATATTAAGGGTTGTAAGAGCCAGCTTAAATTTAAAGCTTATATTCAATATAATAAAATTGGTACTAGGGAACCCTGGAAGGTTTCTGAGCAGAGCAGAAAAGCAATATATTGACAGTAGTGTTTGATAGAATTTTAAGGTGGCATGAATACCAGTAATATAGGTATTGGAATATTCCAAAATAAAGAGAACATGACCTGGTTTTCTTTTAACCAAGGATATGTCTTATTGTCTAAAAGAAAATGGTGAAATGGAAAGGAAGATTTGTTAGAGAATCCATTTAAAGAACTTGTTGGCCTGGCATGATGGCTTATGCCTGTAATCCTAACACTTTGGGATGCAAAGGTTGAGGACTGCTTGAGACCAGGAGTTCAAG
Source organism: Hylobates moloch (assembly GCF_009828535.3). Classification (NCBI taxonomy): domain Eukaryota; kingdom Metazoa; phylum Chordata; class Mammalia; order Primates; family Hylobatidae; genus Hylobates; species Hylobates moloch. Next base: position 21,748,492 of record NW_026652297.1, on the reverse strand, counting down.
ACCAACCTGAGCAACACAGTGAGATCCCATATTAGTCCATTTTCATACTGCTATAAAGAACTGGCCAAGACTGGGTAATTTATAAAGGAAAGATGTTTAATTGACTCATGGATCAGCATGGCTGGAGAGGCCTCGGGAAACTTACAATTATGGCAGAAGGCAAAGGGGAAGCAAGGCACCTTCTTCACAAGGTAGCAGGAAGGAGAAGTGCCAAGTGAAAGGGGAAGAGTCCCTTATAAAACCATCAGATCTCATGAGAACCCACTTACTATTATGAGAACAGCATGGGGAAACTGCCCCCCGTGTTTCAATCACCTCCACCTGGTCTCTCCCTTGACACGTGGGGATTATGGGGATTACAGTTCAAGATGAGATTTGGATGGAGACACAAAGCCTAACCATATCATTCCGTCCCTGGCTCCTTTCAAATCTCATGTCCTTTACACATTTCAAAACTAATCATGCCTTCCCAACAGTCCCCCAATTCTTAATTCATTCCAGCATTTAACCCAAAAGTCCAAGTTCAAAGTCTCATCTGAGACAAGGCAAGTCTCGCCTATGAGCCTGTAAAATCAAAAGGAAGTCAGTTACTTCCTAGATACAATGGGGATACAAGCATTGAGTAAACACATCAATTCCAAATGGGAGAAATTGGCCAAAATGAAGATGCAGCAGACCTCATGCAAGTCTGAAGTCTGCAGGGCAGTCAAATCTTAAGCTCTGAAGTGATCTCCTTTGATTCCATGTCTCATATCTAGATTATGCTGATGCAAGAGATGGGTTCCCATGGCCTTGGGCAGCTCCACCCCTATGACTTTGCAGGGTACAACCCCTCTCCTGGCTGCTTACACAGGCTGGCATTGAGTGTCTTTTCCAGGAACACAGTGCAAGCTGTTGGTGGATCTACCATTCTGGGGTCTGGAGGACAGTGGCTTTCTTCTCACATCTCTACTAGGCAGTGCCCCAGTGGGGACTACGTAGGGGCTTCAACCCCACATTTCTCTTCTGCACTGCCCTGGCAGAGGTTCTCCATGAGAGCTCCACCCCTGCAGCAAACTTCTTCCTGGGCATCCAGGCATTTCCATACATCCTCTGAAATCTAGGCAGAGGTTCCCAAACCTCAGTTCTTGACTTCTCTGCACCCACAGGCTCAACACCACGTGTTGCTTGGGGCTTGCACCCTCTGAAGCAATAGCCTGAACTCTATGTTATCCCCTGTTAGCCATGGCTGGAACACAGGGCACCAAGTCCTAAGACTGCACAAAGCAGCTAGGCCCTGGGCCCAGCCCATGAAAACATTTTTTTCCTCCTAGGCCTCCAGGCCTGTAATGGGAGGTGCTGCTATGAAGTTCTCTAACATACCCTGGAGACATCTTCCCCACTGTCTTGGCAATTAACATTTGACCTCTTGTTACTTATGCAAATTTCTGCAGCTGGCTTAAATTTCTCTTCAGAAAATGGGTTTTTCTTTTCTATCACATCATGAGGTTACATATTTTCCAAACTTTTACACTCCACTTCCCTTTTAAACATCAGTTCCAATTCCAAACCATCTCTTTATGAATGCATAAAACTGAATGCTTTTAGCAGCCTCCAAGTCAACTCTGTAACACATTGCTGCTGAGAAATTTCTTCCACCAGATACCCTAAATCATCTCCTTCGAGATCAAAGTTCCACAGATCTCTAGGACAGGGGAAAAATGCTTCCAGTCTCTTCGCTAATGTATAGCAATAGTCACCTTTATTCCAGTTCCCAACAAGTTCCTCATCTCCATCTGAGACCACTTCAGCCTGGACTTCATTGTCCATATCACTATTGGCATTTTGGTCAAAGGCATACGACAAGTCTCTAGGAAGTTCCAAACCTTCCCACATTTTCCTGTCTTCTTCTGAGCCCTCCAAACTGTTCTAACCTCTGCCTGTTACCCAGTTCCAAAGTTGCTTCCACATTTTTGGGTATCTTTATAGCAGAACCCCACCCTCTGCAGTACCAACTTACTGTATTAATCCATTTTCATACTGCTATAAAGAACTGCCTAAGACTGGGTAATTTATAAAGCAAAGAGGTCTAATTGACTCACAGTTTAGCATGGCTGGAGAGGCCTCAGGAAACTTACAATCATGGTGGAAGGTGAAGGGGAGGCAAGGCACCTTCTTCACAAGGCAGCAGGAAAAAGTGCCAAGTGAAGGTGGAAGAATCCCTTACAAAACCATCAGATCTTATGAGAACTCACTACCATGAAAATGTCATGGGGGAAACTGTCCCCTATGATTCAATTACCTCCACCTGGTCTCTCCCTTGACATGGGGGGTTATGGGGATTACAACTCAAGATGAGATTTGGGTGAGGACACAAAGCCTAACCATATTAGACCCCATCTCTACAAAAAATACAAAAACAAAATTAACTGGACATGGTGGCATGCACCCATAGGTCCTATCTACTTGGGAGGCTGAGGTGGGAGGATCCCTTGAGCCCAGGAATTTCAGACTGTAGTGAGCTATGACAACATCACTGTACTCCAGCCCAGGTGACAGAACAAGACCCATCTCTTAAAAACAAAACAAAACAAAATAAAACTTGTTGACTGACTGGATATGGGAAATAACAAAAAAAGTTTCCCTCAACTTCCTTCCTTTTTTTTTTTTAAAGTATGTATATTATCTCTGTGTCTGGTCTTTCTTTATTCCATGATTTTCCTTTGACTGTATTCTCTTCTTTAGTCCTTTCACGTCCTTGTACTTGCTCATGCTGGCTGAAATGCTAGCTGCAGGTACACAAAGTTTTTGCCAAAAGGGTTTTGAAATTGTGGACTTTTTTTTTTTTAGTCAATTCCACATAAAACACAGAAAAAAAAAATCCTTCATGGGAAAAAATAAACATTTCAGCTTCTCCTTTTTATGGTGATCAGAGATTAATTTAGTTTAGTTTTGCATTAATCAAGTTGTTGTCAGAAACTTTCCTGCTAATCTGTACATGCTGGCCTTGTCAATGTTACATTTACTCACGTGATGTCTCACCTCTTTTCTCTACAGATATTCTCAATCTAAATTAAGAGAATCAGGGCAAGAAGAGAACTTTAACAGTTGTTAGACCACAACACAATGTTGCCCTCAGCAAAGTGCTTTGAGATTGTCACATTGCCTAAAAAATGCAGTATTTATGAAAGCTCTTTAGAAATCACACCTAACAGTTCTCCTTTTCTTTGGCAATTCCTTGAGCTCCTTAAAGAAAATGTTTGAACGTACAGAGCTAACTGACTTGAGTAACAGCTCTCATCTGATTTTTTAGGAAGAGGTCCAGCAAAGTTGATGGGTTCAAAGACATTGAAAGTTTCAGTGGTTGATGTTCACACCAGAAATGCCCTTCCCTCTCTGATTCATGGCTTAAATTACTCCAGTTTAGGGAAAGAAATTATTGGAAATTAACATAACTCTCGTTCATTACACTGGACTGGAACACTTCAAAGAGGCACCAATACCACTGCACCTTTGCCTGAGGGACGGAGGAGGAAAATAAGGAAGCTGGCCGGCTGTGGTGGCTCACACCTGTAATCCCAGAACTTTGGGAGGCCAAGGTGGGTGGATCCCCTGAGGTCAGGGGTTCAAGACCAGCCTGACCAATATGGTGAAACCCCGTCTCTCCTACTAAAATTACAAAAATTAGCTGCGTGTGGTGACATGCACCTGTAGTCCCAGCTACTCAGGAGGCTGAGGAAGGAGAATCGCTTGAATCCAGGAGGCAGAGGTTGCAATGAGCTGAGATCATGCCACTGCACCCCAGTCTGCGTGACAGAGCCAGACTCCGTCTCAAAAAAAAAAAAAAAAAAAAAGAGGGAAGCCAGATTCCCACAAAACAATATGAAAAAGACAAGCAACTCAAAGGAAAATTGGCCAGAGACTATAAACAGGTCATTCAATGATGAGGAACCTGAACAGTCAGCAAACAGTAGAAAAAAATTTAACTCCATGAGCAATCAGGGAAATGCAAAGTAAAATGAAAACGAGATGCCATTTCTTGACCATCAGGTTGGCAAATTAAAGAGTGGTGATATCAATATTGGAAAGTGAATAGATAAATGAAGACTAACTCACCGATGGTGGAGTGTAAATGGGTATATATTGGTACAACACTTTAAAGGGCAATTTTGTGATATCTATTAAAATTTGAAATGTGCATATCTATGACCTGACAGATATACTTCTTGGTGTTCACCCCAGAAAAAAAAATACTCATGTGTCTCCAATGAGACAGCTTCATTGTATATTATTTATAACCATGACAAAGTACAAATGACCTAAATGTCAATTGACCAGGGAATGGCTAATAACTGTGGCATATCCATATTATGTAAAATTATGCCAAAGTTAAAAGGAATTAGGTATATCTATATGCTGACATTAGAAATTTCTGAGTAACTGGGTGTGATGGTACACTCCATTAGTCCCAGCTACTCAGAGGCTGAGGTGGGAGAATCATTTGAACCCAGGAGTTCCAGGCCAGCCTGGGCAACATAGCAAGACTCCATTTCTAAAAAAGAAAAAAAATATATCTACCTAGTAGTGTAGATATTTCTGAGTCATATTGTTGGAGGAAAAAAATCAAGTTACATACATTTTAATAGCATTTTTGTTCAAGAATATATACCCCAAAATAATATCTATTCCCTCTATATACCCTTTAAGTATAAATATACAGTATAAGCATGTATTTTCTATAAGTGTATATAACTTATTATTATATGAATATAATTTCTCTATTACAAGTATAATAAAAATACTACATATTTTATGTATCAATATGTTCTATAAGTTCGAATACCAAATGTTCTATATAAGTGTTAAAAGAAAACACCTAGAAAAATATCTGAAAGGATTTACACCAAACTACCAATCTCTGGGGATGGATCTGGGATGTAGAGCTCATGGTCAAAAGGTAACTTAAGCCCACCTTAATGTTTTTAATTTTTTTAAAAAAGGGACACATATTATGTATTACCGTATTGTCAAAAAAGGATAGGAAACAAAAAATTAACACAGAAAGAATAAAACTATGGAAATGGAGGTGAGAGTGATTAGGGATGGGGAAAGGAAAAAGAGTGAGTTCTACCAGCTTTTTCTCTCTGCTTCTTCCACAAGTGTTCAACAGCTTCTACCTCTCTGATTTGCAAGGGTTGGGTCAGCAGTAACGCCTCTTGATGCACAAAAAGCAATTTCAAAGCAACTGGGAGGAGTACGTGTGTGAGTAGGGAGTCAGCGGTGTAGAGATAAGATTGATGCCAACATTTGAAAAAAGTACTGAAAGATTTGTTAACAAGCAAAATTCAGAAGGAAATGTGGAAATTTTATTTTTGTTAAACAGATAGGCTCCTCAAGGGCTAATCGTTTGGGAGCAATTCATTAGTGTAGGTTGGTGTCTTATCTGTTCAGGCTGCTATAATAAAAGCAATACTCCACAAAACACTAGTACATGAACACGATTCATCCAAGTTTGTTGCTACTTTATAACAAGGATTGCCTTTCCTCTAGTTTCCAATAACGTGTTCCCCACATCAGAATGGCTTTTACTGTCCATATTTCTACCAAGTCTGTTCACAACTACTTAGGTACTCTTTAAGAAGAGTCAAGCTTTCTCTACAGCTCTCCTTTTCTCCTTCCGAGCCTCCATCAAAACCAGCCCTTTATGGCCTGTTCTGTTCACAGCAATGTAGGATTTTTCTAGGATACATGTCAGAACTCTTCCAGCCTCTACCCATTACCGAGTTCCAAAGATGATTCCATAGTTTTAGGCATTTATTATAGCAGCACCCCTCTCCCAGTACCACCTTTCTTAATCTGTTCAGGATTTTATAAGAAAAATATCTTAAACTGGGTGGCTTATAAACAACAGAAATTTGTATCTCACAGTTCTGGAGACTGGCAAGCCCAAGATCAGGGTGTCAGCATGGTGAAGTTCTGGTGGGGACCCTTTTCTGGGGTGCAGGCTGCCAACTTCTTGCTGTATTCTTACATGGTAGAAGGAGTGACTAAGCTCCCTCAGTCCTCTTTTATAAGGGTATCAATCCCATTCATGAAAGCTCTGCCCTCATGACCTAATCATCTCCCAAAGGCTCCACTTCCTAATACCACCACCTCAGGGACTAGGGTTTCAACATATGAATAGGTGAGGGGGGCAAACATTCAGACCATAGTGTTCTTTGGGGTTTAGATTTGGGGTTTTGCTTCTTTGTTTAGCTACTCTGATGGGAACAAGAGATTTAATACATAACTTTGTCCCACTATATTAGCCCTTTCTTCCTCCATGTAGTTTGCTAACATAGCGTAATGGTTGCGAACTCAGACTTTGAAGTCTGACTGGGTTTAAATTCAGCTCTGATACTTACCAACTATCATCTCAGGCAAGTTATACAACCTCTGTGCACCTCTGCTTCCTTCTCTGTAAAACTGGGATAATAATAGCACTTACTATTTTTAGGAGGATTAGATGAACTACTAGTGGAAGTAAGATAATTAGAATAATGCCTGGTACATAGTATGTGCCATATTAGTATCAGTGCCTGGTGTCAATATTATTACTTTTAACAAGTCAATCATTTTTCAGTTAAATATTTACGCAAGTATCATGAGGCCATCGTGAAGATTATGTCAGTTTGCTTCAGACCAACCTCAAAATTGAGACAACCTGTTTAGGAGATTTAAGTTTTGAGTGAATAAACTATTATTGCAGGTACCAGGGTTAAAGGTGAATAAGCAGGGCTTAAGCAACATTGCTCAGTTGATAGATGTCTCTGCAAGTATTCACAAGTGTACATTAGATGTGTGCTGCTATGCTGGACCACATGAATGCAGGCCCAATAAAAGACAAGGCACTATACCTTGAGATTTAAATGGAATTGGTTTAAACATCTGCTTACATGCAATAGGAATAGCACATATTTCTTTCTATCTTGCTGGGAATACTGAGCTTATGATTTTTGCTTTTCCAGGTCACTTTTGGCTGTAAGCTACTGTGCCTGCTGAATTATTTCATCTATGGGTCATCTTGCTGTAGATCAGCATGCTGTCCCTGTCCCATGTTGCAATGGAGAGTGTCCTTGACACTCCTCGCAAAACACCACTGACATAAGCCATTTGTGTGTGTACTGGAAGCTTACTAAAGGTTGGACACAATAGCAGCACATTGCTACATAATCACAGCAGAGTTATAAATCTTTTAGCTGTTAACCTTCTTTTTAAAAGCAGTTTGGCTGACCTCACTCATCACCTATGTAGTCCAGAAGCTTTGTTGCAAGCAATAGTTACATAAGTTTTGGCTGGTTTAAGCAGGAAAAGAACTTATTAAAATTTATTGGGTAACTAGCTCACAGAATCTCAAAATGAACCAAAGAGCCAGGTTGTCTCCAGGAATGACACACGACATCATGCTGCAGAACTTGTCCAGTGAAGAAACCTCAGCTGGCACTGAGTACACCATGGTTTGCACAACTGACAGTAGTAGCCATTGCAGCTCTAACCGATACCATGGCTGTTGCTGCTGTTGATACTCTTCTCCAGAAAGTATTCTCTGCAGTCCCTTCATTATGGCATCATTAGTCCCCTATTCAAAATTTAGGATGGGTGCATCTCATTGATGTTGTGTAGGTCACCTGCCCAAGCTGTAGCTGCAAGAAAGGCTCAGAAAGTAGACTTAATTTGTAAGGTGAAGGATTCTCAAAACCCGGAGGCAAGTTGTTTATGACAAGTGCTCTCTATGGCAATGTTTCTTCACCTTCAATGTGCACATGAGCCATTTGGAGATCTTGTTAAAATGCATATTCTGATTCAGTATGTTTAGGGTGGGGCCTGAGACTCTACAGCACCCATGTGATGTGAAGTTGCTGATCTGAGGATCACAAATTGAGTAGCAAGGCTCTATAGCACCGATTTTCAAATACGGCTGCATACTGGAGTAACTAGAGAAACATTTATTTTTATATATATATATACTGACTTATGAGCCTTGCCCTCAGCTGATTTAATTGGTTTGGGGTGAGGCATGGGCATACAAATTTTTTAAAGTTCCCCAGATGATTCTAATGTAATCAGATACCTTTCACTGCAGGCTCCAACTTTTTGTCACTTTGCAAGGTTATTTTTTATTTTTTTGAGACAGAGTCTCACTGTGTCACCCAGGCTGGAATGCAGTGGGGTGATCTTGGCTCACTACAACCTCCACCTCCCACGCTCAAATGATCCTCCCACCTCAGCCTCCTGAGGAGCAGGGACCACAGGTGCACACTGCCACACCCAGCTAATTTTCTGTATTTTTGGTAGAGATGGGGTTTCACCACATTGCCCAGACTGGTCTCAAACTCCTGAACTCAGGCAATCCATCGGCCTCAGCCTCCCAAAGTGTTGGGATTACAAGCATGAGCTAACGTGCTGACCTGCAAGGTTATTTCTTTTCTCCAGCTTCCAGGACTTCCAATTTCCCTGCCTTGCTTGGTTTCTCCCCTTGTAATATGATTATTCTCATTTATTAGGCAGAACAATTTGAAACTCTACTCTTTAGTCCCTTGGGCCTAACTTTGCGTATCTAAAGCTCTATAGAGTTCTGCTAATCCAGTGTTTCCCAAAACTATGTTACCCGCTGCCCTGGGAGAATGTGGTATGAAGTGATGCATAAACAAACATTGTTTTAAACTCTAATCATTCTGTATTTATTTTAATGTCATTGTTAAAAAATGTAGCTAAAACAGTAAGTCTGATCTTGCAAATATTGTTGTTTAGGACGACAAGAAGTTAATTTTTAAAACAGGTAAATAATAATAGAGACTGAGGGCAGATATAACAAAAATCTTGAAAATGATTTGCAGAAGTGAAGTTCAAGTGTGCCTATACAAACATAGCCTTCTTTCCAAAGCCGTAGGCTTTAGGAGCACAGAAGAACTGGCAGAGGTGTTCAAAGACACCAGTGTTTTTTTCTTCTCCCCCCACATACAGGAAACAATATAGAGATTTATTTCTGAACTGATACGAATTATGCCACTAATGTTAACACATTGAAATGGATACAGTCAGTTTTGATCTTAGATAAAATTCTTTCTATTAAGAGATTTCAAGAAAACAGCACCAACCTTTGAAAAATTCATGATCTAAAGAAAAGTAAATTATAATAACTTATGAAATATAAAACACAAATAATGTTTAATCCCTTAACCAGCTAATCTTTAACAAGAAAACGGGTGAAACTGTTTAGAATTATTAAGAGCTAATACACAAATCCAGAAAGTCTTAAAACTCGTAAGCAGGAAAAATTTTTTAAAACTCCACATCTACTGACATCATTGTGAAAGTTCAGAATACCAAAGAAAAATTGGTCTTAAACATCAAAAAGTCTGACAGCAGATTTCTCAGTAGCAATAGAAAATAGAAGATAACAGAGTAATATGCTCAATATTCTGAGGGGGAAAAAATACTTGTAAACCTAAAATTATATATTCAGTAGAATTATCATGAAACAGCAGGGAAAAATCAAAATATTTCAGGTGGAAAAAAACCCAAGGGTTTACCACATCACACTGTCATTCAAGGAAATTCTGAAGAATTCACTACAGGCACAAGGAAAATGATTCAGAAGGAAGATCTGAGATATGCAAAGAAATGGTAAGCAAAATGTTGTTACATATGTGGGTGTGTCTAAAAAACGATGTCTAATTTATATGATGAAACCAAGATAGAACTAAAATAGTGAATAACTTATAAACTGAGAGAGGGGAGGGTGTGTAGAGCTAAGACATCCTAAAGGCCTTTGCATTATTCAAGAGGAGAGTAAAGCTATTTATTAGCTTTATATTTTAAGTTTACATTTTAAAATAGTAAAACAATCACTTAAAAATATAGAGTGCATTGGCTCACGCCTGTAATCCCAGCACTTTGGGAGGCGGAGGCGGGCGGATCACGAGGTCAGGAGATTGAGACCATCCTGGCTAACATGGTGAAACCCCATCTCTACCAAAAATACAAAAACAAAATTAGCCGGGCTTGGTGGCAGGCACCTGTAGTCCCAGCTACTCGGGAGGCTGGGGCAGGAGAATGGCATGAACCCAGGAGGCGGGGCTTGCAGTGAGCCGACGCCATGCCACTGCACTCCAGCCTGGGCAACAGAGCGAGACTCTGTCTCAAAAATATATATATATATATATTATTTATATATACACACACACACACACACACACACATATATATATAGAGAGAGAGAGAGAGGGAGAGCGAGAGCGCGAGCATTACTCCAAATAAGTTGAGGGAAGAAAATGTGAGAAAAAGAAAAAAAAACACGTATACACAATGCAAAAGAAGCTTCTTCTGTAAATTTTTGACATTTTAACTTTCTTTTTCATATGCCATTCTCATTCAAGGTAAGTAGTGTTGCATAATTTTTTATTGTGAGCTTATCATTAAAGGGTCAATTTCTTAATGAGAATCACTTTCATCATAGGTTGCAGAAACATTCATTCAAGTCGGTTTTATGTTTGCTTCTGCCAGGCATCCTAGATGCCCCATGTCTAGGATCTCTTAAGGCAGGAGAGGGGGTGATGGTGTAGGAGGATCCATTTCTTGGCTTGGGGATTCCAATAGTATGTTATAGATTTAAACTCCAAACTTTGAAGAAATGCAGGTCTAGGGTTTCGAAATTTAATCAGAGTTAAATACATATTTTCTTCATCCAGAGATGGGACAAGCTTCCTCATCTGCTCGCCATGGGTATTTTACATTTTCCCTACTCCATCCTTTTCCTAAGGATTTTAGGCACAATGGCATTTTGCAGAGTACTCAGTTCCAGCTCCCACCCTGAGCCCTTACCTCCTACCACTAAACATCCAGACCTCAAGTTAGAGAGAGTAACAACACTTTACCCACACGCAGGATGTCCTTCTGGTTTCCTTAGGGACGTAGGAATTTCTCAGTGCTAAAACCATGTAAGTCCTGGGCAAACTAGCATGACTGGCTGCCCTACAGCCCAGCCCCATATCCTGGGCAGGAGAAGAATCAGTTGAATAAGTCATTGCTCTGGTTTTCAGTTTATTTTTGGTACTTGGAATTTCCCTTCTTTTCTTATGAGTTTAGCTGCATATTGAAAATAAAGCGTTATTTTTTTATCCCGTATTACTAGGTGTTAGTAATGAGACACTTCTCACGTTATAAAGTCCAACGTTTTGCCAGCTCAAAAAGTAACATTTTAATGCTTTCCATCAGTACGGAAGTGAAGTTTGTGAATAAAGGTCATAGCTACTTAGCCCTGTGTGTATAACTAAGGTGCTGGAGTGGTTCCCAAAGTTACGTGATTGGCTCCACCAACTGGCCCACAGCTCGCTCCTGCTGTAGGCCCGTACTCTGACCTTGAGCATGTTCTAGAATTCTCTAGGCAGGCCTAGCGCCTTCCTGTAAGGCTTAGAAGGTGAATTCTCCCATTAAAATGTAAGATCCCTGCGCAAAGACATATTCTTTTATTTTGTTCACTCCTGCCTCTGCAGTACCTGGTAATTACAGGCAGTCAATAACTATTTCTTGAAAGAACATCCTGAATGTCAAACTGGCATTTCCTCCCATCCAACCCCTTGTAACTCAAACTTGACAGAAAGGAGTCCAAGTTTCTGGCCTGTTGATGTCTCCTTCTGTTTTCCACAGACTTGCTTCGATTTATTTCTGAAGGCATTTAAAAAGATTTTGGGGTGAGTGTGAAGCTAAAAGTGATTGCGCTAACCCCGTGCCTTAGAGATGCCATTTGGAAACTACAGCCTAGACACATTAGATTATCATTTTTGTAAACTATACCATATATTTCAGTATGCATACTTATTTCAAGGCTGTTTTGGGGGTGATGTGTGTGTTTGTGGGTCTATGACAGTGCGGCGCCTTCCTGGGACTGAGGCACGGGGCCTGCGCACAGGCGCTGCGTCCCCTGCGTACCCTACGCCCCCGCCGCGTGGGCGCCGTCGTCCCCCTAAGCCCCCCCACGCAGGGGGCGGGGGCGCTGCCACCTATTGGCTGAGGCCGATATCACGCGCCCCGATACCCGGCGCAGGAGCCACCTCCCGGAGCCCCGCGGACCACGCCTCAGTCCGCCTGCGCTCCTCAGCCTGACGGGGTCCGCCTTTTGGTCGCTCCTCAGCCTTGTCACCCGCCCTTGGTTTTCCTTTTCTCTTCGTCTTTGGCTCCTTTGACCACTCGAAGCCGCACAGCGGGTTCCAGCGGACCTCACGGCAGCCCCAGAAGTGGGGCGCCAAGCATTGCCTCTGCTCCTCCTCGAGCCGGTCAGGAACTGCTGCCTGCCGCCATCATGGTGAGTTGAGAGAGAAGCCCGAGGGCCAAGGCCGGCGGAGTCTTCACTCGTGGGTGAAACTCGGCTCTGCGGGGGCAGAAAGTGAAGTCACCCTCGGCTTTCCTTTTTGGGGGGGCTCCTGCCTGGACGCACCACGAGCCATGACCCACAGAGTGGGGAGAGGCGGCCTGGCAGTGGCGCGGCCTACACAGAGAGGCAGGCGTGGGACGCCGAGGGTGGCAAGATGGGGGTGAACCCCGAGGACGCGCTGCCTTGCCGGCCACGTGCAAGGGCCACGACCTTCTTGAGGCACCCATTTCCCGGCTCGGGTTCTCTGCTGGCAGAGGTTTGGGGTGTGGGTTCCCCACCCCCGACTGCCCCACCCCTCCCCCACTCCCACGCGGTCTCCCACTCACGCGCCCCCGCCCCTCCCCCACTCCTACGCGCCCCCGCCCCGCCAGCCTCATTTCTGGCGCTCTCCCCGTGGCTCCGCAAGATGGCGGCGGGCCTGCTGAGGGACTTGCCTCCTTAGACTTGGAGGGCCGGAGCTTCCTTAGGAAGTGGTTCCCTCCTGGTCCCTGTACTTGGTGGGGTGGGCGGGGTTCGTGGGGGCCTCAGCGTGGGGTGTGAGGCGTCCTGAAGGCATGGCCCGCTAGCTGAGGGGGGCTGGGTCGGAAGTGCCTGTGGTCCCCTCGCGCCTGTCAGCTGCTGGGTACTTGCTGATGGCGGTTCCCTCGTGCGGCGGCGACAGGCAGAAAAGCTCGCCTGACGTCATCTTTGCGGCACGAGGTTGGTTTCAGTAGTTACCATTGAGAATTTTAGAATTTTTAAATTCTGGGCACAGTTTTTTCCCTCTCGATAAAACCAGGAACCTCTGACAAAATGTTCATTTGGTAGACAGCGTTAGGTGTGCGTTTTTGTGAGTTTGGTAAATGCCTAGTGTTGCTTCAGCGCCACCACAAGGTGCGGCTCTGAACACGCAGACCAACCACTGAGTCAAAGAATGCGCGTATTGCATGCTGTGTGTGTGTCTGCATTGATCATTTTCAGTGTCTTCAGGGAGGAAATTTATACACGGTTTATATTACCATGTATAAACATTAAAATAAAAGTAAACAACTATTATGTGTAATTGTGCAACATGTAGTTATCCATGCTAATAAAAAGTAATCACCTTGAGTTAATATTTTTAGAGTTAAAAGGAAGAAATCCTAATTGTTTCATTGGATTATTTTTTTCTGATTATAAAAGTAGCATATTTACTCATTTGAAAACCATCACCGTAAGAAAATGGCAATCCATCTTAATCCCAACACTTATAACCGTTAAATTTTGGTACATGTATAGCCTTCCAGATTATGTTTATGCATGTATTGCACATAGATGGGCCAACTTTTACAAGAGTTACACCGTGCTGCATAATACTATTTTACAACTTGCATCTTTCAATTGATGGCATTATTCTGAAGATAATTTTAATTTTCAATATATGTTAAAAATTATACCATTATTTTACCGCATTCGCTTATGGCGAATAGTTTTTCAATATTAAAACACTACTATCATGTGCTGGGCACGGTGGCTCACGTCTGTAATCTCTTTAGGAGGCTGAGGTGGGTGGATCATTTGAGGTCAGGAGTTCGAGACCATCCTGTCTAATATGGTGAAACCCCATCTCTACTAAAAACAGAAAAATTAACCAGGCGTGGTGGTGCGCACTTGTATTCCCAGCTACTCGGGAGGCTGAGGCGGGAGAATTGCTTGAACCTGGGAGGCAGGTTGCAGTGAGCTAAGATGGTGCCACTGCACTCCAGCCTAGGCAACAAAGCGGAAAGACTCAGGCTCAAAAAAAAAAAAATGCTATGAATATCCTTGTGTAAATATCTTGGCACGCTTGTATTAATTCCTTGATATGAATTGCTGTAAGTGGAATTGCTGGGTGAAAGCGCTTTGCCCCTTTAGTAACAATTTTAAGTTACGCCCCTCATTAGTATACTGATGAGTATCCCCGCCTATCAAACTATGATACATCTTTTCCAAGCTACTCTTGGTAAAGCATGTATCAGTATTTTCTCACTGATGGTGTGTAGAATGATCTCTTTTCCACACCCTTTCCAATGAAAGGTATTAGGATTTTTTAAATTGTCAACCTAATAGCTGGAAGATATTTTACTATGTTGATGTGCACTTTTTAAAATCATCAATGAAGTTGATCTATCATTAGCTTTTTAAACTTCCTTTTTATTTTTATTTTTATTGATTCATGAAAACTGTATTAATGTTCACCTTTGTCATACATAATGGAAAAAAATACATAGTAGTAATAAGGAGGTGCCCTTATCTTATTCCTAATTTCAATGGAGATGACTCTAGTATTTCACTTCAAGCTTAATGATAGGGTAGAATTAGATTGATAGAAAATAAGATTCCTCTATTTGTTTTACTTGGATTTTTAAATAATTTAAAAATGAATGCTGTATTTTATCAAATGCTTTTTCAATGGTGAGTTAAAGTAACAATATCGTGTGAAGTATTCTTGCATTTCCAATATAAACTGTATTCTTTATATACTGCTGGAATTTTGCATTTGTGTTGAGGGCAGGGATGGCTCATCTTGATGAGGCTTTGTTACATGCTGTTAGCTTTGTAAAATGCGTTGAGAAATACTTTTTTCCTCTTTGAAAATTGAAGAAAAGTGCTTGAATTTCTTAATCTCTTCTTCTGTGTCTTCTATCTTTATTTCTGGTGTCTTGGTGTGTGTGTGCACCTCTCTCTGACACAAACATACACCCAAGTTACCTATTTCTTTACAAGTTGAAAAAACTCCCAGGGAAACTGAGCCAGGTATCATTGGGTGTTCTTTCTCAAGATTGTTTTGTAAAAATTTAAATTTCTCTACAAGTTTGTCATGTCGTTGATTTCCAAATTTATTCCTATAGAGTTTATGCATAGCGTTGTTTTATAATCTGTGGTCATAACCCATTTCTCAGGTCTCTCATATCATTTTGCTTTCTTGCCTTTTTTTGCTTAGTTTTGCCAGGATTGTTTATTGCTTGAATTTCGTCCTACCCACCCCGAACTCCCCAAAAATCTACTCTTGGATTTACTTAAAGTTTTGAGTCTGATTTTCATGTCATATTTTCTTAATTTTAGCATTCTCTTTATTCGTTCCTTCCTGTTGGTATGAATGTAACTTTGATAACTACAAATTATAGCCTTTTTCCTGGTCAGTTTATGTAAATCTCAATTTGCTTACATGTTCACATAGTAATTGAATTAGGTAATACTGTGAAAGAAGCTGACATCCCAGGAGTTTAAATAATAATTTTTTCCAGCTTTTAGCTGTCTTTGTCACTTGGTTGTCCAAATATAACAAGGAATATGTTTGCTATACATAACAATGAGAGTTATGTATATGATGGTCTTGAAGCTCACCCCTGTTTACTATTCCAACATTTCTCATTTCAAAATTCACCAACTCACTTGAAGGTATGATTAAGAAAATTAATTCTTTAATGCAGTTTGTTTTCAGGATGCTATTGACAGTTACGATGGTACTTTCTTTAAAATTAAGCTTTTGCTTATCCTAAGCATTCATTTATATTTTTGGCCACAGTTTCACCAAAGGTTGTTTATTGATTGTGGATTTTTATATATATATTATGTATAAATACAGTAGGAATTTAACAATCCCTGCTAATCAAGCCGTGGTAAAAATGAAGTACATTGCTTACTTTGTTAGCTTTGAGCGCCACCTGCTGGCTGAGAACTAGGACGTGATGGCGCCTCCTTAATTTAAGATGTTATTACACTATTAAAGTGATCCAATGAATTTTATATTTACGATTCCAGTTAAGCAGGCAGCCAGTTTGTAAGATCCAAGCCAAAGTCAGACTTCCTATAATATCAAATGCCTCTTTTCCTCTTTACCAAACTACTGTTGTCTCCAAGTATCCGTTTTACTCTTGTATGGAGTATGAGAATTAGAAGAGACACCAGAGATTCTTTCCAACCATTCATTTTCAAGCAAGGAAACTGAGATCCTGAAAAGACTTACTTTACTGAACAATGGAAATCAGGTTCTTCCCAAACAATAATTTTCCTCCTCAATTCTTATGGCACTGTCACAAGGTTTCTTAACCACACCCTATTCAAATTTTGGACCAATAGTTCCTTGTTGTAGGAAGCTTTCTTTGCATTGTAGGATGTGCAGTAGTATTCCTGGCCTTCAGCCCATTAGATGCCAGGAATACACCTCAATTGTGACAGCCAGTCTCTAAACATTGTTAAATGCCCCTGGGGCTCAAAAATCTTCCCCAGTTGAGAATCAATGCATTATCATAACCTCTTGTAATCTGACACAGTTTTCTGCCAGATGTTACACTTCTAAATTAAAATACATCCAAACACTGTGGTGCAGAGACAATACTGTATATATAGCTTGTTTATCAAAGAAAAACATATCCAAAGTTCATCCACAAATCAAGGGGGAATTGAAAATGAGAAAATACAAGAATTTCAGAATTTATTTTGTTTTATTCTGTTTGGGATTTCTGAATGAACTGGGAAGGGATTGGTAAATTGTAGGGGAGGGAAATCTAATCAGGTTCCTAATAGTTGAGGATACGTAGCTTAATGTCATTTAGAGAAACAATAACGTAAGACATTTTTAGAAAGGAAAAACTTTAGAAATCGTTTTTAAATTTTTCTTCATATTGTTGTCATGAAATACCACTATTAAAAGAAAGAATTAGGAGTTATTTACAAACCCAAAATAGCAAGTATAAGCACAAACGAATAGAGAAAAGCAATAAACTCAGCTTTAGTTGATTTGACAATTTAGATTTCATCTCTAGTAAAGCTGTGTAGAATCAGTAACTTCTAGCATCTAATTAACAAAGCAGGAACTCTACTTTCTTATTCCTATAAAATTACTGTGCCTTTCAAAAAGATAACAGTTGCTTTCTTTTGTCTTGTTTTCTTTCAAACAGGTATATGTGTAATAGCTTTCTCTTTTGCACCCTTTTATAGTTACCTTTTGTAGTCAACAAGCACTTCACCAATGATTTTTAAATTAATGATGTTTCATGGTTTCCTAATGTTTCAGTTAGTTCTTAATTAAAAGTATCTTCAAAATAAGTCAGCTAAAATAGTAAAGCCAAAAAAGAAACTTGAAAAAAAATCTGAAAATAAATTCAAATAACAGGACACTAACTTGTATTGGCATACCACTTTATACTTTACAAAATGAATTCACAGATGTTATCTCATTTCCTTCTCAAAGCAATTTGCCCAGAGATACACAGCTGGCAAGTAAGTGGCTTGTAACCACTTACCTGTAAGGGACATAAACCTAGATCTCCTAACTAAATTAATTTTTGTTCCACTCTGCTATATTGCTTCTCCGACATATATATTACTTACAAATTCTACTTCAGAAAATTTTACGTTAGCCTTAGAGTCTACTGCGGAAAGAATAAAGACAGTTCTGATCAAAATCCAGAAAAAATAATGAGTTATATGTATGTGTTTCTTTATCCGAAAATAAAGATGGTATCATTTATATCTCCCTACTGTGAAAATTAGAATTATCAGTGGGACTGATTTGGTGTTACTTAGGAAGAAAAATGTTATTTCAAAAGATGATTTGAACACCCTAGCATTAGGGAAGAGGATTATAATCCTTTTTTTAGAAGGAGCTGTGACATGTGAGCAAATAATGTTTCCATGATCCATTTCCAAAGTAAAGCAGGCATACTAACACAGGGAGTGTTAAAATTGTAAAAATTCATGTTAATTTTGGTGAAAAAGGCGAAGCAGGACAAATTGGTTTAAAACTTTGGGGCTTATTTTCTTTTTGATGTGGCTTTTTGGAGGTTTTTTTTTGAGATTTGTCATCCTTTTTATTAGTGTACTCAGTAAAATGAAAAGTTGTTTATGAATATAGAACAGGATGATTTTGATTTTGATTTTTACAAATCTGAACTTTCTAATTTTGGGTTTTTTTTTTTTTTTTTAACTCATTCGCATAGTATTTTCACAAATACTAAGTATTCTTCCACAGCATTGTGCAAGACTCAGTAATGAGCAATACTGGGTTTAAGAAAGTACTGTATCCTGGCTGCGCACGGTGGCTCACGCCTGTAATCCCAGCACTTTGGGAGGCCAAGGCAGGCGGATCACCTGAGGTCGGGAGTTCGAGACTAGCCTGGCCAACGTGGAGAAACCCCCTCTCTACTAAAAATACAAAATTAGCCAGGCATGGTGTCAGGTGCCTGTAATCCCAGCTACTCGGGAGGCTGAGGCAGGAGAATCGCTTGAACCTGGGAGACAGAGGTTGCAGTGAGCCGAGATCACGCCATTGCACTGCAGCCTGGGTGACAAGGGCGAGACTGCGTCTCAAAAAAAAAAAAAAAAAGTACTATATCCTTTTGTTAAAATTCCATGCTGATCTACTCTGATAAGTTTAAATCCTGAGCCTGAACTAACTTAGAATGAAAGTAATTTATATAAAATATTTTATACTTAAAATACAAAAATTATATTTCACATTATGTATAGGTTTTTCCTGTGTATCTAATTATGATGTCTACTTTCCAAATTACAGTCTACTGCAAATCCTGAAACTCCAAACTCAACCATTTCCAGAGAGGCCAGCACGCAGTCCTCATCAGCTGCAACCAGCCAAGGCTATATTTTACCAGAAGGCAAAATCATGCCAAACACTGTTTTTGTTGGAGGAATTGATGTTAGGGTATTGTATTCATACCTCATTTTTACCTTGAAATGCATTATGAATAATGGGATTTGGGCCCTGTTACAAACTTAAGGTTTTTTTGTACTTCATGGAGGTTTAGAATTCGTTTTACATTTGACTCATAGATACTAAAAATATCTTTGACAAAAGAGCTACTAGTCATTTGGGGATAAATGGGGGAGAAATTTTCACATCATCGAACCTTCTTTTAGTAAAATTAAAATTTTTGAATGCTGAATTTTTACTCTTGAAGTTCAATTCTTTTCCATAGATGGATGAAACTGAGATTAGAAGCTTCTTTGCTAGATATGGTTCAGTGAAAGAAGTGAAGATAATCACTGATCGAACTGGTGTGTCCAAAGGGTGAGTAATTTTATCAAAAATATCTGAACTCTAGCCACGTATAGAGTATCTTCCACGTATAGAGTATCAGAGAAGATTTCAAAATTGGTATTCTGACACTTACATAAATTTGTTGCTGTGTTAATTTCTTTCATGTAGAGGATAAAAGTTTATTTCCAGCTCTCTTATTTAGTCATTTTTCTAATGTTTGTTTTTGAATATCTTCAATCTTTATTTCATACAAATGAATTAATTAATCCGTTTTCTCAAAGAATTGTTTTCTTCATATATCGTACAGTATCTTAAATTTTAACCACCTTGTCTTAGATAGTAAGTTAAATTCAGGTTCATGGATATGAATTCTTTGTTATTCCAATCAATAAAGTTTCCACACTACCCTAATCTTAGCACATTTTAACATAGTTCAGATGAAGAAAAAGCAGTATTTGTAGAGGATCTATCATGTACATCTTAACAAATATTTAGCATAGTATATTATCTTTTAGTCATGATCACTTCTGTATATTGTAGAAGTTCTGAACCATGTACTGTATGGTGATTTTATACTTCATTTATCTGCCTTTATAGCTATGGATTTGTTTCATTTTTTAATGACGTGGATGTGCAGAAGATAGTAGAAGTAAGTAATCTAATAGAAAAATCTCATTTGTTTTATTGATACAATGTTTAGTGTCGAGTGATATACTCAGTCTGGTGTAAAATTTGGAAGAGGGTACACTTTCTGGTCAAAAAAATCCAAACTTAGAGGAATCTCACAGAAGTTGTTAGAACCTGTTTATTTTTGACTGGGCACCTAGGTTCATGAACTACAGACAGGAAGGGTTGGAGACAGGGCAGGATGATGAAAATTTTTGATCAACTTTCACTCGATGCCTTTTGACACTGATTAGAGAAGTAAGGGTAAGGTAGCTTCATGATGACAAATTTTAATTTGGTGTGTAGTTATCACTGATTTTCTATGATAATAGGAACTTTAGAAGACTTTAGGTGTTCACCCAAGTCTTGGAAGTAAAGACTTGAAAATTGATTCTAGTTTTGTTACTGTTTTATTTTCAGTCACAGATAAATTTCCATGGTAAAAAGCTGAAGCTGGGCCCTGCAATCAGGAAACAAAATTTATGTGAGTACAAAAAGAAATTGTTCTTTTCAAACAAAAAAGAAATTGTGTAGCTTTTCAAAGAACTAAAAATAGGCTTTTTCTTTTTGCTTTTTAAAAAGGTGCTTATCATGTGCAGCCACGTCCTTTGGTTTTTAATCATCCTCCTCCACCACAGTTTCAGAATGTCTGGACCAATCCAAACACTGAAACTTATATGCAGCCCCCAACCACAATGAATCCTGTAACTCAGTATGTTCAGGTAAGAATTAATACGTTCCTATTCTCTTGTTTATTGTAGTCATTGTACCCTCTGTGGAATTATATCCAGTTTCCATAGTAAGTGGTAATAGCATCCCTGTTTGAATACTTTGAGTGATGGGAAATTTATTACTTTTGTTAGAAATTTATTATTCTTAGTGTTGTTCTTTATATGAGCTAAAGATCTTCTGTATACTTTGTCTTTATCTTAGAAATGACCTCTGTAGACACATGAAGAAATCTCTTCCTTTTCCTCACCTGTATAACTAGTTCCTAAAGCATTTGAAAGCAGCTATCGTTATGTGTCTGTCTAGTATATTCTTCTCTAAGGTTAGCAAATCGTCTAGCTATTCTTTATTTGCAATGATTTCCAGATGCCTCCTCATATAAATTGCTGACTTCTGGATATATTCTGATTCTGGAATGGGTAGATTTCTGATGTGTTTTACTACATAAATCCTGTGAGTTTCTGGCATATAATTTCTCTGATCCTGGTTACTTTGATATTTAAAGTAGGATTTGACATACTATCACTTACTGGTGGTAAATAACATTTTCTTCTTAATTCATTTTACTTATGTTTTAGTTTAAAAGACATTTTCTTTGCTGGAAAATAAAGTAGCAAAACAGGAGTGAAATAGTTCTTCAGTGTCTTTCATTCGTTAACATTTTCCATGTACTTGAAATGTGTAGGGTATACCTCCTCTTCTTCTCTGAACAATGGCTAGAAAAAAAGCCCTACTTGTTTCTAACATTTACTGTGAGCCATTACTGAATCTGGGTGATTCGTGTATGCTGCCACCTATATGTTTTCAATCAGTAACTATTGAAAAACATTAAGACATTATACTGTCTCTTTTCCAGTTTTGGATTATATACAGCCCTTAGTTTTTTCGAAATGAAGTACAGAAAAAGCCATAGCATCTGTAGGAGGACTACATATTACCCTATAATATTGTCAAACACAAAACTGTCTAGAAGTATTTTGACAAAGAAATAGCAAATGTATTAATTTAACTTACATTGAAGTCTGTCTGAATAGAGCCTTATCACCAGTGTAAAAAATAACTTCTGGCGGGGGATAAGTACACAGTATAAATAAGATAAACTTTGCCTGGTGAAATAGTCACTTTTGTCATTTGTCTGTTCCCCCTCTCCACCCAAAGGGTAACACTTGACAGAGAATATTTCTTTCTTCGTAAAGTCAGTCATTAATTTAGAATTCTGCATTGTTGTATATAGAAAAATATTTTAAAAGTTTTCATATTTTTGTTATGTTGGGAATAATATTTCTAATTTTAGAAAATGTTTTATTAATTCGTTCTTTCTGTAAACTTGATTTTCAGGCATATCCTGCTTACCCAAATTCACCAGTTCAGATCATCACTGGATATCAGTTGCCTGTATATAATTATCAGGTAATTTAAGAGGGAGTAAAATGATTTACTTTCAGATTTTATTGAGGCCTTTAGCTTGTTTATACAAATTGTCTGAATGGTTTGTCATTTTAAACTAGTGAAATGTACCTAAAATTTAAGAAAAAAATTAGTCTAGAATTAAGACCTTTTTATTATTTAGAGGTAATGGAATAATATTTTGACAGGAATATACTTAGCAATAACTTTACAACAGTTTTATGAGATTTGGTGTTCCCTTGTGTATTTCAGCATGTATTTTTTCATCTTTGCTGTCAAATAGCTGAAACAGCCAGACTGACTTTCATCAATTTTTTAGGGAGATAGAGTGAAATAAAATTATCCAATTCTCAGAGCTCAGAATTCAAATTATATTTTTATTTTAGCTGACTGCTTCACGATAATAGTTCTCTGAGTCTCTTTACATAGATATGACTGTATCTATGACCTATAATCATATCTGTGGTAATAAATTCAAGGAATTAATATCTCTGAGATTTCCACAATGCCAACTCCAGAAAATTGGGAAAAGGGTGAGGTTTTATATATGGAAGTAACAACAAGAACATCAGGGATTAGAAACATAAAGTACTTTTTTTCCATTCTGTTTCTTTTATTATAACAACAAAGGAGCCAGCCTAAGTACTTCAATATTGTGTATCTCATGTGTTTTTGAAAATGTGTAAGGAATATTTGAATAATTTCGGTTTCCTTTTTTTTTTTTTTTAAGATACCACCACAGTGGCCTGTTGGGGAGCAAAGGAGCTATGTTATACCTCCGGTAAAGTGAATTAGCCAAACATATAATTCCTGTTATTTTAAAGTATTTTTTTGTTTAACTATATTTCTTGATTGTTTTCCATGTCATATATGCCTATATTTTTAAATAGTTTTTTATATTAATGTGTTACATTTTGTTACTTTCTTTTTAACCCAGTTAGAAACTCCCATGGGAGCAACAGTGCCTCCTTCTCTCAGGTTTTTGTGTGCTTAAGCAATGGCTGGTCCACATAATGATAAGTGTTCAGTTACTTGTTGATAGACTATATAATTCAGGAAAGGTAGTATTAATGTGGCTTTAGAATTAGCATGTATCTGCCTAGAATCTGCCTCTGGCTTTACCAGCCATAAAAAAATTGTTGAAGAGGAACAGAAATGTTTTGCTGTTAATTACTGTTAAATAAGAATAGGAATAAAACAAGAGTATTACGTCTAAAACACCTAAGCTGCTGTCTTTCATCGGGATTGGAAATTTGAAGGATATAATAAGTGTTAAAATTCTCAAACACTGCCTTACTACATTAGTTTCTTAGAGTCCTACTTCTGATTATGTTGATGCCTTAAAGACATTTTAAAACAGAAGGCTGCCTTACTGTATTTTAACTGTTCATTTAAAACAAAGTTTTTGAAATAATATAATTGAATTTCAACACAACCTACATTGAAACTTTCGATACCAGCTCAGCTTTTTGAAGAATAAGTGGCTTTTAAACATATCTGTATGTCTGTTTAATTACACTTTCATTATTTTAAATATAGGCTTATTCAGCTGTTAACTACCACTGTAATGAAGTTGATCCGGGAGCTGAAGTTGTGCCAAATGAATGTTCAGTTCATGAAGCTACTCCACCCTCTGGAAATGGCCCACAAAAGGCAAACATCTAATTTTGTTTATATATATTTCATATTTATTTTTTCTAGCTTTAATAATGGTTTTTTGAGAAGCAAGCATTTTTGCCCAAATTTAAAGATAGCCATAAATTATAGATCTTAAATAATTGACTAATATTCAGCAGTTAATGTAAAGGTTGGTGAAATTTCGGATAGCCCAAATTTTCAATGTATACATAAAGTTTCTGATTCAGCAGTCCTTTCCTATATTCCAGTTCCACTAATTTTTAAAAACCATACTTCAATAAATACTGTATTAATATGATTTGGCAGAACTTTTTGGGAGCGTTTCCTCAAGAATTCTACTCTTCAAAAGAGGAATTAGTACAAATTAAATGTACCTTTTCTTTTACAATTTTGATATTTATTTAAACAGTGAAACACATTACTTACGGCATTCTCTCTATAACATTATATGTGGCAATAGTTCCCAACAGTGGTGAAGTCAGTAGTAATTATTCAAATATTGAATTAGGCAGGGTTCTTTCTTCTTTTTATCATTAGAGCAAATTTCTATAATAATACTATCACTCTTGAATCACATATGTTCTCTTAAATGAGCGGGAGTGTGGAAGTAGTTGATGTGTTGCTAATATGTGTAACACTGAAGAAGTCCCATTGGAGTGTAAATTCCTTGATTTGATACTCGATTTTAGAATGCGAATAAATATTAAAATAGCTTACAGTGTAATTGTCAGGTTTTGTCCTGAGTATTTTTTCTTGAAACATTGGAGTTCACTTAGGGATTTAACAAATTCAGCTTTTTAAACCAATATTCTATCACTAAGGTTCTAAAATCTTTGATTGTCAGAAAACTTGCATATTGAGTGATACGTGGTAAGAATTACGAATCACATTTTTATGAATTTCTTTTTTTTTTTTTCCCCGAGACACAGTCTTGCTGTGTTGCCCAGGCTGGAGTGCAGTGGTGTGATCTTGGCTCACTGCAACTTCTGCCTCCTGGATTCAAGCAGTTCTCCCTGCCTCAGCCTCCTGAGTAGCTGGGATTACAGGCACCCGCCACCATGCCCAGCTGATTTTTGTAGTTTTTTAGTAGAGACGGGGTTTCACCATGTTGGCCAGGCTGGTCTTGAATTCTTGACCTCAGGAGGAGGCAGGAATCCTCCTGCCTTGGCCTAAAGTGTTAGGATTACAGGCATGAGCCACCACTCCCAGTCTCTTTTAGCATTTTTTGCATTTCTTTAGAAATAAAGTAATATGTTCATTAAACTATCAAAAAAACCCTTATTAAGAGTGAGTGAAAGAGTCGTCTTTACATTACTGAAAACTTCTGTGTTTCAGAAATCTGTGGACCGAAGCATACAAACGGTGGTATCTTGTCTGTTTAATCCAGAGAACAGACTGAGAAACTCTGTTGTTACTCAAGATGACTACTTCAAGGTATGAATATAACAGTTATGCATAATTAAAAAGCACACTTGTTAGCTTTAAAGTATCTGTTTTCCTTGTGGTATATGTATTTTGAGATTTCTTAGAGCATTTAATTAACTGTTGGCATTTGACTATAACACAGTAAACCAGAGTGGGTTTTACCTGGCAGTATATTTTCTCCTGCTGAACCTTGATATAATGTAGTTACCTTTAGGGAAGAATCCTTCAGCAGAAATTTGTAATTGAAAGGGTTAACTAGAGAAGAGAGTTAGTTGACTGGCTTGACCAAATAGTAAAAGAAAATTTTAGATATAGAAGGCAGATCTTGGCTGGGTGCAGTGGCTCACGCCTGTAATCCCAGCACTTTTGGGGACTGAGATGGGTGGACTGCTTGAGCTCAGGAGTTCGAGACCACCCTGGGCAATATGGCAAAACCCCATCTCTACAAAAAATACAAAACTTAGCCAGTTGTGGTGGTGCATGCCTGTGGTCCCAGCTACACCAGAGGAGGCTGAGGTAGGAGGATTGCTTGAGCCTGGGAAGTTGAGTCTGCATTGAGCCATGATTGTGCCACTGTACTCCAGCCTGGGCAACAGAGTGAGACCTTGTCTCAAAAAAAAAAAAAAAAAATACATGCATATTGGACTAAAGAGAAGAAAAGGAATGGTTTACTCATAAGATATACTTGAACAGTGTGAAGGGAGAAAAGGGGTAAAGTGAAGCAATAAAATGTTGAATAGAAAGAATTGGAGGTTGATTCAGACAGAGTTGGTGAAGTGGAAGAGAATGTGGGTAGTTGAATTCCAGAAAGATCTGATTTCTGATCCCGCCGTCTATCCATGTTGGATAGATAAATCTTATTAAGGCTCCAGTTTTTACAAGTCTAAAATGAGAAAGTACAGGACTAAAGGTTTCTGGGTCCCTGTATGAATAGGAAAAAGAACTAACTTGGTCAGTCCTATGGGAGAGAAATATTATGGTTCGTAAAGGGAAGGTGTTTTTTAAATAATAGGTTTATTGAAATATATAATTGAGATACAAGTAATACAATTTACCTATTTAAAGTTTGCATTTCACTGGTTTTTCATATATTCAAAGTTGTGTAACCATGACCACAATCAATTTTAGAATACTTAAATCACCCCAAATATCACCCCCCTACCTTAGCAGTCACCTGCTATTTTCCCCCATCCTGTGCAGCCCTAGGCAACCACTAATTTACTTACCTTCTCTTAAGGATTTTCCTGTCCTGAACATTTCATGTATATGGAATCATACATAATGTGGCCTTTTGTGACTGGCTTTTTTCACTCAGCATAATGTTTTCAAGGTTCATCAATATTCTAGCATGTATCAGAACTTTATTTCTTTTTATTTGTGGCTATTACTCATTCTGTTTATCCATTCATCTGTTAAAGACATTGGGATTATTTCTTCTTTTTAACTATTAGAAATAATGCTGTGAACATTCATGTACAAGTTATTACATGGACGTATGTTCTTATTTCTCTTGCGTATATACTTGGGAATGGAATTGCTAAGTCATATTTAACCTTCAGTGGAACTGCCAGAATTTGTCAAAACTGGCTACACACTTTACATTCAAAAGGAAATGTTTAACCATCACTTTGTGCCTTAAAACAGAAAGTAGACTAGCTTTTTTTTCATCTGTGAGTGGATATAGGATGAAGCTTAAGCCTTTTTAAGAGGTTATATTATGGATCTCCTGTATAATGTAGAAGAGTAGAGCCATATAGCAGAATTAAGTTCTTAACATCTTCGCAACAGGGAGTAAACACACTTAAAGTTGACATTTGTTCTCTTGTTGCTTCATTCTGCATAGATAGTATAACTTAGAAAAGAAGGAACTGGAATGGTACATCAGCTTAGCTTGCCCAAAGTTCTGACAATTACATAGGTGTCTACAGTAGTACTTAAATGATTTTTAAAGCAGAAGATAGTCTTCTGTGGTTTTTTGTTTTTTTGAGGTGACCTCATTTAGTCACCTAGGCTGGAGTGCATGTCACAATCACAGCTTACTACAACCTCAAACTCCTGACGCAAGGGATCCTTCTGCCTCAGCCTCCCAAATAGTTAGGACTACAGACATGCACCACCACACTTGGCTAGTTAAAAAGATTTTTTTTTTAAGAGGCAGAATCTTAACTATATTGCCCCTGGCTGGTCTTGAACTCCTGGGCTCAAGTGATCCTCCTGCCTCAGCCTCCCAAAGTGCTGGGATTACAGGCGTGAGCCACCATGCCCAGCCCAGAAAATAGTTTTGAAACTTGAGTTCTCACCTGGTATTAGACAAAAGACTCCCTTTAAACTCCCAGAGTTTTCTGCTTGTTTGGGAGAGGAATCAGAAGTTGGCATCCTGCAGTTGTCTGACATCTAGACCTGTTTTGATTGACTGCATGTTGTTGTATTGAATTTGAATGCATGAGGTATTTTTGAATGTATTTACTATTTCCATAGCTAATTCCACTCTTTATTGTCTTGATTCTCTAGTCCCTTCATAATCTTGTTTCCTACATGACCTGTGCAGATACATGTTGGTGACCAGTTTTATAGATTTTAACCTAAATAGGATATCACTCTTTTGACAGATTAGGTAACTTCCAGAAGCCACTTTTATTTATATGACAG
Organism: Hylobates moloch; assembly: GCF_009828535.3. Taxonomy (NCBI): domain Eukaryota; kingdom Metazoa; phylum Chordata; class Mammalia; order Primates; family Hylobatidae; genus Hylobates; species Hylobates moloch. Next base: position 21,720,587 of record NW_026652297.1, on the reverse strand, counting down.
TGAAACTGAGGTCCTAGAAAAAGGCCACAGTTAACTTTGTAGAAAATAAAATACTATTATGTTATTACTCATTTGCTTAGTCCCATTTCTCCTTTTAAGGCCTCTCACTTTTTTCTCTCTGCACATCTGTAGGCAACATAGAGTGAAAAGAAAGTTTTGCAATTTTCTGTTTCTTTCTAAAGAATAATACATCTTCACAGGTTAATGATATGTCTTTAAATGCCAAAACTTACACCTTTAACCTAAAAACATGAAATTTCAGATTGGAGAGTTGTTCACAAGCTGTGGTTCCTATTAAATGCAGTTCGGTTAGTGAAAACAGTATTTTTTAGAATTACATTTTCTACCAGCTGTCTTTGGGACATTACTGCAAAATTATTAATTAAGAAGTACATAAAATGATACTGAGTCTAAGTCCTGTTATTTCTGAGTTTACTGGGATTTCTTTTTTTTTTTAATTGATTTCTTTTTTAACTAAACTTTAATAAAACAAGCCATCATGGTACATATGTTATCCCAGTTTTCAAGAATGCTTCTCAAAAAGAATAATCTTTTTTCTCATTATTTATAATGTTTAAACCCAAAACAAATGGTTTATGATTTTGACAACTTTCAGATCTATAGTAGTAATCAGAAATTTTCAGTAAAGTAAAAGGACTCTTTCTGTCTTTTCCAGGATAAAAGAGTGCATCACTTTAGAAGAAGTCGGGCAATGCTTAAATCTGTTTGATCCTCCTGGCTATCTAGTTAACATGGGAAGTTGCTGGTTTTGAATATTAAGCTAAAAGTTTTCCACTATTATAGAAATTCTGAATTTTGGTAAATCACACTCAAACTTTGTGTATAAGTTGTATTATTAGACTCTCTATTTTATCTTAAACTGTTCTTCATTAGATGTTTATTTAGCAACCGGTTCTATGTTGAATATATAGTTGAAAGTAAAAAAAAATTGAGACTGAAAGAAACTTCAAGATTTATCTGCAAGGATTTTTTAAAAATTGGCATTTTAATAAAAGCAAATACTGATTTTCAAAAAAAGTTTTTAAAAACCTATTTTGAAAGGTCAGAATTTTGTTGGTCTGAATACAAGCATTTCACTTCTCCAACAAGTACCTGTGAACATTACAGTATTTACAATATTGAGCTTTGCATTTATGATTTGTCTAGAAATTTACCACAAAAGCAAAATTTTAAAAATTGCATTTTTAATCAGTGGAACTCAGTATATAGTTAGCTTTATTGAAGTCTTCTTATCTAAACCCAGCAACACAGATTCGAAGCAAACAGTCTAATCATTGGGTCATATGTTTATTCAAAATATTTTATCTTTTATCTAGAATCCACACATATATATCCTATTTGATTAGGATAGTAATTAGTATAACTAAAATTCTGGGCCTAATTTTTTAAAGAATCCAAGACAATCTAAACTTTACTAGGTACATAAGCTTCTCAATGAGTCACCATTCTTCTTTTTTGTAAAAACTTTTTTCTTTGAAATGCTAAACTTGGCTGTATGTCAAATTGTGCAAAATATTGGTATTAAAGAATGCTGCAACTTTTTTTATGTCACTTAGAGGTTAATAAGAGTATCTGAAGGGAATTGTTTTTATAAAAACATTGAAATATTAGTTACTTTCTATAAATAGATTTAGCCTGTTATATTTCCTTTTGTAAAGTAAAATATGTCCAGAAGAGTCAAAGTACTTAGTTTTGGTATTTCTAAACCACAAAAGTTGTTTAATAAGTATATCTCAAGAATGTGCTAGAGTTAAAAGTTAGCATTCTTTCTAGATTAGCTGGTGTCTTCATTTTACATTGTGACAAACAGCTAGAGCACCAGCGCCCTTTTGCTATACCCACAGTCTTTCTTTTCCAGCCTTTGTCACTAGTCTTTGAGGAGGTTTGCTCCTAGAACTGGTGATATAAAGAATGAAAGTAGCTGTATAAGCAGGAGCAGTTCAAGGGCCAAACCCTGGAACGGTAGCAATGGAATATAATACCTTTCTAAGGGAAAAAGTTGTATCAGTATCGTTTGATCTGCCATGGACATGAGTTTAAAGCGGCTTTCTGGCCCTTCTTTCAGTGACTTCCTCCCTAAAACGTAGAGACTCTAACTTAATGTAGTTACTATGAGCCATGTTACTAGTGCTCCCTAGGGTCTATAATTCCTCAAAATTTTCATTCTGAATCTGAAGGAGAGAGTCTTTTAACTTTAGAATTCCCAAGAGGGCTTTATTACACCCCAGAAATTGAAAGCACCCTGAATTTGTCCATTTAAAAATGATCTGTAGTTTTTTTGGTGCTATAACATTCTGACACACATCATACTGTGATTAAATCTCCAGCTTACTATAAATGATATCTATATTCTAAAGAGCTACTTCTAATTATTCCAATATGACCTTAAGGAAAAGTAAGGGAATAAATCTTTGTTGAAGTGAAGCATTTAAAAGAGTAAGGGTAAAAGATAAAGTCCTGAACCTTTCAAAATGGAAAATTAATTCTGAACTTAGAAATATGCTTCTGCCTGTTGCTGATACTGTCTTTGCATACATGAATAAAAATAAACTTTTTTTCTTCAAAAGTATTTTTAGCATTCTGATATAATAATCTAAAATGGTGGGGAGTTGGGTGGGAACTGTGTAACAAGGTTTAGATTCTTAAAATGCAAAAGTATAAAGTTCAGTTTACTAATCTGGCTAAGTTAGGTCATAAAAGCAAATTCAGGTACAAAGAGAAATTTAAGAGATGCATGAACAGCAGTGCCGAGTAGGAATGCTGATGAACACGTCTGACTCTGCTATCTCATGGCTAAGGTCCCTCTCAATTTGGACCCTATGAAACATTTTTTCTACTGTACACTTTGGGCCTAATCTCTAGACCTTTTATTTCGGGGTATTGCGGTTGCCTAATAGGGCTTAAATTTTTTGTATTGCATGTACTTCATATGGATGCAATAAAAAAAATCAGTACTTACTACCTCTTCTAGCTGTAGTTCAAGTACTCTCAATTCTGAAAGCTGAGCCCAGTGGAGAGGAAATTCTCCCCTCAGACACTCCTGTATTTCATCAGTAAGCTTACTGATTCATAACCAGAAAGTTGACTCCAAGGTTCTGCAGGATACCAAACAGTGCTTTCTGCATCACCAAAGATTAAATTGTGATGTTTAATGTCTAATGATAGGCTAAAAATTAGTAATTCTTAAATGTGCATATGTGTATATATGTATACATATGTGTGTCTATATATGCGTATATCTATGGTTATGTATATACCAACCATTATCCAGAATATTTGGTTATAGCGCAAGCTGAGTAAGTTTATAATATTTTCAGACCCCAAAACTAGACTTACATATACCTTAAGATAGTTGCTTTACACCAGCTTGTTATCTCAAGCATGTTTGTGGTTTAGTATTAAATTCTTTATACAAAATCAAATCTTTGGAATTGAAAAATACTGTTCAACACTTTTTTGTAAAAAGTTCAAGTTATGGCAAAATCAAGCAACTCTAAAAAGTTGGTCACTTCCGTAAGTGTATTCTGCATGTTTGTTTTTTCTTTTTCTAAAATCAGATTACCTTTCATTCAAAATAACTTCAAAATTGATAGTACCCATCTTGCAAGGAAGTCATTGACTTTTAAAAATTAATACTCCACAGCAGTTCCCTCTAGTTGTGAAGCACCTCTGGCCCCTCTTCCCTCAAATTCTCTTGGCTGTCTTTAAAGGTAAACTCGTAACAATGGGCTGCCACATTGCTTAATCGCCTTGCCTGCTTTCATTGTTGTCAATTGAGGGTAATAAGGAGCAGCAACTATAAGGCAGTGTGCCACTCTGCTTTCACAAAGATGGCAATGGAGAAGGTGGGGAAACATAAGGGAGAGAAAAGCAGCAGTATTTTCCATTGACCAAGTCTTGCGAATAGGGCCAGCTGTTGAGTATGATCATTTGGAATCCCTGAAACACTTCTAGATGAGGATTGCTCCTGTACATATTTTGATAACTGTGTCATCTAGCCCTTCCCAACATTATGTGTAGTACGTGTCTCTGTGTGTAACTGATGGTTGTGAACAATTCCTCACCACCCATCAAAGAGTGAGTTTTCCATCTGTAGGCAGTACATTTGGTAGTAGAAAACAATAGACATAAGAAGTTCAAACTATAAACAGGCGTTTTTGAATGCTCGTGCAAAATATTCAATCTGCATAGCAAAGAAATGATAGGTAATTCTACATTGCATTTAGAGTTAAAAACATCTGTCCAATATGGCTGTAGCTGTGGGCCAATCCCAAGAAAGTGCAAAAAAATTGTCTCCTGGTACAGAAACTGAAACTACCACTGTACAATTAAACTCTGTGGTAGCTATATTTTACATTTTTAACTGGTCTGAAACAAAGTTTTCTAGTTGAATCTCTAGTTCATTTTCCCAAGGCAGGGCTTTGTATCTTAATGTGCACCTCCATTAAGGCTGCATGCCAGGAATGTGCCTTTCCCCACATATAAAACTTACAGATACCAGTTCACTAGGTCTTTAACAATAGAACAAATGCTTGCATGATTGGGATATTCAGGTCATGAAAGCTCTTTATAAATTTGAAGGAATAGTAACATTTCAAGCACTTTGGAAAGTTGGAGGATTTATAATCCTTCATTAGCTCTTTTTTACAGAAAACAAATCTAGCAAAAGTATACTAAGGCTCTAATCACATCTATTGTCTTTGCCCAAAATAAAGTGGATAGAGAGACACCATTCTGGCTCAATCTTAATGGAACTCTGCTATAGAAGAAAGGCAGAGTTGATACTAATACAGCCAGGCCGGCTGTTTAAGTGGACATGTCGCCTCTGCCCTTGTACATTTGTTTAAAAATTTTGATATGATTCTCCCCACCGCCTCCTCCACAACCTCCGTAAATCTGACTGGGCCAGTAAGAATGGAGACAGGTAATTTAAAATGCAGAGAACATTTTGTTTTTATCTATGCTGATCCCCTACCTACTGTTGGAGTGGCTTCACTGTGTGAGTAAAATCTGAACAGTATTTAAGTAGTACACCCGCTATATGAGAAAAGCTTGACCCTGGACTTTTTTTTTCCTGAACGTGACTTGGTTGCTGCTCATCATTCTGGTTGGTGATGTGTCTGACAAAAAACCCATATGCTCACCATCCAAAGTTGTATCCATGATTAGATTAGATCAGCCCAATATTTGATAGGGCAGGTTTCCTCAATGATGCCAATTTTACAGGGAAATCAATGAGTATCAGAGCTATCGTCAGGAGTGTTTTTCAGAGATGCCAAATCCTGGGCCCCATTCTCAGATGCTCCTATTCTAATGCTCTGGATGGGCCCAGTGATCTGCATTTTTAACATGTGCCCCAGGTGATTCTGACCACTGTAACACATACTTTGAGAAATACTGCCTCAGATGAGAATCTCTCATTATATCATCTCAAGCTACCCCTGAATTTAGGATAGAAACAGCCCTGTCACGTCCATTATGACTTTCATAAAGGATGTCGTTGGCTTAATTCACGGAACTCATCTTCCCCTGCCAAGCCTGTGCCCAGGAGTGCCAGTTGTCCATAGGCAAGAATGACTCATGAATGGGATGAAATGGATTGAATAAAAAGTCTGAAAACCAAGACTTTTGGCCGGATATGAGTGATAGGAGAGAGTGATTACAGAGGCAAAGCTGGATTCCAAGGCCAAGTGCAGGCAAGCCAAGGGTGAGGGACTAGGCTTAAGTGGGAGGGGGCAGAGTGGATATCACAGAGACGGAGACACTGTGCTTGCCTCCTAGAGTGAAGAACTATGCCCTTGACCTACTTGACAAATTTTACAAACACTATTACCCATGGTTTTCAGAAAAGTATGGCCTGTCATTGTTCCTTTTCCTGCCTTGGAATTAACTAATACATCTTTAAGCAAGAATAATAATGACAAATCAATATCAAAAATACGTTGAGATCAAGTTCCAGAGACAGCCTTTAGGCATTTGATATCCATATTCTTTTTGAATGTGTGTTTGTGTTTTAAAATTTCACATTTAATTCACTCAAAAGTATAAAAATATTTCGTTAAAGAATAATACCCAAGTTAGCTTGAGAAATAGAACATTTCATTAATGAAAAAATGTGCGCTTCCTGATCACACCCTCTTTCTCCCCAAGAAGAAACCACTAAATTGAATTTTGGTTTAATCATCTGCTGAATAAAGTGTTTATTTTCACATGATTTTGAACTTTAGAAGAACTTACACTGAAACTTTTTTTTTTTTTTTGGCACATTGTTATCCATGTTGACTGGGGGATTGTATTTATTTTACTGCTTTTTAGTTGTATCAGTTGAATATTCTGTGGTTTATCATTTCCCATGCTGGGGGACAATTGGATTTTATTTTTCATTTTAAAATTTAAGATGTTTAAATTGTGTTGATTGGTTGATTGCTGCTACAAACTATGCTGCTATGAACATTGTTAAATGTCTCTGATCACTTAGGTACTAGAATGTCATAAAAAAGGGTGAACTTTAAATCCTAGCCCCAGATACTTCCCGAATAAGCTTGGACGAGCTTCTCACTGAGCCTCAGTTTCCTCCTTTGTAAAACAGCAATACTAATATCTACTTTATAAGGTTATTATGAGATTAAATTGGGCAACACATCAATGTGGTTAGCTTGCCATCCGCCAGTCTACCCACCTGCCTCTCACTCAAACCCACCTAAGTTTTCTCTAGCCTTTACATTTCAGTAACTAGAACTTCAGAAGTGGTCTATGTACAGAACTGCCATGGTTTGGTGAATGGCTGTGTCCTGAAATGTAGTCTTTTGTGTACCTTCTTTGGTAGTAGGAAGTAGCTCATCATGCTAGGCTCTTCAGGATATGTTCTAGAATGGTTCTCTTCTGAGAGGGCCTTAAATGAGTAGAACACTAATAAATGAGTGAAATCATTGTACATAGGCAAGCATTCCCTAAGCACAATTTCTGTTTTTCTTCATAAAATGCTGGAGGTGGCAGGCAGGATTTCATATCCCATTCTTCTCATCACATGTATACTCCGTGATATTTGTATAGGATTTTAGGGCTTTCAGATCTACTCCACATATATGATTTCATTTGGTCTTCATCAGCTCCTTTGAAGGGCTAGACATGTCTAGGTTTTAGGTGTGATTTTCTTAAATTTACACACCCTGGGATTCAGATAAATAAGAACTTTACATGAGACTTTACATCTGGGCCTTGCATTTTCTACGGTATCATAGATAGAAGACTCTCCAAATCAAAAGACAAATATTTTTATGAATACATAATATACATATTTATGGGATACATGTGACAATTTGATACTTCCATACAATGTGTGGTGATCAAATCAGATTAATTGGGATATCCATCACCTCAAACATTTATAATTTCTTTGTGTGGGGAGCATTCCAAATCTACCTGTTTGGAACTACACAATAAATTATTGTTAACTATAGTCACCCTACTGTGCTGTCAAACACTAGAACTTATTCCTTCTAACTGTGTTTTTGTAACCAGTAAACAACCTTCCTAATCCCCACCCCCCAACCCCAACAGTCACTTGCTGTAGCCTCTGTTAACTACTATTCTACTCTTTACCTCCATGAGATCAATTATTTTGGCTCCCATATATGAGTGAGAATAAAGACATTTATTTGTCTTTCTGTGCCTGGTTTATTTCATTTAACATAATGTTCTTGATTCCATCCGCATTGTTGCAGATGACAGGATCTCATCCTTTTTTATTGCTTAGTAGTACTCCATTGTGTAGATGTACCACATTTTCTTTATCTGTTCATCTGCTGATGGATACTTAGGTTGGTTCTAAATCTTGGATATTGTGGATAGTACTGCAATAAACATGAGAGTGCAGAGATCTCTTCAATATGCCATGGTGTTTTGGTTACTATGGTTTTGCAGTATATTTTGAATTTCGCTAGTGTGATGACTTCAGCTTTTTTCTTTTTGCTGAGGATTGCTTTGGCTACTTGGAGTCTTTTGTGGTTCCATAGCATTTTGGGATTGTTTTTTCCTAATTTCTGTGAAGTCTTTGGCATTTTCAGAGGAATTGCATGAAATCTGTAGATCACTTTTGGCAGATGGTCATTTTAACAATATTAATTCTTCCAATCCATGAACATGGGGTGTATTTCTACTTTTTTATGTCCTCTTTGTTTCATAAGTTTTTTATAGTTTTCCTTGTAGAGGTGTTTTACATCACTGGTTAAATTTATTCTTAGATACTTTATTTTATTTTTTGTACCTATTATTATTAATGGGATTGCTTTCTTGATTATTTTTTCCTGCTGGCTTCTTGTTGGTGCATAGAAATTCTACTGGTTTTCATACAGTAATTTTGTGTACTGCAAATTTACAGAATTCATTTATCATTTCTAAAAGTTTTTTGGTGGAGTTTTTAGGGTTTGTATATATAAAATAATGTCATCTGCAAACAGGGACAATTTGACTTCTTCCTTATCAATGTGGATGTTCTTTATTTTTTTCTCTTGCCTAATTGCTTTGGCTAGGACTTCTGGTACTATGCTGAATAAAAGTTGTGAAAGTGGATATTCTTGTCTGTCTGTTCCAGATCTTAGAGGAAAAGCTTTGAACTTTTCTCTGTTCAGTATGATGTTGTCTGTGGGTTTGTCATATATGGCCTTCATTGTGTTCAGATATGTTCCTTTTACATCTGAGTTGTGGAGAGTTTTTATCATGAAGCCCTGTTGAATTTTATCAAATGCTTTTTCTGTGTCTATTGAGATGATCAAATGATTTTTGTTCTTCACTCTGTCAGTGTGATGTATCATATTTAAGTTGGTTTGCATATGTTGAACCATCCTGTCATTTTGATAATTAATTTCTGGTTGTTTTGTATATCCTTTGTTCATTTCTTTCTGTCTTATTGTTTATCATTGCAGTTTAGTATTTTCCTGTAGTGATAAGGTTTGATTATTTTTCCTTTCTCCTTTGTATATCTGCTCTACCATGATGAATCCCTTGCATCCCTGGGATAAATCCCACTTGGTCATGGGGAATGATCTTTTTAATGTGCTGCTGGATTCAGTTTGTTAGTATTTGGTTGAGGTTTTTTGCATTTATGTTCATCAGAGATGTTTCATTTTTTTGTTGTGTCCTTGTCTGGATTTGATATCACAGTAATGCTGACCTCATAGAATGAACTTTGAAGAATTCTCTTCAATTTTCTGGAAGAGTTTGAGAAGAATTGCTATTATTTATTTAAATGTGTGGTAGAATTCCGCAGTTAAGCTCTCAGTTTTTCGGTTATTTGATGGGAGGCTTTTTATTACAGATTCAATCTTTTACTCATAATTGGTCTGTTCAGGTTTTCTATTTCTTATTGGTTCAGTCTTGGTGGGTTTTATGTGTCCAGGAATTTGTCTGTCTCTTTCTGCTAGGTTTTCTAATTTTTTGGCGTATAGTTGTTCAGAATGTCTCTAATGATCCTTTGTATTTCTGTGGTAGAAGTTATAATGTCTCCTTTTTCATTTCTGATTTTATTTGAGTCTTTTTTTCTTTTATTCTTGGTTTGTGTAGCTAACCGTTTGCCAATTTTATCTTTTCACAAAACCGACTTTTTCTTTTGTCGATCTTTTGTATTTTTGTAGTCTCCATTTTATTTCTGCTCTGATCTTTTTCTTTTCTTCTACTAATTTTGGTTCTGGTTTGCTCTTACTTTTCTAGTTCCTTGAGATGCATCATTAGTTTTTTTATTTTCTTTCTACTTTTCAGATATAGATATTTATTGCTATAAGTTGCCCTCTTAATATGGCTTTTGTTGTATCCCATAGGTTTTCAAATGTTGCTATTTTCATTTGTTTCCAGAAATTTTTAAATTATCTTCTTAATTCTTTCATTGGCCTACTTGTCATTCAGGAGCATGCTGTTTAATTTCCATGTATTTGTATAATTTCAAAAGTTCCTCTTGTTATTGATTTCTAGTTCTATTCCATTGTGGTAAGAGAAGATACTTGCCATGATTTCAGTTCTTTTAAATTTATTGAAACTTATTTTGTGGATGAACATGTGGTCTGTCCTCAAGGATGTTCCATGTGCTGAATGTACTGATGAAAAGAATGTGTATTCTGCAGCTGTTGGATGAAATGTTCTAGAAATGTCTGTTAGGTCTGTCTCGTCTCAAATTCATTTCAGATTTAATGTTTCTTTGTTGATTTCTGTATATGTATGTGTCCAATGCAGAGAGTGAGTGTTGAAGTCCCCAACTATTACTATATTGAAGTCTATCTCTCCCTTTAAATTTAATAATATTTGGTTTTTATATATCTGGGTGCTCTGACGTTGGGTGCATATATATTCACAATTGTTATATCCTCTGGCTCAATTGGACCCTTTATCATTACATAATGACCTTTTTATCTCTTTTTGCAGTTTTTGACTTAAAGTCTGTTTGATTTGATAGGTATAGCTACTCTCACTTTTGGTTTTTGTTTACATGGAATTTTTTTTTCTATTCCTTCACTTTCAGTCTGTGTAATCACACAAGTGTCTTTACAAGTGAAGTCAGTTACTTGCAGGTAGCATACAGTTGGGTCATTTTTTAAAATCCATTCTGCTAGCCTAAATCTTTTATGTGAGGAATTTAATCTGTTTACATTCAAGTTATTATTGATAGGTGAGGACTTACTCCTGTCATTTTGTTAATTATTTTCTGGTGGTTTTGTATATCCTTTGTTCATTTCTTTCTGTCTTATTGTTTATCATTGCAGTTTGGTAGTTTTCTATAGTGATAAGATTTGATTATTTTTCCTTTCCCCTTTGTATATCTGCTCTACCAGTGATCTTTATACTTGTGTCTTTATAATAGTGATTATCATCTTTTTACTTCCAGATATAGGACTTCCTTGAGCATTTCTTTATTATTATTATTATTATTATTTGAGACAGAGTTTTGCTGTTGCCCAGGCTGGAGTGCAGTGATGCGATCTCGGCTCCCTGCATGCAGTCTCCACTTCCTGGGTTCAAGCAGTTCCCTGCCTCAGCCTCCCAAGTAGCTGGGATTACAGGCACCCACCACCACACCCGGCTAATTTTTTTGTATTTTTAGTAGAGATGGGGTTTCACCATCTTGGCTAGGCTGATCTTGAACTCCTAACCTCGTGATCCACCTGCCTCAGCCTCTCAAAGTGCCGGCATTACAGGTGTGAGCCACTGCACCTGGCTGAGCGTTTCTTATAAGGCTGGTCTAGTAGTGATGGACTCCCTCAGTTTTTGCTTATCTGAGAAAGACTTTATTTCTCCCTCATTTTTGAAGGATTACTTTGCTGGGAATAGTATTCTTGACTGAAAATTTTTTTCTTTTAGCACTTTGAATATATCATCTCATTTTCTCCTGGCCTGTAAGATTTCTGCAGAGAAATCCACTGCTAGCCTAATGGAGATTCCCTTAATATGTGACTTAATGCTTTTCTCTTGCTTTTGTAGAGAAAAACTTTCATCTGCATCTGAGTTTTAGTGTGCCAGTTGAGAAGGGTGTAGTGATTCTGTTTCAAGATAGGTGCAGTGGTGTGGCCTCATGCACCTTCTTTGTCTGCATTCAACATCAGCAGTAGCTGTGGGTACCTCAGTTGCCTAGGCCATAAAAGTTTGTGGTAGTGGTGGTGGCATAGGTTGTTAATAGCCTCCGTGTCAAAGGCTTTGGGGGGTTTCTTTATTCTCATTTTCCACACACTGGGGAGATTTAGACTATAGAGTATCCCTTTTGGAGTCAGGTCTGACATGGCCTGTAAGCAGCTATAGCAGTGCTTGGTTCCAGGTTTAGGTGCTCCTAATGGCTATGGTGCTAGGGTCCTAGGCTCAAGGTCTCATGAACTTTTTGTGGCACTTGGGTCTTGGGGTGCTTGTTTGTTCTCTGTGGTGAGGTTGAATGCAGGTTGCCCAAAGAGCCAGGATCTGTGACTCTGAGGTACTCCCTAGCAGCTTGGGCCCAGGGATTTGGGTTGTAGCTGTGATTCTATCCTTAGGGGTCAGGGAACGGCACTGGACCAATTCTGGAGAAGAAAGGGTGCTCTGGATGTTTGGGCCTAGGGAGCAGGGTAGTGCTGCAATTCAGGAACCTAAGCCAATAGGGATCAGTGGCAATCTGGGTCCCATTGTAGGAGTAGCAGTAGTAGTGACTCTAGACCTTGAGATGGTGGAGTCAGCAGTATCCCAGACTCTCTGAGGCCAGGTGCAGCAGTACCAAGTACCCTGAATAGTGGAGCACAGCTGTCCTTTGGGCCCTGTTAGGCAGGAAACAGCACTATGATGATTTTACTTTCCAAGGAGAGGGGTGTCTCAGCAGCTCCATCTCTAGAGGGCTAGTCCAGCTCTCCAGGGAATTAGGGTACTAGAGTTGTTTGGCCTGTAAGGCACACTGTCTCAGTTCAGCCACTGTTCTGTTTCTCTGGGATGCAAGGTACTACAGCAGTTTAGCTGTGGGGTGAACAGCTGCTCAGCTTGGCCAGGGCACTGATTCCCCAGGTGACCCAGACACCATTTTCTGGGATACAGGGTACTGCTTCAGCTTAGGCACAGGGAGGCATGACTGCTCAAAGTGACTAAGGTGTTGTTTTCTAGGAGGCAGGGTACTGTTTCAGATCTAGCCTGAGGGGTCGGGAAGAGTAAGTGGATCAGCTCCACCTCCACTTGACCCCATGGAGAAGGGTGTAACGGGCTTACAGCTCACTTGGGGTGATCAGTCCCTAGACTGGGGGTGTTTTGGAGGCAGTTTAGCCTCAGGGATGAAGGGGACCTGTGACCACTTGCCCCCTGAGCAAGACACACTCCAGCCGTAGGTCTAGCTGCAAGATGGTATAGCACAGTAGCCATGTGGGCCATAGAGGGGAACATAGTGTTAGCACCTTCTCTGGAGGGAACACAGCTTTGCGGGCTCTAGACAGCTCCTTCAGCTGGGCTTAGATAGTGCCTGTGAGGAGACTGCAGGGAACCTCTGCAGTGGTGAGGTCTGTGGGTGTCCAAGATGTTGATAGGGGTTGCTGGGATCCTCTTGCTTACTTCCTCACTGTATGGAGAAGTTCCTCTTTGTTCCCAGCTGATCTCAATTTGGGGATGGAGTGGTAAAGGACTGGTATTTCCTTCCATTCTCTACGTGGCTGTTCTGTTTCTGTGCTCATCTGCATTCCTGCTATTCCTCTGATTTTCTCTGGAACTCTCCTTCAGTTACTCTCATTAAAATGTAGTGTTTTTTTTTAGTCATTCTGGCATCTGTGATGGAGACAAGCACTAGGGGCTTCTAGTCAGCCACCTTGCTATAGAAATGTTTTTGACTGGGCTTTATAAAAGCTGTAACTAGGACTATAATGTGAAATGGACAACTTAAAATTTGAGGGAGAAAAAAATTCACTTAGAATAGGTTGAACTAAAATGTACCATGCTTCAGGCTCTGTACAAAATTGCATCAAGTAGCTTACCCCATTTAATCCTTACAACACCCTAGTGAGGTTAGATATTGTTCTTATTTTTTATAAATGAGAACACAAATACTTATAAAATATCTTGCCTAATGTCACAGAGCTAGTTAGCTACAGAGGGCAGGGGTCTGGCTGCAGAGACCCCCAGTTTAACTACCACCCTGAATTCCTATGTCTGTCACTTAAACTTCAATCCCACCACACTCCACGCTCTTTTCTTAGATTGGGGTGGTTTACACAGAACAGATCTGATTTGTTTAGAACATGGAGAATCTTTTGAAAAAATAATTTGTTGAGGTGAAATTAACATTACAAAATTAACCATTTTAAAGTAGCACTAAGTACATTCATAATGTCATACAAACAGCACCTCTATCTAGTTCTAAAATGTTTTCATCATTCCGAAGTGAAAATACCTTTAAGCAATTTTTCCCCATCCCACTACACGTGCAATCACTGGAAACCACCAATATGCTTTCTTAGCTTTTCTGGATATTTCATATAAATGGAATCATACAGTATGTCAACTTTTGTCTGCTTTCACTTAGTATGTTTTGTTCACTTAGCATACATTGTAGCATGTATCAAATACTTCATTCCTTTTTTTTTTTTTTTTTGAGACAGAGTCTTGCTCTGTTGCCCAGGCTGGAGTGCAGTGGCATGATCTCACCTCCCGGGTTCACGCCATTCTCCTGCCTCAGCCTCCCCAGTAGCTGGGACTATAGGTGCCCACCATCACACCCAGCTAATTTTTTGTATTTTTAGTAGAGACGGGGTTTCACCGTGTTAGCCAGGATGGTCTCGATCTCCTGACCTCGTGATCCACCTGCCTCAGCCTCCCAAAGTGCTGGGATTACAGTGCTGAGCCACCATGCCTGGCCTACTTCATTCCTTTTCATGGTCGAATAATACTCCATTCTATGAATATACCACATTGTTTATCCATTCCCCCTGCTGGACATTTAGGCTGTTTCTACCTTTTGGTTGTTGTCAACAGTGCTGCTATAAACGTGTGCACATATACTTACTTGAGTCCTTATTTTCTTTTTTATTTTTACACTTTTATTTTAGGTTTAGGGGTACATGTGAAGGTTTGTTACATAGATAAACTCATGTCATGGGGGTGTTTGTTTTACAGATTATTTCATCACCCAGGAATTAAGCCCAGTACCCAATAGTTACCTTTTCTGCTCTTCTCTTTTCCTCCCACCCTCCCCGATCAAGTGGACCCCAGTGCCTATTGTTTCTTTCTTTGTATTCATAAGTTCTCATCATTTAGCTCCCACTTATAAGTGAGAATATGCAGTATTTGGTTTTCTGTTCCTGCGTTAGTTTGCTGAGGATAATGGCCTCCAGCTCCATCCACGTTCCTGCAAAAGACATGATCTTGTTCCTTTTTTATGGCTACATACTATTCGATAGTGTATATGTACCACATTTGCTTTATCCAATTTGTCATCGATGGGCATTTAGGTTGATTCCTTGTCTTTACTATTGCGAATAGTGCCGCAGTGAACATTTGTGTACATGTATCTTTATGGTAGAATGATTTATATTCCTCTGGTTATATACCCAGTAATAGGATTGCTGGGTCAAATGGTAGTTCTGCTTTTAGCTGTTTGAGGAATTGCCATACCGCTTTTCATAATGGTTGAACTAATTTACACTCCCATCAACGGTGTATAAGTGTTCCCTTTTCTCCACAGCCTCACCAGCATCTATTATTTTTTGTTGCGTTCTTATTTTTAATTCTTTTGGGTATCCACACAGAAGTGAACTTAAGCGTCATATGGTAATTCTGTGTTTAATTATTTGAGAGATTGCCATACTGTTTTCCACAGCAGCTGAACCATATTACATTACAACCAGCAATGTACAAGTTCTAATTTCTCACCAGCAGTTGTTATTTTCCATTTTTAAAAAAGTATAGCCATCCTAGAGGCTGTGAAGTGATACTTTATTGTGGCTTTTATTGGCATTTCCCTTATGACTAATGATATTGAACATTTGTAAAACATGTTTGTTTGCCATTGTATATATTCTTTATAGAAATATCTATTCAGTCCTTTGCTCATTTTTTATTTGGATTGTTTGTTTTTTTGTAGTTGAGTTGTTAAAAGTTGTTTATATGTATGTTCCCAATACTAGATCCTTATCAAAGATATGATTCACAAATATTTTCACCCATTTTGTAGGCTGGATTTTAATTTTCTTGGTAATGTCCTTCCTTTGATGCATAAAATTTTTAAGTTTTGACAATCTATCTATTTTTGTTTTTTATTCTTTTGGTGTCATATGTATAATCTATTGCCAAATCCACTGTCATGAAGATTTGCACCTATGTTTTCTTCTAAGAGGTAGAGTTTTAGCTTTTATATTTAGGTTATTGATTCATCTTGAGTTAACTTTTTATATAGTATGAACTAGGGGCTTGGCTTTATTCTTTTGCACGTGCATATTCAGTTGTCCCGGCACCATTAAGAGACTCTTCTCCCCGCTAAAAGGTCTTGGTACCTTTTTGTTTGTTGAATAAGTGATTAAAATCACTTTAGCTTAATCCAAAGAATCAATGAGAAGAGGAAGTGCTGGGACTCTGCCCCATGTTTTCTTGATATGTCTGTCATTCAAGCAGGTTCTTCTCAAGGTTCAAAGAAGGCCCATTCCAAGTGTCCTCCTCTCCACTGGCTGCTTCTCCTATTAGTAATAGACTCTAAAGTCTAGGAAGTCACCAGATTCTTCTCCCTACCCCAGACCCACAAAATGGTTCTCTATTGTTAACAAAGATACGAATTGGATGCCATGGGTCTCATTCAGGCCCATTCACAGCCTTGTCAGTTTTACTTTTTCTCTTTTCCATCCTTCCTTTTAATTTTAACAGCTTCATTGCAATATAATTATTGTATATAAACTGCACATATTTAAATTGTACGATTTGCTGAATTTTGACATACGTATACAACTGTGAAACCATCACAACAGGAAGATAAGAAACATTCCCATCATCTCCTTGTAATTCATTCCCCACCCCACCCTCAACTACTAATCTGTTTTCTGTCACCATAAATTAGTTCAAGCTTTCTAGAAGTTTATGTAAATGGAATCATACAGTATATACCCTTTGGTCTGTGGCTTCTTTCATTCCTCATAATTATTTTTAGAATCATCCATGTCGTTGCATGTATCAATAGTTTCTTCCTTTTTATTGCTGAGTAGTATTTCATAATAAGGATTATCCACAATTTGTGTTTCCATTGTTCTACTGATGGGCATTTGGGCTATTTCCAGTTTGGGGCTATTGCAAATAAAGTTGCTACTAACATTGGTGTATAAGTCTTTGTGTAGATGTATGCTTTATTTTGAGTAAACACCCAGGAATTGAATGGCTAGGTCTATATTAGGTGCATTTTAAGTTTTAAAATAAATTTCCACACCGTTTTCTGGAAACACACAAGAATAAATTAACATAATCTTATCTCGTCATCTTTGTGCTACTATAACATTTGGAGGTCCTTATAACAATAAAAGTGTACATCTATGTCACCTATGCCTTTGATTGCTTGGAGTAGATTTACTTGTTCTTTTTTGCTCCTTCAATTCCTAAAACAGTCCTTTGCATAGGAGGATGGTTAATCAGCTTTGGATGAACAAATGTCACATAATGGCTTATCTGAACAAATATGATGATGAACCAAAATGAATGATGGGCAAAATTGGAATTGAGAGGAATAAAATAGGTAAATAAAATAACACTGTCTTTTAAAATTATGCACATAATTCATGTGGAAAAAATCCAAAAATACAGAGTAGCTTAGAGAAGAAAATAAAAATCATCTGTGATCCTTCATGTCACTCCTTAAAAAATTATTTTGTTGTTTTATTTTCTGCCCAATATTCTCTTAAAGTTAGGGCCACTGGTTCTCAACTCTTCCTACACATCAGACTACTCAGGGAGCTCTTTTAAATAGATCCAATATCTGGATTCCATTAGAGATTCTAATTTAATTGATATGAGGTGGAGTCTGGGTGTCAACAGTTTTTTTTAGTCAATCTTTCCAAGGTATGATTTACGCACAACAAAATGCATTTATTTTCAGTGTACAGTTCAATGAGTTTTGACAAATATATATCCTCCCTATAAACACCACTCTAATCAAGTATAGAATATTTCCATCATCCTCAAATACCCCACATTTCATCCCAGGCAACCCCGATCTGGCTTGTTACTATAGATTAATGGTAATTATTCAAGAATTTCATATAAACAGAATCTAACAGTCTGGCTTCTTTCACTTAGCATGTCTGTGAGAGTCATCATATTGTTACATATATCCACAGTTTATTCTTTTTTACTACTGATTAGTATTTCATTGTATGGAGGTACCACATTTTGTTTATCCATTTACCTGTTGGTGGATCTCTGGGCTGTTTCCACGTATTGACTGTTAGGAATAGAGCTTCTGTGTACACTCAAAGTCTTTGTGTAGCGATATGTTTTCATTTCTCTTGGGTAAATGCATAGGAGTGGAATTGCTGGGTCATGTAGTAAGTGTCTGTTTATAAGAAACTTCCAAACGATTTTTCTTTCTTTCTTTTCTTTTTTTTTTTTTCCCAAGACGGAGTCTCACTCTGTCTCCCAGACTGGAGTGCAGTGGCATGATCTCGGCTCACTGCAACCTCCACCTCCCAGGTTCAAGCAATTCTCCTGCCTCAGCTTTCCGAGTAGCTGGGATTACAGGCATGTGCCACCATGCCCTGCTAATTTTTGTATTTTTAGTAGAGGCGGGGTTTCACCATGGTGGCCAGGCTGGTCTTGAACTCCTAACCTCGTGATCTGCCTGCCTCGGTCTCCCAAAGTGCTGGGATTACAGGTACTGCACCTGGCCTCCAAAACATTTTTCAAAGTTGTTGTACTATTTTGCACTTCCACCAGTGATGTATGAGTGTTCAGTTGTCCTACATTTTTGTCACAACACCAAATATTGTCAGTATTTTAAATTTTAACCATTATAGGGGGCATTAGCAGTTTCTAAAAGCTCCCCTAGGTATGTGTACTTTTCTATATATAATACATCAGTAAAAAGGGAAGAAAAAATAACTGTAAATGATTTTAATGTGCAGTCAAGTTTGAGAACCACTGAGTAAGACTAGACAAACAAGTCCCAAATAATTTCAATAATGACAGATTTTCATTTGTGCATTATTTTTTTCTCACTCATTGATTTATTCAAAAAGAGCTATACTATACTAGCTCTTTACTAAGAGCTAGTGGGTAATATAGAGCTACTACAATATTTCTGCCCTCAAGAAGCTAACAAGTTTCTTTTTTCTCTTAAGAAAACCAAATTTCACCTGTGTGACCACAGTCATTTCAGACAGCTTAGTTTTTAATTGGTCTTTCTCAGTATTTTGCAGCCCTGGCCTTGAGTCAATCCTGATGAGGGGGAAAAAATAACAGGATCATTCCTGGTGTTTGAGATGTTGCTTTATTGATTTTGCACTTTTCCTTTCCTGCTTCCTGTCTCCCGTATTTGCTTTCATACATAATTCAACTTTGGGAACAGTGTCTTTAAATGAAGTCACCACGGGAGCCATAACAATAAAAATAAAACAAAAATACTTTGCTTCTGGTATTTGCACATTGGTGACTGCACTCCATAGAGGCCATGGTTGATTTGTAATTTTTGTATTTTATTTTTCTCCTTTGTTTTTTTGATATAGGAAATCTTCAATAAAAAGAATATTCTAATAAAAATAAGACAAACTAGCATAACATTATAAAATCCTCACCAGAAGCCTATTAAAGAAATATAGTAGATGGGTAAAAAATAATATGGCCTATAAACCCAACAAAACTCACATGTAAAATTATGTAACCAAATTGTAAAATACTCTCTTATTTGCTATTAAATGTACACTATAAAAAGACTTTGAAATAGTACAATAATGTCTACCTCCCTGGAATTGTTAGAAAGAAGTACATAATACTTAATTTCTGTGCAGAATTTTTTTATCTTCTAAAAAATGGTAAGGTCAGTGTGAGAAGTGTTAAAATTGGCTGTCACTTGCTTGCAAAACAGGTTCTGCACAGAGCAATGATAGGAGATTTCATTTTCCTTTTTCTTGGGGCTTTAGTGATTTCAGAGACCCCAAAATTCTTGTGAAAAATTGGCTAATGAGAAAAGTCCAGTAATGAGTAGAAAGTTATTTGTCTAGCTGTGGGTTTAAAGAAATTTCATCCCCAACATAGGTGGCTTTTCATCAAGAAAATATTTTCCAGCACAATCTTAAGCCAATTTAATCCCTTGATTGGTACTCTGTACCATGCAGCAAAGCTAGTTTCCGTGTTTGCTGTGTTTATTTTTATTTCATCGAAATTTCTTTTCACTGCAATTCTTTTCTTATTTTCATTGTTTTTACACAAATCAGATTCATTGATCAGTTTTTTGTACCATATTAATTTTTCCTTATTTAGTTTCAACCACCGCAATTTTTGCTTTTGTTTTACAAATCCAAATCTCCCTGACCTCAAATTTTGCAAGTCTAAATTTTGTCAAGAAAATGTCTTTTGCAGCAACTTGGATGGAACTAGAGGCCATTCTAAATGAAGTAACTTAAGAATGGAGAACCAAATACCGTGTGTTCTCAGTTATAAGTGGGAGCTAAGCTATAAGGATACAAAGACATTCAGAGTTATATAGTGGACATCAGAGAATCAAAAGAGGGAGAATGTGGGTGAGTCATGAGGGATAAAAAAAACTACGTATTGGGTACAATATACACTACTCAGGTGATGGGTGCACTAAAATTTCATACTTCACCACTATACAATTCATCCATTGTAACAAAAAACTGCTTGTATCCCTAAAGCTATTGAAATAAAAAATAAAAACAAAAACAAAAAATAAAAATTGGATAAATTTTATTAAAATGATGTGAGCCATCTGTCCATTTTTAATCAATAGCAATGTTGCCATGTGTGGTATCATCTGTTGTCAGTTTTATTTTATGCTGATTATTTCTACCAGCCGTAACAATTTGGAAATAGGCAAAAAGTTGGTTGTATTTATTTCCTAGATAATCAATAACAAAATTCAGAGCAATCTAATGAGACAGAGATATAGGTGGACAGAAGGAGAAGAAAAGCTACAGTTGTGTGGAGCATGGATGGTTAAACTCTCAGTAACTGGGTGGGGTCAAAAGGACAGTTGTGGCCCAGAGTTCAGATCTTTCGGCAGGGTCAAAGGATCCTGCATCAGTCCGTGGCTGCTCTCTTCTAAGTTTTCAGCCTCTCCTCTTTTCCATTCCTCACCAGATCCCTGGCCGTTTTGGAGCTACCTGGACAGGAGCTTTCTTGACCTCTGGCAAACTCCTGGCTGGGTTATGGTTGGAGATTCCTGATACCTTTAGTTGAGTTCATACAAGCTGAATGTTTTCAAAAGGAACTAATTTTACTTGAGCCAACTAAACAAAACCAAACTGCACAAAGAAAATACAAAGGCACCGAAATAGATGAGGTTTCCATGCTGTGGGCATTTTAATCATATGTATCAAGAACCTTTACAGAGTCCATGTCTGTCCCAGCCAATCCACTTCTAGGAAGTTATCCTAAGGTGATATACTGGACATGAGTCAAAAGATATATATATGACCTATTCATCAACAAAAATAGAAACAAGCTAAATGTGTTCTAATAGAGGAATAATTCAAATAGAATATTTTCATACCATTTAATACTCAGCTACGAAGCAGGGCTGGCAAACTCTTCTGTAAAAGAATAGATAGTAAATATTGTAGATTTGTGGGCCATATGGTTTCTGTCAGAAATAGTCAAATCTGCCATTGTAGCACAGAAACGGCCATAGATAGTACATAAAGGAATCAGCATGATCGTGTTCCACTAAAACTTTGTTTACAAAAAAAAAAAACAAAAAACAGGTGGATTTGGCTTATGAGCCTTAATTTGCAGATTCCTGGTTTAAAGAAATGATATGAATTTGTATTTACTGACACAGAGCTGATAGTAATATACTGTTGGGTAAAAACAAAAGCAGATATTAGTATAGCATTTATGGTATGATGTCACTTATGCAAAATGAACATTTATATGTGTACATATCAGTACAGAAGTGTCTAGAAGAATGTTCAGCAAATATTAATGGAGGTATTATCACTAGGTTGAAGAATTTGGGATGACTTTTTCTCCTTTTTATGCTTTTATAGTTTTTCATTACCAGAAAAAAGTTTTTATTTAATAATTCATACTCTTTGACAAAGTAATTCCATGGGGGTTGTTGGGGTTGCTACACAGCTGTGAAGCCTGTGCAGTTGCACAACTCCAGGAGCTGCCATCACATGGACTACAGTGTGAAGGGTGCACCCAGATTTGTGTGATGAGGCAGTCTTCCCACCTTCCATTCTCTGTTCAGCTCTGTCCAATTAATTCAACAAGCATTTGTTTGGCATCTACTACACTAGACATAGTTCTAGATAGAAATATCAGGAAACAAAGCACACAAAAATGTTTGCCCTTGTACTTATTTTCTAGTCAAGGAGAAAGACAATAAGTAGAGAAAGGAGTGACACATATGGAAGGTCAGCAAGTGGTACTAGAGCAAGGAGGCAAGGGAGATCCAGATGGCTTCAGCAGAGTGGGACTTCCATTTTAAATAGAATGGTCACAGCAGGCCTTACTCAGAAAGTTACAAATGAGCAAAGACTTGAAATAGGTCAAGTAGGAAATCATACTGTTATCTTGGGGAAGAGCATTGCAGACAGAGGGGACAGCCAGTGCAAAGGCTCTGAGGGAAAAGCATGCCTAGTGATCTTCAGGAACAGCAAGTTGGTTGGTGTGGTTGAGGTAGAGTGGTTGAGGTAGAATGAGGGAGGAGCCCAGTGGCAGGAGTGAGGACAGATTGGTAATGGGTGGCCAGATCACAAAGGCCCTCAGAGGTCATAGTGAGGACATTGGTTTTTATTCTGAATGAGTTTGTAGCCACTGAAATATTTTTGGGTAGAGAAGTGATATTGCTTGGCTGTGTCCCCACCCAAATCTCATCTTGAAATGTAGCTTCCATAATCCCCACGTGTCATGAGAGGGACCTGGTAGGAGGTAATTGAATTATGGGGGCAGGTTTTTCCCTTGCTGTTCTCATGATGGTGAGTAAGTCTCATGAGATCTGATGGTTTTATCAAGGGCAGTTCCCCTGCACACAGTCTCTTGCTTGCTGCCATGTAAGAAGTGCCTTTGCTCCTCTGCCTTCTGCCATGATTGTGAGGCCTCCCCAGCCATGTGGAACTGTGAGTCCATTAAACCTCTTTTTCTTTATAAATTACCCAGTCTTTATTAGCAGCATGAGAACAGACTAATACAAGTGGGGAGATTTGATTTATGTATGTAAAGAGTCACTCTAGATACTGAGTTGAGAACAAACTGTTAAGGTATTAGGGTAGAGGTAGCCCTTGACAGTGTTTTGCAATTTCCTTTTTTCTTACCTGTCTCCCTCACTGGCCTGTAGATTCCTGGAGGTCAAAGAGCCCAGTTTTTGGTAGAGGGAATGGCCAGTGGGAAGAAGGCAGGCAGGGCAAATATTTACAACCCTAGTTTTACAGAAGAGAACATTGGAACTTAAGAAGGTTTAAGTGATGGCCAAGGGTCAGAATAGGGTCAGCACCAGAAGCAAGTCCTTTCAATTTCAAGGTCAGGGTCCCTTCCACACTAGGACAAGAGGCAGCACCTACCAGATCAGTGGAGGTGAATGAACAGAGGTGACTTGGTCAATGAACTCAGGGTGGCTTGAGTTAGATTCTGCAGACTTTTATGACAGGCCAAGGCATATAAATGATAATAGCTGACATCACATTAAAAAAAGATGCAACATCTCATGAGATGTACTACATGCTGCTGCTTAGGAAAGGAAGGTTGAAAAATAGCACTGAGTTTAAAAAATAGCATTTAGAGTATAAGCCTCGTGTATTTAATACATGAATGCTTAAGAAAGATGTTCACCAAATTTTAATGATGCTTATTTCTTGATGGTATAATTTCAGAGAGTTTAAAATTTTTTTCTTTATTCTTTTCTGAATTGTTTGAGTTTTTTGCAATAAGAATGTGAAAACAGGAGAAATAAAATAAAAAAAGGTTGATGTTAGAAAGATACCATTAAGCTCACATTTATGTGCTCTTTGCAGTTCCTCAGCACCTGTAGTACCACTATTTCTTTGTAAATTCTTCCAGAGCAGAGATTGTGTTTTATTCATTCTTGTATGCCCAGCATGTGGAACCTGCTACAAAGTAGGTGTTCAGTAGCACTTGTGGAACAAACACAAAGTGTGCAGTGAACTGTAGCTCATATAATCTTCAGTAGACACCTAGGGGGCCTCATGAATGACATGAACACAGTTTCTAGCCAAAGGGAATTTCATTTCTTTTTCTAGTTGGAGTTGCCATGGCACCCAGAAAACCAGAGATCCTGGTAAGAAGGTTTTAAAAAGCTTATGTGGTAAGTTTGTACATTTGTGATACCTGGTCTCAGGTCCTACTTTAGCAATCTACAAAAATTGAGCCTTTTGAAAAGAAGTGTTTTAGTGAAGAATCAGTGATGTGGCAACTTATTCTAGGTATTTCAATCTAGCTTTTTGGTTTTAATGGCAGTTGTCATCACTATTGGGCTGCATCATTCCCAGGAACGCCTTCTTTTAAAGTCAGTACAGGTTGAGCATCCCTAATCCAAAAATCTGAAATTCAAAATGCCCCTAAATCTGAAAGTTTCTGAGCGCTAACATGAGATAATGACACCTTTGCTTTCAGATGGTTCAGTGTACACAAACATTGTTTCATACACAAAATTATTTAAAATATTGTATAAAACTACCTTCAGACCATGTGTCTAAGGTATGTGAAACATAAATGAATTTCATGTTTAGACTTGGATATCTCATTACATTTATGCAAATATTCCAAAATCCAAAAAAAAAAAAAAAGGCAAACCCCAAGTCTGAAACATTTCTGGTTTCAAGCATTTTGGAGAAGGGATTTCCAACCTCTACCTAGAGATGCATTTGTTTGATGTGGTCAATTGCCTGATTATTCAGACTCCTCAAAAAGTGCTGAGTTTTCCTCCATACCACCTGGTTAGGTTTTGAATCATTTAGAAAAAAAATAAGTCATTGATTAAAAATTAATAAGCTTAAAATACTTCCATTTCTATTTTATTACTAGTTATTGCTCAAAACAAGTTTTAGTAGTAAGAAGGAAAGTTGTCACCCATAGTTTTAGGCACAATTTTTCAGTCTCCTTTACTCACTTAGCATTAGACCATAAACATTTTCACGATGGTTTTGGGTTTTTTAAATACTTGTGTAGTATTTGAATTTGTAGATTATCACACTGTACAAAACCATTGCACAATTAGCATATATTCACTTTGGTGCTAGTTTTTTCATGATTTTTAATTGAACAAGGAAATTTTACATATTTGGCTCTTTATTCTCTAACTACAAGCAAAATCTTAACTGACTTTTCCCTCTTTCAGACTCTTAATTATTAAACTCACCTGACCATTTTTATTTTTATTTACTTAATTGATGAAGATTATATATACTCAAGATGTGCGATGTAATGATTTGATATACATATATTAGGTTGGTGCAGTTTGCACCAACCTAATACATCGTATAATGATTACTACAATCAAATTAATACATACATACATTATCACCTATGCTACACATTAGATTCCCAGAAAATGCTCATCTTATAACTGAAAGTTTGTGCCCTTTGGTCAAAATCTACCCATTTCCTCCACCCCCATTCCCTGGCAACTGCCATTGTACTTTATGTTTTGATGAGTTCTACTTTCTTAGATTCTGCATATAATATACTGTTGACCCTTGAACAACATAGAGTTGGAGCACTGACCCCTGCACAGTCAAAAAATCAGCATATAGCTTTTTTTTTTGAGACATGAGGTCTCACTATGTTGCCTAGATTGGCCTTGAATTACTAGGTTTTAGGGATCCTCCTGCCTCAGGCTCCTGAGTAGCTGGGACTACAGGTGTGTGCCACTGTGCCCAGCTCTTGCATAACATTTTTGACTCTCCAAAAACTTTAACGACTAATAGCCTACTATTGACCAATAACATAAACAGTTGATTAACACATATTTTGTATGTTATATGTATTATATACTGTATTCTTATGCTTAAGTAAACTATAGAAAAGACAGTGTTATTAAGCAAAATAATAAGAAAGAGAAAATATATTTACGATTAATTAAGTCAAAGTGGATAGGTCTTCATCCTCCTTGTCTTCCTATTGGGTAAACTGAGGAAGAGAAGGAAGAGGAGGATTGGTCTTGCTGTCCCAGGTGCACTACAAGCAGAAGAAAATTCACATATAAATGGACCCATACCGTTCAAACTCATGTTCTGTTGGTCTGTGTTTGTTTTTATGCCAGTACTGTACTGTTTGGATTGATATGGCTTTGTAACATAGTTTGAAATCAGGATATGTGATGCCTCCAGCTTTGTTCTTCTTTCTCAAGATTGCTTTGGTTATTCATGGTTTTTTGTGGTTCCATATGAATTTTAGAATCATTTTTTTCTATATCTGTGAAGAATGCCATTGGAATTTTGATAGAGATTGCATTGAATCTATAGATCACCTTTGGTAGTATGGACATTTTAATAAACTAGTTCAACCATTGTGAAAGTCAGTGTGGTGATTCCTCAGGGATCTAGAACTAGAAATACCATTTGACCCAGCCATCCCATTACTGGGTATATACCCAAAGGACTATAAATCATGCTGCTATAAAGACACACGCACACGTATGTTTATTGCGGCACTATTCACAATAGCAAAGACTTGGAACCAACCCAAATGTCCAACAATGATAGACTGGATTAAGAAAATGTGGTACATATACACCATGGAATACTATGCAGCCATAAAAAATGATGAGTTCATGTCCTTTGTAGGGACATGGATGAAACTGGAAACCATCATTCGCAGTAAACATCGCAAGGACAAAAAACCAAACACCACATGTTCTCACTCATAGGTGGGAATTGAACAATGAGAACACATGGACACAGGAAGGGGAACATCACACTCCGGGAACTGTTGTGGGACGGGGGTAGGGGGGAGGGACAGCATTAGGAGATATACCTAATGCTAAATGATGAGTTAATGGGTGCAGCAAACCAACATGGCACATGGATACATATGTAACAAACCTGCACATTGTGCACATGTACCCTAAAACTTAAAGTATAATAATAATAAAAAAGAATAATAATATTAATTCTGATACATGAACATGTGATATCTTTATTTTTATTTGTGTCATCTTCAATTTATTTCCTCAGTGTTTTATAGTTGTCAATGTACAGATCTTTAAACTCTTGGTTAAATTTATTCCTAAGTATTTTTATTGTGTTTGATGCTATTGTAAGTAGGATTGTTTTCTTTCTTTCTTTTTCAGATAGTTTGTTGTTGGTGTATAGAAATGCAATTCATTTTTGTATGTTGATTTTGGTATCCTGCAACTTTACTGAATTCATTTATTAGGTCTAACAGTTTTTTGGTGGAGTTTCTGTATACAAGGTCATGTCATCTACAGAGACAAGTTTGCTTCTTCCTTTGGCTTTTATTTCTTTTCCATGCCTAACTGCTCTAGGTAGCACTTCTAGTACTATGTACAATAGAAGTGCTGAGTGTAGGCATCCTTGCCTCGTTCCTGAACTTAGAGGAAAAGCTTTCTGCTTTTTTTTTTTTTTTTGAGACACAGTCTTGCTCTGTCGCCCAGGCTGGAGTGCAGTGGCGCGATCTCGGCTCACTGCAAGCTCCGCCTCCCAGGTTCACGCCATTCTCCTGCCTCAGCCTCCCGAGTAGCTGGGAGCTGGGACTACAGGCGCCCACCACCACGCCAGGCTAATTTTTTATATTTTTAGTAGAGACGGGATTTCACCGTGTTAGCCAGGATGGTCTCGATCTCCTGACCTCGTGATCTGCCCGCCTCAGCCCCCCAAAGTGCTGGGATTACAGGCATGAGCCACCACGCCCGGCCAGCTTTCTGCTTTTTACCATTGAGTATGATGTTGGCTGTGGGCTTGTCAAATATGGCCTTTATTACGTTGAGGAACATCCCTTCCATACCTAATTTGTTGAGAGTTTTAACAACATTTTGAAGTATAAATGACATAAAATAAACAGCATATATATATATCTAGTGTACAGTTTGATAAGTTTTGACATATGTATGTACCCATGAAGACAATCAACATAGTGAACATATACATTACCCCAAAAGGTTTCGTCGTGCCCCTTTGTAATCTCTCCTTCCTGTCTGTCTCTGTGTACCCTCCTCTCAGGCAACCACTGATCTGCTTTGTGCCATATAGATTAGTTTTAATTTTCTAGAGGTTTATGCAAATGTAAGAATACAATAAGTACTTTTTTTTGGTCTGGCTTCTTTTTACTCAGCATAATTACTTTAACATTCATTCATATTATTATATGTATCAATAGACCTTTCTTTTTATTGCTGAATAGTATTTCATTGTATGAATATACCAAAGTTTCTTTATGTAGTTACCTGTTATGGACATTTGGGTTGTTTCCAGTGTGGGACTTTTACAAATAAAGCTGCTACAAACATTTATGTATGAGTCTTTTTATGATTTGCTTTTAGTTCTCTAGGATAAATACATACGAGTGCTGGATCATATAGCAGGTATACGTTTGACTCTTTAAGAAACTGCCAAACTGTTTTCCATTTTTTGTTTTCAACAGTGTATGAGTTCCAATTCCTCCATCTCCTTGACAACATTTGGTATTGTCAATCTTTTTAAATTTAGCTATTCTAGTAGGCATATAGTGCTTTTAATTTGCATTTTCCTAACTACTAATGATTTTGAACATCTTTTCATATGCTTATTTGCCATCCATATATCTTCTTTGTGGAAGTGTTTGTTCAAATCTTTTGCCCATTGTTTTATTGTTTTTATAACTGAGTTTTGAGAGTTCTTTATACGTTCTGGATGAAGGCTCTTATCAGACGTATTCTGTGCAAATATTTTCTCCTAGTCTCTGGCTTGTTTTCTCATTCTCTTAATAGTGTCATCTGAAGAACAGAAGTTTTAAATTTTGATGAAATCCAATTTATAAATTTGTTCTTTTATGGATCATGCTTTTGGTGTCATAGCTAAGAAATCTTTGCCCAATGCAAAGTCACAAAGATTTTCTTCTAGAAATGTTATAGTTTTTGGTTTTTACATTAGGCCTGTGACCCATTTTTCAGTTCATTTCTATGTATAGTGTGAAGTATGGATTTTGCATATGGTAACCAATTATTCTAGCACTATTTGTTGAAAAGACTGTCCTTTCTCCACTTAATTGCATTTGCGCGTTTGTAAACACACACACACACACACACACACACACAGAGTTCATATATGTGTAGGTCTCTTTCTAGGCTATTTTGTTTAATGATATCCCTTGTCTATAGTGATGTCAATACCCACTATTTTGGTTACTGTAGCTTTGTAATAAGTCTTGAAGTGAGATAGTGTTCATCCTCTTAGTTCTTTTCCCATATTGTTTTGTCTAGTCTAGGTCCCTTTTATTTCCATATTAATCTTAAAGTCTGTTTCTCAATTTCTATGAAATGTCTGCTAGCGTTTTTATTGTGATTCCATTGAATTCATAATTTGGATATCATTGGCATATTAACAATAATGAGTCTTTTAATCCATAAACATGGTATATCTCTCCATTAATATAGGTCTTTAATTTCTCTTGGCAATGTTTTATCGTTTATAGGGTACAGGTCTTTCACATCTATGTCAGATTTATCCCTAAGTATTTCATATTTTTATGTTATTTAAAATATTTTTAAAATTTCAACTTCTGATTGTTCTTTGCTAGTCAGTAGAAATACAATTGATTTTTATATTGATATTTTATCCTAAAACCTTAGCTAAAATCAATTATTACTTCTAACTTTTTTGTGGTTTCTATTAGATTTTCTACATAGACGATCATGTTGGCTGTATATAAAGACAGTTTTATTTCTTCCATTCTGGATGCATTTTTTTCATGTCTGATTATATGTTCCAGAGTCTCCAGCACAAGGTTGAATACAAGTGGTGAGAGCAAACATCCTTGTCTTAGGCCTGATCACACAGAAAATGCATTCAGTCTTTTATCATTAAGTATGTTGTTAGCTATGGATTTTTCATAGATGCTGTATTATTCAGGGTTCTCGAGGGACAGAACTAATAGGATAGATGTATATATGAAAGGGAGTTTTTAAGGAGTATTGACTCACACGATCACAAGGTGAAGTCCCACGATAGGCCGTCTACAAGCTGACAAGCAAGAAAGCCAATCCAAGCCCCCAAACCTCAAAAGTAGGGAAGCCAACAGTGCAGCCTTCAGTCTGTGGCCGAAGGCCTGAGAGCCCTTAGCAAACCACTGGTGTTAAGCTTGAGAGTCCAAAAGTTGAAGGACTTGGAGTCTGATGTTTGAGGGCCGGAAGCATCCAGCACAGAAGAAAGATGAAAGCCAGAAGACTAAGCAAGTCTAGTCCTTCCACATTGAGGGTGGGTCTGCCTCTCGCAGTCTACTGACTCAAATGTTATCTCCTTTGGCAACACCCTCACAGACACACCCAGGAACAATGCTTTGCATCCTTCAATCCAATCAAGGTAATGCTCAATATTAACCATCACAGATGCCCTTTATCAGTTTGAGGAAATGCTTTTTTATGCTTAGTTTTCTGAAAGTTTTTATTTAATAATATGTGTTAGATTTTTGCCACATGCTTTTTCTGTGTCTTTTGAGATGATCATATGACTTTTCTTTTCTGCGAATATGGAGAATTGTATTGATTTATTTTCAGTGTTACATCATCCTGAATTCCCAGGAAGGAAAATCCCAAGTTGTCATATTTTATTCTTTTTACATATTTTGAATTCAACTTGCTAAAATTTTAATTTTTTTCTTCTGTGTTCATGAAGGATCTTGGCCTATCGTTTGCTTTTTTTGTTATATCTTTGTAAGGTTTTTGTATCGTGGTAATTCTGGTCTCTTAGAAGTATTCCCACCTCTTAAATTCTCTGGGATAGTTTGTATAGAATTGGTATTATTTCTTCATTAAATGTTTGGTAGAATTCACTGGCAAAGCTATCTGTGTCTAGAATTTTCTTTGTGGGAGATTTCTAATTGCAAATTGAAATTTTTACAATTTATTTTTATTTATATATTTACTTATTTTGTGAGATGGAGTCTCTGTCTGTCACCTAGGCTGGAGTCTAGTGGCATGATCTTGGCTCACTGCCACCTCCATCTCCCGGGTTCAAGTGATTCTCCTGCCTCAGCCTCCCTTGTAGCTGGGATTACAGGTGTGTGCCACCATGCCCAGCTAATTTTTTTGAATTTTTAGTAGAGACGGGGTTTCGCCATGTTAGTCAGGCTGGTCTCGAACTCCTGACATCAGGTGATCCGCCTGTCTTGGCCTCCCAAAGTGTTGGGATTACAGGTGTGAGCCACCATGCACAGCCTAAATTGAATTTTTTAAAAAAATATAAGGCTATTATCTGTTTCTTTGTGACTGAGCTTTGATATTTTATGTGTTTTAGGAAATTTGTTAATTTCATTTCCATTGTAAAATTTAAAGGCATAAAGTTTTTAAAATGATATTCCCTTTTTATCCTTTTAATATCTGTAGATATTATTCTCTCATTCCTAATATGAAAAAATTTGATATCTCTTTTTTCCTAATCAGTCTATCTTGAGTTTTATCCTTTTTCTTTTTCTTTTTCTTTTTTTTTTTTTTCTGAGATGGAGTTTCACTCTTGTTGCCCAGGCTGGTGTGCAATGGGGCAATCTCGGCTCAATGGGGCAACCTCTGCCTCCCGGGTTCAGGCAATTCCCCTGCTTTAGCCTCCTGGGTAGCTGGGATTACAGGTGTGCACCACCAAGCCCAGCTAATTTTTGCATTTTTCAGTAGAGATGGGGTTTCACCATATTGGTCAGGCTCGTCTCAAACTCCTGACCTGAGGTGATCCACCTGTCCTGCCTTCCAAAGTGCTGGGATTACAGGCGTGAGCCACCACGCCTGGCTCCATTTTATTTTTCTTGTCAAGGGACCAGCTTTGTTTTTGTTGATTTTCTCTACCGTTTTTCTGTCTTCTATTTTATCGATTTCTGTTTTGATCTTTATTGTTTCCTGTTGTCTGCTTCCTTTGAGTTTAATGTGCACTCTTGTTTTTACTATTTATTTCCTGAGATGGATCCTGAGGTCATTGCCTTGACTCATTTCTTTTTTTGTAAAACAGGCATTTGGTGCTATACAGTTCCATCAGTGGCATCACACAAATTCTGATATACTGTATTTTCATTTTCATTCAGTTCAGAATATTTAGTAATTTCCCTTTTTATTTATTCTTTGAACTATGAGTTATTTAGAAGCATGTTATTTAGTTTCCAGATATTTGGATATTTTTCAGTTATCTCTCTTCTGTTGGTTTCTAATTTAATTTCATTGTTGTCAAAGAACATATTTGTATGACTTGAAACTTTTTACATATATTGAGAATTGTTTTATGGCTTAGAATGTAGTTGGTCTTTGTAAATGGCCGATGTGTACTTGAAAATAACATGTATTCTGCTGCCATTGGATACAGTTGTTGTAAAAATGTCAATTAGGAGTTGTTTGCTAGTATTGTTCAAATCTATTATATCCCTGCTGATTTTCTGTCTACTTGTTCAATTAATTATTGAGAAAGGATTATCAAAATCCCCAACTACAATTATGGATGTGTTTATTTCTCCTTGCAGTCTATCAGTTTTTGCCTCATGTATTTTGAAGCCCTGTTATGAGGTACATAAACACTTAGGATTGTCACATTTTCATTAATTGACCAACTTATCATTATGAAATGACTCTCTTTGTCCATGGTAACATTTTTCACTCCGAGATTTACTTTTATTTTATTAATATAACCTCTGTCAAGAGCTGAGCTGGAGAGAGAGCTGAGCTGCTAGGTTTTAAGGTGGTCAGTTAAGAAAACAGCCAAACTAAAAAAAAAAAAAAAGAAAACCATTAAGACTTTATTCACTTATGCAATAATATAAGCAAGAAGCAAAGCAGGAAGAAGTGCCAGCTCCCAGAATGTTCCGTGTTCTCCCCCATGTAGCAGTTCAGAGGAGGGGAGTTGGAGTACAGGAGTGATCGTCTCCCTGCTGAGGGAGAGGGGCTGCCGAACAAGAAGCTCCTGCTATTTTGCTTTTGCTGGGATTTTATGGACCCTGTGGTGAAGGATGGGGATTGGATGGGGAAAGGCCAGGAGTGGAAAAGTACTGAATACTGGGTTAGAATGGAGAAAAGCGGCCGGGCACGGTGGCTCACACCTGTAATCCCAGCACTTTGGGAGGCCGAGGCGGGCAGATCACGAGGTCTGGAGTTCAAGACCATGCTGGCCAACATGGTGAAACCGCATCTCTACTAAAAATACAAAAAATTCTGTAGTCCCAGCTGCTAGGGAGGCTGAGAAAGGAGAGCTGAGGCACAAGAATTCGCTTGAACAGGGGAGGCGGAGGCTTGTTGCCGTGAGCCAAGATCATGCCACTGCACTCCAGCCTGGCGACAGAGGGGTAAAAAAAAAAAAGAATGGCGAAAAGCATGTTCAGGTTACCCCCAAAAAGGTAGTCTCATTAGAGGCAGCCAATGAAGACCTCTGCCAGGGCCCCCTGATCCAGGGGCCTCGGCATGGAAGTGTCTGGGCTGGGAATGCAGGTATGTGTAAGAACATGAGGGCAGGGGAACTGAGTCCCTGATACAACTCCCCCCAAGGAACTTCAGTGCTCAGACTGTATACTGAGGCCAAGTGGGGAGGGCCCATGGAACAAACCCTGTGGTGGGGCCTTTGTAATGGCTGAAAACTCACACATAGGGTTGGGTTTTGGCTCCCAGGGAACTGCTCAGCCACTCCAGCTTCCTCTTGACTAGTGTCAGCAATGGCATACCCTTGTCAAAACTTTCACCATTTGACTAGGCACCATGGTTCATGCCTGTAATCCCAGCACTTTGGGAGGCCAAGGCAGGTGGATCACCTGAGCCCAGGAGTTTGAGAACAGCCTGGCCTCAAGAAAAAAAAATTCACTTTTAATCTATTTGTGTCTATATATTTTAAAATGCATTTCTTGCAGGCAGCACAAAGTTGTCTTGCATTTTTATCCAATCTGAGAGAGTCTGCCTTTTAATGGGGCTATTTGGACTATTTTTATTTAAACTTTTTGTCTGTAATGGCTAACTTTCACTCTGTCAGGTTGGCATTTGTTTCCTATTTGTTCCACCTGTTCTTTTTTCCTTTTTTCCTCTGTCTTCTTTTAGATTAATTGGATTATTTTAGATTAACTGGATTGATTTGAATTAGTTGGGTATTTTTATGATCTATTTTTATCTCCGTTATAGACTTACTAGCTTTAACTCTTTGTTTTATTATTTTAGTGGTAGCATACATCTTTTCTTATCACAATATACTTTTGAGTGATATTATGCCTCTTCATATGTTGTATGATATCCTTACATTAGTATACTTCTGTTTCTCCCCCACCAGCCTTTATGTTATTGTTTTTATGTTTTCCAGTTTATATAGGTGATAACCCCTATAATACAAGGTTATTATTTGTGCTTAAATAGCCAATTATCTCATTGTTAATTTTTATTGTGATAAAATATACAAAACAAAATTTACCATTTTAGCTGTTAGCAGCGGCAAATCCATACAAGACTGCAGCAACCTCAATTCTTATCTCCTCAGAAGAAAGAATTCAACCAAGGGGAATAAGGCAGAGGGAGAAACTGAGGCAAGTTTAAGGGCAGGAGTGGAAATATATTAAGAAGTTTTAGAGCAAGAATGAAAGGAAGTGAAGTACACTTGGAAGAGGGCCAAGCGGGTGACTTGAGAGATCAAGTGCAAGGTTTGACCTTTGACTTGGGGTTTTATATGTTGGCATGCTTTGGGGGGATTGCGCCCTTCTCCCCTGATTCTTCCCTTGGGGTGGCCTGCCAGCACTTAGGAGGGGCCACATGTGCAGTGTGTTTACTGAAGTTGTATGCAAGCTGACTTGAAACATTTTTCCCTTGCCGGTGGAGTATTCCCAGAGGAAGGTCATATACCGGTTAGTTCCACCATTTTGCCTCTTAGTGTGCATGCTTGAGTTCACTCACCCAACTCCTGAGATCTTATCAGGAAGCTGCTGATCATCAGTTTCAGGTGTTTTATATCTATTGGGAGACTGCCTTCCCTGGCACCAGCTGCAACCAATTATTGTTTTAGAGACAGTTTAACAACCACTTGATCATCACCTGATGGTCGCCTGACATTCCTGGTGAAGGGGGCCCTCTCCTGCCCTGCTCATGTCTGCCTAACTACCTATGGTAACAAAAGCTTTTTTTTTTTTTTGAGACAAGGTCTTGCTCTGTCGCCCAAGATGGAGTACAGTGGTGCAATCACGGCTCACTACAGCCTCGACCTTCAGGGCTCAAATGATCCTCCCACCTTAGCCTCCTGAGTAGCCCGGACTACAGGTATGTGCCACCATGCCTGGCTAATTTCTGCATTTTTTGTAGAGACAGGATTTCGCCTTGTTGTCCAGGCTGGTCTTGAATTCCTGGGCTCAAGCTATCTGTCAGTCTCCACCTCCCAAAGTGTTAGGATTACAGGTGTGAGCCACGGCGCCCAGGCCCGTGCATTACCACTTTTACAGAGACAGTGTGATAGCTGTCAAACCATCACCTGACATTCCTAGTAGGTGGGGGAAGAGCACTCTCCTGCGCCGCTCATGCCTGTCTAACTACCTGCAACAATTTAGCTCCGCTTAGTGTTATAATTTTTCTCACTGACATAGTTTTTGCAAAGGCAGTTTCAATACTATCAAAAGAAATAGTAACCATTTGGAAAGCATTTAGAACTAATTAAAGTCTCTACTTAAGTCAAATGAGGAAAAGCCAAACTACACTGTGGGACACACAGTAAAGCCCTGCATTAGTCAGCTGTTGCTGTGCAAAAACCTCCTCAAGACTCGGCAGGGTAACGCAATGATCATTTATAACTGCTCTCATGTCTGCAGGTCAGCTGCTTTTTGGCTGACATAGGCAGGGCTCAGCTGGGCTGGCTCTGCAGCATGTGTCTCTCATTCTCCTCCTGTGGCAAACAATAGCAGATGGCAATGGCAAATGTGGAAAGCCTTTAAGGCAGAAATCTCATAACTGGCTCCCTGTCACTCCCATTCATCTCCGTCTTTCAGCCAAAGCAAGTTACATGGCCAAACCCCAAATCCAGGGGTGGGGAAATATATTCTGCTTTTTCTTAGGAGCAAAGTCACATGGTGGCCAGTGCAGAATGGGTTGAATAACACAACCAATCATCAGCCCTGAAGAAACTCATCGCCTATCTGCTTCCTCAAGACTCCCCTTATCAGGGTACCTGCTCTCCTCCAAACCTTTCTCTTTCCCAAACTGTATCAAACAGTCCACTCACACTAGCTACCCTGCTTCCTTTGGCACCCTCTTTCCACTAGATAACCTGTTGTCTCAGCATTTCTATTTTCATTTACATCTCCACCCTTTGCCCGATTACCCTAGCAGCTCACAGCGGATCCTGACGGAACAGGCAAAACCCAGAAGTTGGGTGGGTAGGCAACTTGTGAAAGCTTACACGTTCCTGATTCCTCCTCACCATAGTCCATTACTAGCGAATGACATGTTTGGGGCCTTGCACGTTTGCAGAACCAAATCAGTTGCGGAGGAAATATGTAAATATCCCCATGGGTGTGTGATGGTACCGTACCTCACCTTAACAAAGCTTAAATGTCATTTCCAAACTTGGCTAGGTTTCCCTGTGTTATATGTCTTCAAGAGCCAGTATAACTAAATATTTGTGGGAGTCCTAGCTGACTGCCTGCTTTGTTTCTCCCACTAAACTGTAAGCTCTTCATGAACAGAGAATGTGTCTGTATGATTCACCAGCTGTGTCTCTATCTTTACCCCACAGCCAATCCACAAATGAATGCTATCAGCCGTGCCCCCGATCATATCCCAACCATCCATGTTTGGCTACTCCATTGCTAGCCCAACCTTGCATCTCATGCCTGCGTTATTTCACAGCCTTCTAGGCTGATACTCCCGCTGCTGCTGTGCTTGGCTGCAGCCTATTCTTCACATGATGAAGAGGAAACTTTGAAAAATAGATAAAATTGATAGCAAATTGTGTTTCCCCTGCACTCAGAATCCTCCTCTGACTCCTCACTCTAATCTCTGGCTTCAGTAGTTGATGGCAAATATTTAAAAGTCAGCCTGCAGGAAGGACCCTGATTTACTGAGTTTTTCAATGTTAGTGGTATAAATACTCATCATGGCCAATTTCAAGCCGCCTTCTTTCCTTCCCTCCCTCCCTCCTCCCCTTCTCCCCTCCTTTTTTCCTTCTTTCCTTTCCTCCCTCCCTCCCTCATTCCTTCTGTCCTTCCCTCCTTCCCTTCCTTTCCTTCTTCCTTCTTTCCCTTCTTCCTTCCCTCTTTCCCTCCTTCCCTCCTTCCCTCTTTCCCTCCTTTCTTCCCTATTCTCTACCTCCTACTCTAGAATTGACATTCCATGACAGGCAGCCCATGTCTGTCTTTGTCATTGCTTAGAAGTACCTGGCACATAATGGAGGCTCAGTACATATTTCTTGAACAAATAGTTGACTAAATGAATAGATGATCCTTTCTTAATTCTGTACCAGGATTTAAGAATTATTCGAAGTAGATGTCATTGTTTTAAAATAACCAAGTACTGCTCAGCATTTTCAAGTTCACAAAGCACGCCTCATGCATCATCTCTATGATCTGTACCCAGGTGCCATCCTGAGAAGCTGGGAAAGGCTTTTCTCTTCCTCCCCACTTTACAAATGAGGAAACAAAGACTCAGAGAGGTGGAAGTTCCCCCTCAAGGCCACACAGCAAGTGTGTATGCACAGGTCTGACTCTCAGTCTGGCACTCTTCTCAATGGTCTCCAGTAACTGTTTAGCTCTTGAGGGGATCTCATCAGAGAAGCCTGGAGGCTTCAGGGAGAGCCATTCCAAGGAAGAGGAGAGAAAGACATGGTGGCGAGGAAGGAGGTTTGACAACCAGGGAAGGCCTTACCTAGGCCTCCACCAGGCTGAGTCTCTGGCCTCAGGCCAGTAACATAGTGATTCAGGTCCCCACTCCTGATTCTGCCACTAGATTCCCACTACCCTCCCCCAAGACATGGAGCATTGAGCCCCCCTTCCCCACAGATAGAGTACCCTAGATAGAGTAGGTTCCACACCTAGGACCCACCTTCTTGCAAGACTATAGCAATGAACAGCAGAGAGTGCAAGCTGGAGACCCACAAGCTGAACTCAGTCCTCAGGGATGATTTCTTTAGCCCCTGTAGAGTTCAAAAAATTGGGCCAACATTTACAAGCAGGAGATCCCAAGTGGTTGCTTTCTTTAGGCAAACAGGAAAATCTTGCCACACCTCCTGGCCATTCTGGGCTGACACCAGTCATCCACCTGAGACCAGACAAGTGTTGTCCAGTTCAACGCAGCCCCAGTTTCCTATCCCCTCTCCAACCTTGAGGGCAGCCATCAACTGCAGTTTATTTCCATGCTAGTGCTGGAAGTTTTACTGGTGTCAAAAAACATGCCTCTGAAACCCAAGCTTATACCAAAAGGAGAAAAACAAAATATGTAGGGCCTCATGATTTTATTACATCATGACTGACAGAACCCTGAGGTTAAGAGCCTTGGGTTATGTCTCTATTTCAAGTATACCTTTTCCTTCCTTCCTTCCTTTCTTTCTTTTTTCTTCCTTCTTTTTCTTTCTTTCTTCTTTCTCTTTCTTTCCTTTCTTTCTTTCTCTTTTTCCTTCCTTCCTCCTTCCCTCTTTTTTCTTCCTTTGTTTCCTTGCTTCCTTCTTTCTTTTCCTTCCTCCCTCCCTCTCTTTCCTTCTCTTTCTTCTTTCCTTTTCTTTCTTTTTTCTTTCTCTTTTTTCTTTCTTTCCCTCTTTCTTTCTCCTCTTTCTTTCTCTTTCTTTCTTCTCTTTCTCCCTTTCTTTCTTTCTTGACAGAGTCTCTCTGTTACCCAGGTATGGAGTATGATACCGGCTCACACACCACACCCAGCTAATTTTTTAATTTTTATTTTGTAGAAATGGGGTCTTGCCATCTTGCCCAGGCTGGTCTCAAACTTCTAGCCTCAAGTGATCTTCCTGCCTCAGCCTCCCAAAGTGTTGGGATTGCAGGCATGGGCCACCTCGCCCAGCCAAGTATACCTTTTCTTTGTCCTGTCAACAGTCTCACAAAGAAGGCATCCAGAAGCCTCCTTTAGGTGAGGATCCTTGAGTTCGGAGGCGTGGAGGGACTTGCCCAAGGTCAAATAACTAGAAGTAGACACAGTACGTGAAGATAACATCTCATCCAGCACAGGCATCCGCATAAATTGCATTCCCAGCCACACACCACCAGTGTATTCACCATGACAGGGTGTGCGACCTGATGCAATAGTCCTTGTGTAATCTGACACATCCCCATTAGGTGGCACCATAAACTAACAAAGCTTTCCAGGACAATGCCTTTGCGGAAATTGGTTTTCTTGCATTATTAGGGATTTTAAGGCAGAATGGTTTTTCCCCTCTTTCTCTCTTAAAAAAAAAAAAAAAAGGTCTTTCAATATACAATGTAGCATGGCTTTCGTGCCAGGCATAAAATGAAATTTGCCTTAATCCATTGCCTAGGGAGAAAGTGTGCGTTGTGTCACAACTGACATCTGTTAAATGTTAAATGAAGTAAGCAAGCAATAAGATCTGAAATACATTCTTTGTTCAAGAAGTCGTGCAGACACTGATCAGCTGCTCTGTACAATTGGGAATAAAACAAGCACCTTTCTCTCCCCCGCAACAAGCGCCGCTGAAAGCCCCCAAGGAGGGCAAAAGCAGAGGATGGATGGACTTGTGCGCCATGAGGTTAACACTTCTGTTTCAAGTTCAAGCAGATCAGCTTGGCACAGCAGGAATGACCACACTGCCAGCTCCATTGTACCTGCTTCCTCCCCAGGACTGAACAGGAGCCCAGGCTTGTCCCTCCTTTCCTGCTGTTTCTTTTGCAAAGTGTAAGAAGGTGTGAGGCTTCATCCAAACTACCTGATAAGTTTTGACCATCAGCATATTATTATGGTGGATCTATTCTTAAAATGTATTTGTTCTTTTGTTTTCCTCACTAGCAAGGAATTTTGAACCAATCCCTCCAAAGTTAGCCCTTGCAATTTATTAGTCAAGCTTCATTATTAACATTATTAACAAGAGAATGAGAACAGATGTAATTCCAATATGCAGCTGGAATGTCAGCTAACGATATGCTCCTTATAAAGATGTACAGGATTATCAAATGAGAAAGAGAAGCTTTGCCTATGCAACCAATTATAATTGTGGGATGGTGTATTTTGGGTATTGGAATTTTTTGATAAGCATAAGGATAGGCAGAAAGCCCTTCAGTTTCAATCCTTTGTTTCATCCTTTCCCTCATCCCTAGAAATAGGTTAGGTATCTACGGCAGTAACAGTGAGTGCTTCCCAAAGAGCCACACACGTTTTCAAGCCTCCGCTGCGGTTGAGTTGAGCCATGTGGATGAGTCCTGGTAAATGGGAAAATATTTACTTATATTTTCTTTGAGTTCTATTGTAGTTTTATTTTTGTATTTAATCCCCATGGAATTTATTTTAGTATATTAGTTTCAAGCCAGTTGTTCCCAGACTATTTCATTAATCTTTCCTTTTCCTACCAATTGCAAATACCAATCAGTATATGATAAGTTCTGATTTCTGGTTCAGTAATCAATTTTCTCATTCCTATGTTGGTATCAAATTCCCAAATTAGAGTAATTTTGAAATATATCTTACTATCTAGTAAGAGCTATCCCCTTTAATTTTTTAAATGGGGTCTCACTATGTTGCCCAGGCTGGTCTTAAACTTCTTGGCTCAAGCAATCCTTCTGTCTCAGCTCAGCCTCCAGAGTAGCTAGAAATACAGGCTCATAACCACCACACCTGGCTCCTTTTAAAAAAATTATTTTAGTTAATTTCACATATGTATTCTTTGAGTAGAATTTAAAAATCAGTTTGTCAAGTTAAAACATTAAAGATGGATTAAATTCACAGGTTGATTTGGAAATAATTGATATTTTGTTGGCCCCGAGCCTTCTCATTCAGTTGCATGATGTTTCCCTGCATTTCAAGTCTTCTTCCATGTCCTTAGGTCGCTTTGCATTTCTTCTGTGTTTGATCCTGAGTATTCTTTGATTTTGGTTGCTTTTGTAAATGGGATATTTTTCCCATTTCTCATCATTTTTTTCTAATTTATTATGGCTGAATATTATTCCACTGTATGTATATATCACTATTTATCCATTCATCCATCAATAGAAATGTGGTTTGCTTCCACCTTTTGGCTACTGTGCTGCCATGAACATGTGTATACATGGACTTGCATCCCTGTTTTCAATTTTTTGGGTACAGACACCTAGGAGTGGAATTGCAGGGTCCTGTGGTGATGCTGTGTTGACTCATTTGAGGAACCACCAACTGTTTCCCGCAGTGGCTGAACCATATTACCACCAGCAATATACAAATTCCAGTTTCTCCACATCCTCACCAATACTTGCTATTTTCTGCTTTCTTTTTTTTTAAATTGTTGCCATCCTAATGGGTATGCAGTGGTGCCTCATTTTTACTTGCATTTCCCTAATGATGAATGATGCTCAGCATGTTTTCATGTGTTTATGGGCCATGGTCTATCTTCTTTGGAGGAATATCTACTCAAGTCCTTTTTCCATTGTTTAAGGGATGGTTTGTCTTTTTGTTGTTAGTTTCCTAACTTTTTGACAGGAGAAAGGTTAACTGAAAGTTGCTGTGTTACATAGGATGCTTTCAAAAGCAAAAACTAGAAGATGCAACACAAAATGACTTAAATGATAAAAAAATGTTAAATGTTTGAGTGATCAGGTATGGTTCTAGCATTCTCCACATATCAATTCATTTAATTCTAAAAAGAATACTACAGGGTAGGTATACAAATCAGAAATATGAGGCACAGAGAAGTCCAAAATCACACAGCTGGTAAGTGGTAAAGTTGGAATTTGAACCTAGGAAGTCTGACTCCATAGTCTCATCTCTGAGTGACTAGGTACTAAGTCTGTAGGGAGGCAGTACTGGCATTGACTGGTTTAGCAGCTCAACCTTAAGTAGGAGTCTAGATTTGTCAATATTCCTATTCTGCTACCCTAAGCATGTTGCCTTTGCCTCAGGCTCCTCCCCTCATGGTTGCAAAATGGCTGCAACAGCTCCAAGCATCACATTATCTCCCAGCAACATCCAAGTGACAGAAACAGAAAGTCTCTGTTGTTTCTTCTTTTCTGAGAGTAAGGAAAACTCTTCTAGAAGTACCTCCAGCAGACTTCTCATTGACCACAATTGTGGCACATGCCCCATCCTAAACCGATCACTAACAAGGGAAACAGAACTACGATTTTGTACACAGACTGATAGAGGTTTACACCTTGAAACTTCAATGGGGTCCAGATTCCAAGAACTATCTGCTGCTCAGTTCCTGAACAGAAATCATTTTCTGTTAACAAAGAAGAAGGTGGTAATCACTGTTGAGTTGGTGACCAACAGCTGCTGCCACAATTGTCATTTACTTCTGTTAGCCTGAAGGTCAGTGACACCTTCTCTGTGGGGTGGTGATTTCTCACTCTTGATTTCTCCAAGGCCATGTGTCTGATTTCTTCTAGGCTACAGATGCAACACATACATGAAAATCTGAATTCCCACTGCACATTTGTTTGCAAAACTCTGTTTGCCATTTCTCTCCACTTCTTACACCTACCTCTACAGATAATAGGGGCATGCATCTCTTTAGGGTGACCTTTGCATATTTATGCTAATTGCAGATTTAAACGGTAAGCCCTAACACTCATAATCTCCTAGCTTCCCTCTGTAAAAAATCCCCCTAAGTGATACTTAATTTCACATGCTTGCCAAATCTTAAATCCAAAAGGAAAAGCCGATTTACCTCTGTACTGAAATTAAAGCTATACAAAGTTTTTGGCTTTGGGGGCACACATCACTGTCCTCAGTGGCCCTTCATAGCACAGATTTAAGTTAGGAGTCTCCCTAATTTATTATGACTGATACTTTAAAATGTCATCAAACTATCCTGTCTAAAAGAAATGACAAAGCTTTCTTCCACATTTATGCAAGTCACAGGAGACCTTTCTAAATGGACGAAGTGAAATAATCTTGGGACAAAGCATTGTACTCCATGTAAATACAATGAATACACTGCCCTGAGCATCTGTGATTTTTTCTGAACATTGCCCCTAATCCAATTTTAATGTATTTCTGGTCATGGAAGCAAAAACAAACACACTTAACCTTCAAAAGGGAAGATGAATGACACTGACTTCAGGTTTTTGGCAAATATCTGTAAATATCTGAACAACCCAATCTACATGATGATCTTTCTGCTGTTGCTGGCTGAGTCAAGTTCTCCCTTCCCATTAACTCTGGCACTTATATGAGGTGGCTATGATCTAACCAGAGCAAGTTCAAGTCATAAGGCTTTGTGGTAGTGAGTTTCTCATCAAAGAAAGGTAATAAGTTTCCCATAATAGAAAGGATTCAAGCAGAGGGTAGATGACCTTTTGTCCAAGATTGTGCATAGTAGAGGTTGAACATAGAGAACTTACTGAAGGTCTCTTATTGAAGGTCCCTTCCAAAAGATCCTAAGATAAGTCAGGAAAACAATCCTTATATTCATGTGTTGTTTTATGAATCAGAAAACTCTTAGACATGTGCTTTGTCTCATTTAAGCATCAAAACAACCCTATGAGGTAGGCGGGTTGATTATTCTTGTTTTACAGATGATGAAATTGAGGTTCGGGTAGAGGTTAAGCGACTTATCTAGGGTCACACATTTAGGAAGTGGGAGGTCCTAGGACCTCTGGGTCACAGATATCTCCGTTCTCAGGACAGGGCAGACAGGAGGCAGGCCCGTCTCTGCGTGGCTGAAGCATTGTCAGGCAGGCGGCTACGCTGCTGGGCACAGAGAAGTGGCTGCTCCGGCCTTTCTCTTTCTCCTACGCCCTAAGGCTGGTCCTTGGCAAAGCTGTCTGTCCTCAGGGACCCCTATGTGTTCTTTCTCAGTTGCTGCAGGTCGAAGCTGACCAGCCTCCCTAAAAGCGAAGTGTGTGAAGCCTGTGGTTTACACTTGCTTGGTGTTTCAACCCATGCCCCGACTACACCCTTTTTATTTTTTTTTTATTATACTTTAAGTTCTAGGGTACATGTGCATAACGTGCAGGTTTGTTACATATGTATGCATGTGCCATGTTGGTGTGCTGCACCCATTAACTCGTCATTTACATTAGATATTTCTTCTAATGCTATCCCTCCCCATCCCCCAACCCCATGACAGGCCCTGGTGTGTGATATTCCCCACCCTGTGTCCACATGTTCTTGTTGTTCAATTCCCACCTATGAGTCAGAACATGCGGTATTTGGTTAAAAGGACCACGGCAGAAACACCCCAAAGCAGGGGGCTGTCAAGTGGGCTTTCTCTCAGCCCACAGTGTCAGCGAAGGAGAAGGGGAACACTTCTGCTCAGTGGGGTCGCTCCAGTCATGCCATAGAGGCTACTCCACCTAGTCTGAATTGTGTGAGAACACAAAAGAAAATGCCACTGCTTGGTGGGGAAAGAATGTTGGTGGAGGGGACAGGATGTCCCGTTTCAATTCCCTCACAGCCCCCAGGCTCTGACATAGATGGGAGGACAGAGTCCCTTGTGTGAGGGCCTGGGAACTGAGCTTTCTTCCACGTAGTTCTTCCAATCAGATTCTACCCTTTTCTGGTAATTCAATGGGAAATGAATCCACCCAGGAGTCTGGGCTGGCCCCCGAAAGGAAGGTAAATATAACAAAGAAAAAATCATTGCCAATTGCAGAGACCATGTGTTCACAGGAATAAACAGGAATACAGCTGAGCGGGAAAATGGGCGTATCACCACACATTACATTCGATCAGGCAAGAGCTGGGCCAGAAATGAGTTTTGTATCTTTTTTCATTTGGGTCAGCCAGAAGGGGTATATGAAAGGGAATAAAGTATACGCAGATAGCTTCAAAAATAATATCTCTAAGCTTTTACAAAGCCATCCAGTCTTGCTACTCCTAATGCAACAGGAGATCTTTACATTTTCATTGAATCTGGAAGATTTTTCTCTCTCTGCTTGACTGTATTTTTTTTTTTTTTTGAGACAGTGTCTGGCTCGGTCGCCCAGGCTAGAGTGCAGTGGCGCCATCTCGGCTCACTGCAGGCTCCGCCTCCTGGGTTCACGCCATTCTCCTGCCTCAGCCTCTCCGAGTAGCTGGGACTACAGGCGCCCGCCACCACGCC
The DNA here is from genome assembly GCF_009828535.3 of Hylobates moloch. Taxonomy (NCBI): domain Eukaryota; kingdom Metazoa; phylum Chordata; class Mammalia; order Primates; family Hylobatidae; genus Hylobates; species Hylobates moloch. The sequence goes on along the minus strand of NW_026652297.1, from coordinate 21,675,597 downwards.
TGGCTAATTTTTTTGTATTTTTAGTAGAGACGGGGTTTCACTGTGGTCTCGATCTCCTGACCTCGTGATCCACCCGCCTCGGCCTCCCAAAGTGCTGGGATTACAAGCGTGAGCCACCGCGCCCGGCCTGCTTGACTGTATTTAACCACACAGGATGAACCATGGGCCTGCTGGCAGTATGTTTCCTTACTCTGAGGGCCTGAGGAAACTGATGTTTGGAGAGAGGTCAGAGGCTTGCCCAGGGTTGCACAGCTTGGAAATGTGAGGTCAGGACTCTCCACCTATGTCCTGGGTGACAAGACCGAAGCATAAGATGAGCCAGGCACCCACGGCACAGCAAGGTGATGTGCGGGTCCCGATTTCCTCATTATTTTCACCCCAAGGGCTTTCTCCCATTGGAACTACGCTAGGAGGTATCCGCTCTCTCAAAGAAGGGATGCTGAGGCATAGGAAGAGAAACTCATGTTTTCTGTTCCCACACCAAAGCTTTTGAGATGCAGGAGCTTAAAACCCTGAGCATTAAAGGAGTTCAGGTACTAAGTTGATGCCAGAAGCAGTTGACTTGGAAGGGTAAATGAAGTTGCAAGAGCTGGTTCTTCTCACTCCAGAGAGTGTGAGAGAAGAGAGACGTAGGGACCACGAGAATTTGGCTGTTGGTAAATGTCACTGAGAAAGGGGACTGTGCCTCATTCCTGCCACAGATCTTTCATAGCAGCCCCCCAGGGGGATGTGGGAATCGCTGAGAGGATTCACTACAGCCTCAGGGAGCCCTTGCTGATGGGTCTAGGGCAAAGGAGGTCTTTGTGGACCAATGATGGAGAGCACAGGACAGCAAGGACATCTCAGAGGCACAACAGAGTGGATGGCGATGGAAACCAGGTGGCCCCTGGGATCATGACTGTCACAAACCCTGGGAGTGATGGAGATAAATTATCATCTGGGCCATATGTAGTTGCTGTTTTTATAGTTTAGAAATGATCAAATAGCAGCAATTTCATATTGTTCTGTGTAACATCATGGGAAAGCCTAAACGGCCTGAGATTTCATTTCCACCATCCAGAAGAATAAGGTTTGAAGTGGAACCAAATTCAGTCCCAGTCAAAGACAATTAGGCTTCTCACCCATTTGTGTGGAGGCTGCCTGTGGCACTCACCACGCTGAATTGCCTCGACACTACCTCGCCACCAAGCAGTTCTTGAGATGCATGATGGTTCAGATCTCCTTCCCCAGGAGGAGGCTGGGGTGTCTCCATAACATTTGACTCTAATTTGAATGGATTTTCCTCCACACCCTGCTATTTAAGACTTACACATAGTTTCCGGCATTCAGATGGAACAGGCTTGGGAGCTGGGGAAACTTGATCTTTCCTCACAATTTAGACAAGATTTCAGTCTTGTCTATGTTACATGCCCATGAGCACAGGATGAGAGGAATGTAGGTAATTTCAGAATATATGCAGGAGCCTACAAATCATCCCTTTTACTTTTTGAATGGGTTGGGTTTTACTTCAGCCTTCTCACTGGAGTAAGGCAAACTGGATGGGGAAGCTTGGTTCCTCCTGGCTGAGGAACGGTAGCCGGGAAATTGCTGGTCAAATCATCAGCCCTCAGTCCTCCTGACATGACACAGGAACCTGGGAAGGACAGAGGAAGTGGCTGCCAGGGAGGTGAGAAGGCATTACTCCTCCAGCAGAGCCATATCTAGGCATAGCATGGCGACTTGTACCACCATGCTTCTCAAGCTATGTGCTGAGGCTCTCTGAGGAGCCTCAGTGAACACATAGGAATGCTGCAAGATAATTTAGATTTTTGAAGGAAACTCGTTAGCATCTGTCAGATACTGTGCAAAGCCACTAGTTTTGATGGTTTTGCCTAGTATCTGAGTTTCAGATGGTTGCTATGATAAAAAAAAAATAACGCATTGTGAAAAAGTCAATGTGAAATAGAAAATGACAATGGCAGTATCCAATCTGAGTCCAAGGTTTGAGTAATTGTTCAGTGCCCAACAGGCACACACCTCCCATTATTAAGAAATTGTGATCATTTAAAAATAAAGTAAATGTATTTTTATTTCAGTCTGTCTGTGTTATTTTTTCCCGAAGTGGCGACTATGTTTTCAGGACATAAATAATTTTTAAATTATTTGGACCTGACTAATTCATAAGCAAATTTTCTGGGTATTTCTTTTGACCTGTAGTTGCCATGAAAAGAATTACTGAGATACTAGGGGAGCTGTGAACTGAAAAAACTTGGGAATCTCTGCTTTAGAAGATGGTAGAGCAGCAAAAACAAACTAAAACAAACCTGGGTCCCTGTATTGACCTCCCCGAACTTCCCAAGACCTCTGGACTGTTGGGTCTGGACTACTGTGTGAAAGAAACAAACTTCTAATTTGTTTGAGCCACAGTACTTAGGGTCTCTTTGTTACAGCAGGTTAGCCTCTTCCCAAACGATATAGCAGTGCTCAGTAAGCACTTGTTGGTGAATAAGCTTGGCGTTGATTTCTTTCATTGTTATAGATTTTGGATTTGCTTCTGGAGCAGTAATAAGGGGTGGGTTATGAAAGAAAGAAAAACATAGCAACAAGGGCCCATGGGAAGTATAAGAAAAGAACACTGGGTACTTGGAACTTACTTGGGGTAAATTACTATGGTGTTGGTGTCAGGATCCTGGTCTGTAAAATGGAAATAATGTTTCCATCTTGTATACCTTATAGTGCTAGAAACTGGATAAGATAATAACCATGAAAATATTTTGAAAAATGTTGTGTAAGTAGTCTTTCTTGTTGAAGCATTGATGAAGATGCTGATGACTCAAGGGACTATCTTAAAAGGCGCTTGTTGGTAGGAAAGAAAGCCTGAATTAGTGCAAGGTCTGAATAATCGGGTTTCTTCTTCCTTTTTTTAAAAAAAATCAAACAATTGTTCACAAGCAGTTTAGAAATACATTTTAAGGGCTACCACTTAGAGGCTAAATTTTGACAGATAAAGAAAGGCCAGACACAGTGGCTCATGCCTGTAATCCCAGTACTTTGCGAGGCTGTGGTGGAAAGATAACTTGAGGCTAGTAGTTTGAGACCAGCCAGGGTAACATAGTAAGCCCCTGTCTCTGCAAAAATTAAAAATTAAAAAAATTTGCCAGGCATGGTGGCATGCACCTGTAGTCCTGAATATTGGAGAGGCTGAGACCAGAGGATTGCTGGAGCCCAAGATTTGGAGGCTGCAGTGAGCCATGATCGTGCCACTGTACTCCAGCCTGGATGACAGAGCCAGACCCTGTCAATTTAAAAAAAAAAAAAAAAAGAGAGAGAGAGAAAGCCAAAATTTCAGCCTCAGTAGCTCACCTGCTTAGGTGGTTTGACTATCATTAAATTCATCAGGGTCCCCAAACAGTTAATTAAGTAGTTAAACAATCTACCATTTTGTTGATACCTTTTGTTAAAAACTTTCTTTTTCTTTGTCAGCATTACTATTATACTCCATTCCTTCCCCTATGTGAGCTCTTGTAATATCAGATTGGTAGGATCTGAATTCATAACTGTTTTGGATAAATCTATCACATTTAATAAGGAACCTAGGAAAGAACAACTTGAGAGGTGGCCATAGAGGGGACAGGAGCCCTGTACCACATTGATCATTCGCAGGCTGCCTGGCCTCCACTTCCCTCTGTGACTGCCTCCTCTTGAGGGATTTTCCATTATGTGGGGCTTTGGAAGGTGGGAACACAGCCAGGGAAGAGGACTCTACCATTTGCGCCCAACTTTCCCTGAAGACTCTGAATCCTGTAGACACGGGGCAAGCAGTGGCCATGGTACATCTCAGACTGATGAGAAGCTTGGATCGAGTAGTTACTGCAACATGGCCCTTTTCAGGACATCCCTTGTTCTGGGACCCTGCAGCCTAAAATCAAGTTAGTAAGCCCCAGAAATTACTCTTCTTTTCATTCAGGAGAGCCAGAACCGGCTTTTATTTGTAAATAGATAGCCTGCCTAATAAGATGTCCTTTTCCGAACAGTTTTTCACCTACAAACAATTTTTTTGGTGCTAATCTATAATGTTGCTGAGTGAAGTGTTTAACAAGAAGGAAATCAGAGTGATTTTAGCAACAGGAGCATTCATGCCTGTCTCGATCTAGAATTCCTGAGATTTAAGATGGATCTGGAAAAAGTCTGTGTTCTCTTAAAGTGTAGCCATGTTTTCATAATGGTCCTTGATGTATTATGCCTTTTTAATATACTTTATCTGCATGCAGCTGTAAAAATTATAAAAGAAAGTTTCTGTCCCCAAAGCATAATTCCTCTACAGAAAGTGGTTTGTTGGTTTTTTTTTTTTTTTAAGTCACAATCATGTTTCTGAGAATGTTTATCTCACTTTACTATAACATCATACAATTCAACCTCATGGGCATTTTTATTCTGATACTTATAACTCTGAGTAAGAACACCATCCATCTTGGGAGAAAAAACACAAGGAGAATGTTTCTTTAATAAATATGCTTAATGTTCAACTAAAGTGTGTCTGTGGTGGAGAAGAGGGACAATGGATTTTTCTTGAAATTTGTGGAAGACTAAGTTATTCAACACAGGCTGTCTACCTTGAATAAACTTTATCAACTAAAAACATTAAGAATTTGGGTCTTTGGATGCTGACATTCTTGACCTTGGATACAAACCCAAAGGAAGTGATTGCAACACCAATGGCTATATTTTGGCTGTAATATTCAGTCTGAAGGAGAGACTAATTATGAATGCAACTCTGCCTTTTTGTGTGTAAAATTACTTAGCTTACCATCCTAATTTTTAATTCAGCTCTGTCTGTGCTAACCAACTAGTTTAATCAATTCTCTCAAGCAATTTTCTTCTCTCTGCCACCATCTTGGTCCAGGCTGCCTCATCTTCTGCTCATAGTAACATGACAGGTTTTTGTCTGATTCTGTTACCCTCTTCTCACTCCCACTCATCTTCTCCAGTCCATTTTCAATAGCCACAGAGATCTGTTAAAACACAAATCTGGCCACTTTATCCTCTGCCAAAGATTAATGTCTTCTCATTGTTCTTATGAGGAAAACCAAAATCATTAATATGCTAAGGCCAGCATTATCACTTTATTTTTAACATTTAAAAAACCCCTGAAAGGTTTATCATATAATTGATATCTACCATATCATATAGTCAATTATTTCAAACAAATGAACCAGAGATGGATTTTGAAACTTGTAACTTGCCATCTTTCAATAACTTCATCTTTCAATAACTCTATCAGTAAATAATTGGTAAAATTTCATGCTTTTGATGGGGAAAAACTGACATTGCAAAGAAACAGAAACATCTGGTTTGATGGAAAGATGTCAAAACTAAGCAAAAATATGTAAGTTGGCAAAAATTTGAGCCAAGAAACCATGGAGAAAACAGCCAAGCCCATCCATCAGGAAGCGCCTGGTTAGTGCCCATATCCAGCCTGGAATATACAATCCCAAAAGTTGAAAAATGTATGGGAAAAATGTAACTTTGACCAATAGTCACTTTTTTTTTTTTAAAGAGGTATGTGCTTGTCAGTGGGAATAAAAACAAAATGATATGCTTTTGGAATAAAATTGCTCTGGTTGCAATATCTTCCTTAGTGGGCAATTGGCCATGCATCATAAAGAACACGGTGCCAGAGGGAGATCTTTAATACCACATCTTTAGTGTAATAGCCCTATTAACCTTGACTTCAGATGGATTGGCCATGGGGTTCACTTCCTTCAGAGCCCCAGCCTACAGAAAAGGACTTATGCAAAACTAGGCTTATTTTTTATTACCCTGGAGGGAAGGGATGTGTCAACTGTATAAAGATCCACTGCTTTCCTAAGTCGAGGTTCAGAACTGTAAAATGGTGTGTGGTTGGACTTGCAAGATCTTTGATCTGTGCTAGGATGCATTCTTTGCAGAGGTAATGACAGTATCTTCATTCTCTGGAGAAAAAGTTCAGATAGAGCTGAATCAAAAATTAAGATGGTAAGCTAAAATTATTTAGCTAAAATTATTTAAAATTATTACATATTAGGCACTTCCCATAAGCCACACTGTGCTCTGTGTTATCTCATTACATTTTCACAATGTAGCCACAGTTGTTCCCATTTTACAGATGAAAAGACGCAGTCCCAGAGAGAGAAGAGACGTCTCTGTCTGCTCCATGCTCAGCATCCTTCCCCCTTTTTCTGGGGCCAGCATCCTGGCTTTCTTTGAGGGATGTACTTTCTTCCCCCGTGTTGGTGAACAGATGCCAGGAAGCCACCACTGATGGTATCCTGCTCTCCCCTGGCCAGTCGTACCTTCTTCCCAAAGAACCCAATATTGATTAAGTAACAGGCGGATAGAAAATGTTTGGAAAAGATTAATCTCTCCCTCAAAGTTTCTTCTACCACAATCCCACTTCTTCCCTTTCTGAGTTCTGGTTCTTCAGTTTATCTTCCTTTCTGGCTTAGGTTGCCCAGAGTGGATTTCTGTGGCTTGCAGTTAGATAACTGTAGCTGAAACAAGCGGGTGAGTAGCTTTCCTGCCCACACACATTCCCACTGCTACATCCCTCACCCTTTCTGCCTCATCTCCCTGCTGCCTGTGGTTGTGATTGCTGGGCACTGGGTGCTTGACGCACATGGGTCCTGACACTCCTTCCCACACTAGGGAAGTGGAGGAGGTGGTCATGCTGTGTTCTGTGGGCACAAGGGTTTGGGTTGCTGTTTCTCAGTTCTTAGTCCAGTTCTCAGCTGGACTGCACACAAGCCAAACTTCCATCTCAGTGTGGTTTGAAGGTGGCCAAATGCTCTGGTGGCCTCCAAGTATTCATTCCCTGACTTGTTTTTGTTGTCTGAAGCTCCATGAGGGTCACTAGCTATGGGACTATTTCTAGGAAGTTCTTGTTGAATGGCATTAAGCTAGGAGTTGGTTAAACCTAGCAGGATAGTAGGTGTGTATTTAGTGTCTATTGATTATCTAATCTTACATAATTCTTTTTAATGAAGTATTTCATTCATCACAATGACTATATATCTATATATATACATTTGAAATACAGTGGCAGAACCCTGTGGGAGACAGAAGAGATTGGTCCATGGACAATAAGCTTATCGACGGGTTTGAAGATTATCTCGCAAAACCTCTCTGTCTCCCCAAAAGAGCCTCCTGGTCTATGGGTGGGGATCCACTGCATTAATCTGTGCAGTATTCATTATCATATAGGAAGGATTCATTTGACAGACAACAGAGGCTGGAGAATCACACCCAGACAGATGCGTTGTGCTGGAGCCTCCTCTGCTCAAAGCTCAAAGCAGACCCACAGAGGACGGCCCCACAGGGACCTGAATGTGGACTCTGCAGGTACCTTTGAGAGGGCGTTTAACTTACAGGAGGGCTTTGAAGACTAATTTTGCTGCCTCATGGTTTGGGTTTGTTTGTGCCAACATTTTTTGAGAATCAGCAGTGGAAATATAAGAAATGCAGTCCTGGTTTTAGGAACATCAGTTTTCTTGCTAAAACTGCCTGGAGCTTGAAAACTGAGGCCCATGGCTAGGATGTGGCAACCATGCAGTGCATGTTTTGTTTTCCAGCTGAGCCTAGGGTGCAGCTGATCATAGGAGGGACTTGTGTGGACAGAGCTGAGGGCGGCCTGGGGAGCACAGTCTGCAAGGAGAAAAGGGACATTTGTTTAATCTTGTCTGGGGACAGAGGCTGGAGGGGGGAAGCTCCAAAATGGAAGAAAGGAAGATATGGACAAAGAAATAACCAGGGGGTCTGATTCCAGCCCAGCCCAGGGACTAATAATAAAAATTCCCATTTACTGTTCATTTGGTCAGGGCCAGGCACTGTGCATCATCTTGCTCGGTCCTCCCAACAACTCTGTCACAGGTACTTTTACTATCCTTCCCATTTTACAGAAGAAGAAACTGAGGCTTGGATGGTAATTTTCCCAGAGTCACAAAACCAGATCTGTTGTTCTTTGAAAGCTGACTTAAAGTTAGCTAACTTTTAGTGGCATGTTTCCGTATCTGTGGGCACATGACATAGCTCCAGTGAGTGAAGCCTGAAGGGGACACTTTTTTTGGCACCTCAACATTATCAGCTTTGGGAGTTGAGTGAGTCAACCAACCTCAAGGGTGGGGCATTACTGTCCTTGAGGAACTAAAGTGCACACCAGCTGTGGAAACTTGAGACTTCATCTCTTCGTCTGTAAAATGGGATGACAATGCCTCCTGTATCAGAACTGACAGAAAACACAGAGTAACAGTAGCCTAACAGGAGAAGTATATTACTCTCTCACATAAACAATCTCTGGAAATTACAGTCCAGAGTTTGTATGGCAGCTCCGTGGTCATCAAGTACCCTGGATTTCTATATTTTTGTTCTGCTATTGTCACCACATTTCTTCCATCTCATAGTCCTAAATAGCTGCTCTAGCTCCAGCCACTGCTTCTGCTTTCGTTCATCCGGAAGGCAGAAGGGCAAAGAAAGGCACAAGCCCCTTTAAGGTCACTCCCTTCCTGGAAGTTGTACACGACCCTTCAGTTGACACCCTATTGGTCAAATTCAGTCACGTGCCAAACCTAGCCATCAAGGAAGCTGAGAGAAATGTTTTTTCTGGGAGACCACAAGTTTAGCTAAAAGCCAGGAGCTCCATTCCTAAAAAAGAAGGGGAGAAGGGCTGCTGAGGCTGCAGGGAAGCTGGAATGAGTTAAACATATGTAAGTTATCCAGCAGGGGGCTTTCCTGGCACTTCGCGGACACTAGATAAACACTAGCCATAAATCTTTCCTTCCTTCCTCTACAAGTTTTCTGCCAAAACTTTCCAATTTGGTCATATCTACATTTACATATGGACAACAAGCACTTATCTTTTGGTGCTCTTATTATTTTCTAATATTCTGTAATAGAAATTTTTTCATGTACCATTAATTTTTTTTTTTTTGAGATGGAGTCTCACTCTGTTGCCCCAGCTGGAGTCAGTGGCACGATCTCAGCTCACTGCAACCTCCGTCTCCTGGGTTCGAGTAATTCTCCTGCCTCAGCCTCCCGAGTAGCTGGGACTACAGGCACACACCGCCACGACCAGCTAATTTTTTTGTATTTTAGTAGAGACGGGGTTTCACCATATTGGCCAGGCTGGTCTCGAACTCCTGGCCTAGTGATCCGCCCGCTTCAGCCTCCCAAAGTGCTGGGATTACAGGCGTGAGCCACCGTGCCCGGCCCATGTACCATTAATTTTTTAAGATTCCTTGCTGTCTCCAAAGATTTCTTAGTAAGGGAGTGGTCTTTACTTTTAAGGTTGCAATACTTGGCTCTCCCCTTTCCCATAATATAATTAATGCTCACCACAGAGGGCAACTAAAAATGACATCAGTATTGTAATAAAGTGTGATAACTGAGAAAGCAAAACACCATACTCATCTTTTCTTGGCCTTGGGATAACTATTGATGCTCACAGCACTTCCCAAAAGGCAAAATAGGGTCTGCCACACACGGGCTATTAGAGTTTGGGCAAGTCAGTTTCCTGCTGTAAACCGTTGTTTACTCATCTAGAAGATGGGGGTGTGAGGATTAAATGGAATGACTGATGGAAGGAAAACTCTCAGCAGATGACCTGGCACATTATAAGCCCTCTACAAAGGGCAGAACTTATTGATTTGTTTATTTTTCTATCCAAAAGGATATTAGGCTTAGTGGGAGATTTTTATCAAGCCTTCAAGCTCATGATATTTTGCTTTTGTTATAATAAAACATAAGCTCTTAAAAAGCTTTATTCATTGTAACCCCAAACTGGAAACAGTCCAGTCCATCAACAAAAGGATAAAGAAACTCTGGCCTATTCATGCAAAAGAATACTGCTCAGCGATCAAAAGGAATGAACATGGGTGAATCTCAAAACCATTATGCCTTGTGAAAGAAGCCAGACGCAAAAGAGCACATACTGTATGAATCCACATAAAGTTCTATAACAGGCAAAACTAATCTATGACAGACTTTTAAGAACCAGGATAGTGGTTGTGTCTGGAGGGTGGAGGGAGTGGATTACTGAGAAGGAATCTGAAGGAACTGTCTGGGGTGATGATAACGTTCTGTACCTCGACAGAGTTTGAGATGCATTTGTCAGAACTCATCTAATGGCACACTTAAGATTTGTGCACTTTATTATATGTAAATTTTACCTCAAAAGGCAAAAAGAGGCAAAGGACTTTGAGTAGACATTTCTCCAAAAAAGACACACAAATGGCCAAAAGGCACATGAGAAGGTGCTCAACATCAGTAATCATTAGGGAAATACACATCAACACCACAGTGAGATACCACCTGCTATAGTTTGACTTGTTTGACACTTCCAAATCTCATGTTGAAATTTGACCCCTCCAAATGTTGTGTTGAAATTTAACCCTCAGTGTGTGGTAGGGCTTAATGAGAGGTGTTTGGGTCAGGGGGGCAGATTCCTGATAAATAGATTAATTCCCTAGGCACAGGGATGAGTGAGTTCTCACTCTATTAGTTCCCATGAGAGCTGTTGTTCAAAAAAGGCTGACACCTCCCCCCATTCCTCTTTCCTCCTCTCTGGCCATGTGATCTCTGTACACACGGGCTCTCTTCGTCTTCTGCCATGAATGGAAGCAGCCTGAAGCTCTCACCAGAAGCAGATGCTGGTACCATATTTCTTGTGCAGCCTTCATAACCATGAACCAATAAACCTCTTTTCTTTATAAATTACCCAGTCTGTGAAGGCTAAAGCAGCTCCACCTTGGATGCTAATCTGCCATGACTTCTCATTGACCCCAGTTCTGGGAATACCTCTAAGATATCTATTTTCACATATTTACCATAAACTCTGTCCTTAGGCAAATTCCTTATGGTATATAAGCCCTGGGTCTGGGGGATAACAGTGTGGGGATCCACCATCTTGTCTTATGGCTGCCGAAACATGGCTTCTGTTGATATATCTGTTAAATATTGTGTTCTATGCAATTGGATTTGTCAGCTTCTTTCTTTGGTCTTTCATCTTCCTTGGCCTTTGGGGGTAGGTTTGCATAGACCTGTTCATCATGGAACACAGCCTCAGATACTCCTTTCTAGTAACATAAAAATGTACTAAGACACCACCTCACATCCATTAGGATGGCTAGTATGAAAAAAAATATGTTGGGAAGAAGTGTAAAAATTTAAACTCGTGCATTACTGGTGGTAATGTAAAATTGTGCATTCATTGTGGAAAACAGTATGGAAGTTCCTCAAAAAAATAGAAATAGAATTATCATATCATCCAGCAATTCCACTTCTGCGTATATACCCAAAAATTAAAAACAGAGACTTCAACAGATACTTGTACACCCATGTCCATAGAAGCATTATTCACAATAGCCAAAAGGTGGAAGCAACCCTGTGGCCAATGACAGATCAATGGATAAACAAAGTGTAATATATACATACAATGGAATATTATTTAGCCTTAAAAAGGAAGGGAATTCTGACACATGCTACAACATGAATGAACCTGGAGCGCATACAAAGTGAAATAAGCCAATCACAAAAGGACAAACACTGTATTATTCCATTTATATGAAGTATGTAGAGTAGTCAAATTCGGAGACAAAAAAGTAAAATGGTGGTTTCCAGGGGCTAGGAAGAGAGGGGAATGAGGGAGTTATTGTTTAATGAATACGGAGCTTCAGTTTTGCAAGATGAAAGAGTTATAGAGATGGATGGTGGTGATGTTTGCACAGCAATGCGAATGTTTTTAATGCTACTGAACTGTACACTTGAAAATGGTTAGGATAGTAAGTTTGGTATTATGTCTGTTTGGCCATAATTAAATTTTTTTAATTTTGACAAGGAATAACAGAAATGCCAACAAATATTGGACTCTAGTTAATGATGGGCATGCTAAAATGAGTAGAGGTAAAGCATATTTATGTCTGCAACTTTGCAATGCATAAAAAGATACAATGGATGGATAGATAGATGGTTGAACTGATGGCTAGATACATGATAAAGCCTGCACAATAAGCCGTAAAATTTAGAATTTAGGTGGAGAATGTATGTGTGATCACTCCACGATTTTAATTTTTCAGTGGGTTTGAATTTTTTCATAATAAAATGTTGGAAAACAAATCAGCACTTAAGTAGGACAAATATCTTGTGAACCTGTGCAATGCTTTCACTCACCCACTCACTCAATCATTCAATGAACTTTTATTGCATTTCTACCATATGTCACTATGCTGAGCTCTGGCAATGCAAAAACGTAGAAAACAGCATCTCTGTCCCTTCTAATGAAGCCAAAACAGATGTCTGAAGGAAACATCCCTAGACATAGGGAATGCAGAAATATTATTTTCCCTAAAAATTTACTGCAACCCTTTGTGCTCATACCTGAGACTGCCTAATCAGTGGCCCCAAAGCATGCTGGGCTGACCCCCATAGCCTCTCTCCCTTCTCTGTCTCCCCTAGCCTAGCCCATCCTTCAAAGCTCTGTTCTATTTCTACCACCACCAAATAGCCTTCTGAGTCTGTTCTGCCCAGCAAGTTCTGGCTTCCTCTTCAGGGTCTCATCACGGATTTTTACTAAGTTGAGAGGGGCCAGGCTAGGGCTTGGAGTGGGAGTCCAAGACTTTGGACAAATATGAGTACAAGCATCTGGCTCTGTTAGGTATCAGAGGCTGTCTGCAGATGGTAGAGGCTTCAGGAAAGCAGAAACCCAAAGTAACCATAGTTTACATGGATTTGCATTATATACATTATAAATAGCAGTATAAAAAATGTAAAGTCTTAATTTATGTACAAGACATAATAATTCAACCTGTTACATTGAAAAGCCTGTCTAGAATCAGGTAGTATTTCTGAGCTGCAGACTGAGTTGAAAGGTGGGTTTATGCTGCTGGCACCCAGAGGAACCACTCCAGCCATGGAACAGAGTTACCATCACGCTTTGGAAGGATGTCTCTGGGATTATGTAAATCTTGACTTATTCCAAGTCTTCAGGAATGCATGGCTCCTGTAACATGCAGCCTCCGCGTAGTCTGGATGCAGAGCACTGAAGAGTGTGGCTGAGGTAAATGTATGCCAAGAGATCCTGGGGTTGGCAGAGAGAGGACATGTGAAAGGATACCAGGGGTGACAGCACAGGCGCTCTTGTCCCCAAGACAAGGGGACATAGTGGGGCAGTGCGTCTGTCTGTGCACTCACTGCCCACGTCTGGTTCTTCGAGGAGGCTTTGGGCTGGTGTGAGTCATAGATGTGGAGGCATCCCTGTCACCTCCCACCCCCACATTTGCTCCATCCCTGGGTTCTATCCATGCAGCCTCTTCAGTCTCTCCCAGTTTGCCATTTTTTTCCCTTTCCACCATCTCTACCCCGGTCCAAGCCCTCATCACTCTCCCAGGAACAACTGCATTGTTAATTACCCTGGTACCTGGACAACTAGTATCCCTGGTCCTACTCTTTCCCCCACCCATCCTCTACACCACAGGCAGAGTGGCCTTCATAAAACGCAAATCTGATCATGTCGACCTCCATTAAAACCGCTGGTGGGTGACAAGAAGCCTCCCAGATCCTGCAGCCCCTATCCACTCCCTCGCCCGCTCCCAGCACCCCACTTCCCCAGCTTCACTCAATCTACCCCAGCTCTTTCAGCCCCTTATTCCTGTCATCCCAAGAAATCATCTGGACACATGCTGGTCCCTCTGCCAGGAACACTCTTCCCTCCCCTCTTCACCCAGTAAACTTTTATTCATCCTTCAGACCTCAGGTCCACATCATTGGCTCAGGAAATTTTCTGAGCCCCTATCCCTGCTATTTTAACTTCACACTGTCGAGAGGCCCTTCACTTGGGCCTCTCACACTGACCACTCTTCATCCTCTGGTGGAATTTTTTCCTTCACATTTGTGTCCCCACAAGGCTGCAGATTCCTGGAGGCAGGGGGTGGGTTTGGCTCACCACTATCTCTCCATTCTCTGCTCCAACAGCTGGCTTAGGCTGGAGACTCATTTAGTGTTAATTGAAGGAAGGAGCAAGAGAGGGAAGAAGAGAAGGATGAGGGGTGGCTGCCATGAGCACGCACCCAGCAGCATGCCTAGCACAGGGAGCACAGGTGGTCAAGGGCCCTGCTGCTGTGCTGAGCGGCCTAGCTCCACACTGGCATGGAGCCTGCCTGGTGCTGCTGCTCCCAACCAATGACCCAGCACAGCAGGGATACTGAGGCAGTCCTGTTTCTGGGAGACATGGGACTTCTTGGATTGCAACTTTGGCTCAAGGGCTCTGTAACGGCCTTGCCAAACCTTCTTTAGGTGACACAGCAGTCTAGGGCATGCAGCAGTCTAGTCTCCCTTCCCTCTCTCTACTTGGGCAGACTTGCATTGCCATTTGACTCTGGTACTCTCCAAGCCTTGCCTAGCTCCTCCCCTGTTTTCTCTGGCATGGGCATTTCTCCTAAGAAAATCCTTGAAAGTTGGACCCACCTTGGCATCTACTTCTCAAGGGCTCCAATTCACATAGAGGAAATGAATGAATGAACGAGCCAGCACTGGCTTGGCCCAAAGTGACATCCTGATTGTCCAGCGACACCTTCTAGGTGGCTGATGTACGTTGCTGTTTGCATTTTCATTACTTTAGTGTCTTGCCTCCATAGTTAGCTGCCTGAAGGGTGAAGGAATGGTCAGTGTGCTTCATGTAATTTGTTCCTATCCTTCCCCAGGACAGGTAAGCAGCCTTTCACACAGAGGAAGCAAAGTCCCAGCCACTATTTTAAAAAATGGAAACAGACCGGGCATGGTGGCTCATCCCTGTAATCCTAGCACTGTGGGAAGCCAAAGTGGGAGGATAGCTTAAAGCCAGAAGTTTGAGATGAGTGTGGGCAACAGAGCAAAGCTCTGTCTCTACAAAAAATAATAAAATAAAATAAAAATTAGCTAGTTATGTTGGTGCATACCTGTAGTCCCAGATAGTGGGGAGACTGAGGTGGGAGGATGCTTCAGGCTGGGAGTTCAGAGGCTGCAGTGAGCTATGATTACTGCACTTCAGCCTGGTGACAGAGCAAGACCTGTCTCTAAAAAAATGAAACATAAAAAAATGGAAACAGAATCAAACAGAAGAGGGCAGAACAGAGTGCAACTGTCAGGATATATTACACAAAGTAGGAGTTGGTTTTGTGTCCTGAGTGCTTTGTGTCAGTTTTTTACATATAGATGTGTTTGTATCAGCTCATAGGGTGAAACGTGTTTCTGACTGTGGGTCATGTTCAAAAATGTTTGGAAAGCTCTGATCTAGTGGGATAATCTAGTTCAGCATTTCTTCAGGATGCATTTGTCAGCTGAAGTATGCCTTTTAAAAGGGATTTCCTCATGCAATTGCAGGATAACCCTGAGTGAGTGATTCTCATGGAAGGAAATCTCCTTAGTACAACACAGTCTGCCTGGAGACACACAAGGAATTTAGAGTAGCAAAGTCTCTGTCTGCATTATCAAATCTAGCGAACAAATAGTTTTTCAAACACATGTGAGAACTAAATGCCGCCCTTTTATGTTTAACCGCCCGGGAGCACCTATGACTCTTTCCCTAGACATGACCGTGGTGAGACATGGCCCAGGCTCAGTGTATTTCTCACTACGCTGTTCTTGTTGGTGTGACAGTGGTGATAGGGAGGTGGCAGGACACCTCTTTGGTGTCTGGCCAAGCCTCTTGGTGGCTGCACACCTCCCACTCAGACGATGATACACTCAGAGGTCCACTGCCATGGCATGTGAACACCAAATAGCTTTTTTCCATTATGCCCCAGTAGACCTCCAGGATGCATTTACACTCTCTCTTCTGGCCCTTCTGTGACAAGTGCATGCATGTGCAAGACTGCAGCCAGTCACAGGCCTAACTCCTGAATCATGAAGAGAGGGAAGTTAAGTGGCACACTGGGGACTGGGTTTGGGACCTGGCTCTCATTCATTCTTGGAAAAACGGAGTGAAATAGGATGGTCTGGAATCAAAGAAAGTGCTAACAGCGTAACAGAACCCTGCTCCTCTTCTATAATTGGCAAGGAAGTTGGTCTGCCCTAGAGGACAATATGAGTCAGGAGGTCTAGGTTCTAAACTGTGTCCTGGTTCTGTGACCAGGGGAGCCCCTGGGCCTTATAGGTAAAATCAGGGAGTTGATTTAAGCGATCATACTGACATAGAGCAGTAGAGGTGAAAGGGACCTGAGAAGGCTTTTGGTTCATGCCTTTGGTTGAACAGGTGAATAAACTGAAGCCCAGAGAGGCCAAGAGACTTGTATTAGGCCATGACACAGATACCTGGCCCCTATTCCAGGCCATCCCCATCTGACCGGGCTGTCTTCCCATCGCAGCGTTTTCCAGCACATAAAATAATGACAGCAGAGGGGCCTCCAGGATAGGCAGCTCATGTTAGTGATTCTTATATGGTCTCTAAAAACAGAAAACAGTTACAGAAATGTAATTGACAACAGCATTTGCATACCATGAAATTTCTAAGTGCTTGAAAAATCTTATTAGCTTAATACAAATACATGAAGCTTTTCCCTGGTTTCCCTTGGCAAATCATTTCCTTAATTCCAAACAAATGGCCTTTACATTATTGGGTGTTTGTCCAATTTCTTAATTAACCAAGACTCTTATGTGCAGTAGATAGAAATCCAATGATACCAGTTTGAGAAAGAAGGGAAAATGTATGGCTCACGTAAGTGGAAGTCCGTTCACAATTGGATTCAGAACCTTAAGTGAGATTGTCAAGACTGTAGTTCATTCTCTCTCTCTTGCTGTCATGGGCTCCTCTAAACTCTACACATCTCTGCGTTGTTGTGGCCACATTTTCTCCTTCTAAAGATACGCTTTCTCCACATAGTGGCGAAGATGTTTGCCAATAGCCCATTTCCAGCTGTATCACCAAAAATAATACTACCTCTTTTTCTCTATCTCTAAATAAAAAATTCTGGGGAAGAAACCTGATTGTTTCTGGTAGGGCCACCTAGACTAAACACTAGGACCAGGTGATTGGATTATTAGGAGTAGCTGGGTCTAGATCATGTGCCCACACCTATGGCCAGGATATCTATCTCTTAGTATCAATAATGTCCCAGAATGTCACGATTAAGCTTGGGAAAAGCACTCCCCAAACCAAAATGTAGAGCCAATTGTAAATGGTAAAAATTAACTAGGAAAGCGGAGATTGAGAGAAACAAGTGGTCTGCCTAAATTCCAGAAATGAGACCACTGACTAGGGCAAATATTTACATGTCTACACCTTGTTCACAGGTGTGTATTTGCAAAAAATAACACAACCCCTTTCACACAGCTACCTTTCAGCTGGAAGTGACCAAGCTACATAATTCTGACAAATGAAACGTAAGTGCTTGTTTACTCTGTGGTTTTTGGGCAAGCATATCCTTCCATGATATGCATGTTGTCTCTTCCCTCCTCCTTCTCTCCAATGGAAGATCATTGTGATACTTGGTGTTGCAGCAACCATCTTGCAACCATTAGGGAAAGGCCCATAGCATCTTGAGCTGCAAACCAGGGCCAACAGCTGTTGTCTTCAGACTTTCGGTATGTAAAAAAAACTTCTCTATTTGTTTAAACCACTAAGATCAGGTTATCTTGTACTGGCAGCCAAAATATTCCTAAATGATATGGTGGATAAATCAGATTCATTTGTACTCAGAAATAAAATCTCAAAAGTCATAGAAGCTGATACAGTTCTCTATCTCTCTCTGTGTTATTATCAGAGTTTTCAGTTATCCATCATTTCAAACGTTGGGGAAGATGAAGAAGACACAATTCTTTTACCCAGAGGAAGCTTACAATTAAATAGAGCTTAAAATTTAGGCCAATGTTGAACAAAGAATTCCTTCTCATGTTTAATTCCCCAATGTTTCAATTAAGCCCATTTGCTTTTTGTTTCATCCTCAGTAGAGCTCAGGAATGGCTAGTTACCATCTTTTTTTTTTTTTAATAGGGAAGATGACTTAATTAAAATACTTTTCCATCTCTGTTGTGTGTGTGTCTATGCGTGTATTTCAGTTTGTTTTTCCTGGTTAATTAGCACCAATTTCTTTGACTCTTTTCATAGATTTTATTTTTCAAACCTCTAATCTTCATTTAAGATTATATCAAACAAAATCTATACATAGAGTTTTTAAAACTTCTGTGGTCACTAAAGCCCTCTGGCCTAATGGAGAACAAAATTGTGATGACTTTTTAGCCTGCTTTCAAATCCTCCAGCCCCAAAGCTGGAGCCAGCTGCCTTTCCTGGGTGATTGAGTCTTCAGCTGCATGACTCTTGCTCTAAATTCTGGAATCAAGATTGTCCTTGGGCAGAGGAATCTGATGCAATGTAGGTTCAGGGATGTTGAGCTCTGAATGGAGTCACTGTGCCTACCATGATCATTTTAACCTTGCTGTTCTAGTTCACCAGTGACTGAATTCCTCACATCGTCTTTCCTTTGTTTGGGATATTTTTCCTGTCTGGTCTTATCCCACTTCTAGTAATCACTTTCCGATTTTCCTGTGACGTTGCTTCTCCTTTCCACTTTTGGAGTGAGCTGATTGACAAAACAGAAAGGCCAGCTACAGTTGGTGTCCACCTTAATCTTTGGGGTTCCAGTGAAATTAACTCCCTCCTTACTCCAAAGGTGGGCATGTGAACCAGGCCTGGCCCATCAGAGCATCACATCACCTTAGCCACAGTGATTGGTTCAGAGATGGCCATATGATCAAGTCAGGCTAATCAGGCCTATGACACTCAATGATGGAACTTTTGTAAGCTTGATTAGGAAAGGAAAGCCCTTTTCTCATGGGTATGCGCAGGAGAGAATATAAGCCTGGCATTATTGGCAGTCATCTTTCCACCAAAAAGGGACATACCTCCTAAGAATAAAGTCCACAAAAAGAACTAATAGAAGAAGAGCTGTTAGAGAGAGAAAGAGAAAGTGCTAGACCTTGGAGATGCTCTTTGAGCCCTGGATCCAATCTGGGTCAGCACTGTCCATTGACTTTCTCATTTCATGAACCAATATATTTCCTTTTTTGCTCGTGGCAATAAGTAGACTTCCTGCCCTAAACCCCAAGTGTCTTGTGACTGGGTCCCCAAATCCTGTTTGGATTAGACACCTTAGATGCACACACCTTCTGCTCAATCCTTCACCATCTCCCATCCTAAGGACTAATTCCCTGGACTCACCTTGAAACTCAGGTCCTTACCTGCTAGTCTCTATAAAACAAGCCTTGAATGTGCCCCCATATCTTAATGTAGCTGAGGCTGTTGCAGTCCCAATGAGATCTCTGGCGATCTTTTTATTAACTGCTATTAAAGGCTCACAGAACAAGCCTTGTCTGGGAAATGCCTTTAAGCAAGAGGAGTTGCCTGTCTACGAGATACCTGGGAGTTACAACCCTTCCCCTGGGGCTTCCCTAAGCTAAGGTTGACTGATATGTGTGTACAAAAGCCCCACTTTTTTGCCTCAAGGAGGGACAAATGCTGCAGACAATGTGAGATGCGGTGCTGCCTACAAGATCAGGTTGAAGCTGGACTTCACCTGAAGCTACATCCTCGCTTAGCTTCTCCCTCTTCCTTAACTCACAAAAGAACCCCTATTTCAACCTCTGCTTCTAGGGAACCCAACCTGTGGCAAAATGTAATTTCTAAAGATGGCAACCATAATACCTCCCATTCCACAGGCCCCTCTTACAGGGTGAGTCCTCTCATTAGGGCAGAGGTGTCTATGTTCCCTTTCCTAGAATCTGGGTCGGTTTGTGACTGTTTTGACCAACAGAGTATGATGAATGTGATGCTCTGTGACTCTGAAGCCGGTCATAATAGGCAGTGGAGCTTCTGCCTTGTTCATGGAAATATCTGCTATGGAGCCTTCAGCTTCTGTGTGAGTGAGTGCTCAAATTAGTCCATGTAGAGACTACCTGGGAAGAGAAAGAGACAGAGGGGAGAGGGGATGGGGAGAGGGGAGAGGGGAGAGAGGAGAGGAGAGAGGAGGAGAGAGGAGAAAGGAGAGAGAAGAGAGAGAGAAGAGAGAGAGAAGATGATGCCCAGCCAGCTGCTCCAGCTTCAAGGTCCCGCTCCAGCCATCTGACTATAGCCACATGAGAGACCTTGAGCCAAAACCACCCAGCTAGCCCTTCCTGAATCCCTGATGCACAGAAACCCAGAAACTTCTTCAATGGTTATTATTTTAAGTCAATACATTTAGGCATGATTCACTGTTCAGTGATAAAAATCTGGAACACGACATGAGACACTAATCCTCAGCCTTTATGAAATATATGTGTTTGACCTGATTTTCCCTGGTCCTATTTGGCAGCTCAGAAAGCCAAGTCTTGACAACAGCTGTTGATAGTCCTGTTGATGAACACATGTGGGAAAGTGTGGCTTTCCAGTTTTCCACCATCAGGAAATGGGACAACATGGGCACTTGTGGGTTATCATTGTCATTGCACCTATACCCAAGAGGGCTTATGTGCCAGGAATATATGGCACTCCACTTGCTGTGTGGTCAGGCAAATGAGTCAGAGGCTGTATTTTTCCCTCCTGAACAGATTTTACTTGTAATATTCATAACACTTTCTGGGAAATTCCCAGATGTCAGGGTTTGAAAATCCTGAAGCAGCTGCTAATTGTGCCTTGGTTTTGTTTAAGTAAAAATGCTAATGAAGGTTTCTTCTAAGTGTCATAATGAGAACCAAAAATAGGAACTCAAAGCTGAGGTAAACTAGTGGTTCTCAACAAGTAGCAGGAATACTTTTGTTATTGTCCCTTTGTGGGCCACAGGGCTCTCTCTCCAAATGATCTGAGGGTTGATGAGTCTTAATATACATCCCATAAAGTGAATGCATGTTTGTACGTGTGTGTGTTTGTGTCTTATAAGGCTTAGAGTCATTTTCTTACATATTTCAACCAATATTTTTAAAACCAAAAATGAGCATCAAAAAACTATGGCCCCCTTTAAAAAAAAAAAGATATAGTCACAAAATAGGTGCTTACCCAAAAAAACAGCACCTGATATCTTTGACTGAGTTTTGTTTCATAGCGGGGACAAATAGGAATGGCAGGAAAGAGGGGCGGGGAGATTTCTGGAGGTTTTTGCTTTAGATTACTAACTTTACACTTAAGAAAACAATCTGTATGTCATTCTGAAAATTCACTGTTTTTTCTTATATTTCTGTAGAGCCAGTGACTGAGCAGTATGAAGTCTGGGCAGGGTGGAGGGAATCAAGCTTATGAGAAGGTTCTGTGTGAAGAAACTGTTTTTGATCCTGTTCTTACATTCCTTTGTTTCTGACTGTTCTTTTCTGCTTGCCTATTGCTGCATGATATAGCTTGGATGTTTTGTTTTCTCCAAATCTCATGTTGAAATGTGACCTCCAGTGTTGGAGGTGGGCCTAGAAGGAGGTGTTTGGGTTACAGGGGCTGATCTCTCATGAATGACTTGGTGCTCTCCTCATGATGATGAGTGAGTTCTCACTCTGTGAGGTCACATGAGACCTGGTTGTTTAAAGGAGGCTGTCACTTCCTCTCTCTCACTCCCACTCTCACCATGTGGCAGGCCTGCTCCCCCTTCACCTTCCGCCATGATTGAAAACTTCCTGAGGCCCTCACCAGAAGCAGATGCCAGTGCCATGCTTCCTGTACAGCCTTCAGAACCATGAGCCAAAATAAACCTCTTCTCTTTATAAAGTACCCAGCCTCAGGTACTTCTTTTATAGCAACACAAGAAGAGACTAACACACTGCATAACCAGTGACCATAAAACATACTGGCTTGAAGCAACACCAGTCATTTTGTTATTTCTTATAATTTTTGTGGGTCAGGATTTGGGCAAGGCTTGGCTGGGTGGCTCTGGGCTAGGTCTTTGACGAAGTTTAAGTCACTGAGGGGCTGGATCAGCCAAGAGCTGGCTTGGCAGTTCTCTCTCTCTTCATATAGTCTTGAGTCCTCTCCACGTGGTCTCTGTGTGGTCTAGTTTGGGCTTCCTCAAAAACATCGCGAGCTCTAAGC
Source organism: Hylobates moloch (assembly GCF_009828535.3). Taxonomy (NCBI): domain Eukaryota; kingdom Metazoa; phylum Chordata; class Mammalia; order Primates; family Hylobatidae; genus Hylobates; species Hylobates moloch. The sequence continues at coordinate 21,653,576 of NW_026652297.1, read as the reverse complement.
ACTTAGACTACTTACATGGTAGCTTAATATCTCATCAGTGAATTCTAGCCATCTAGGTGAAAAGTACATTACCTACTATCCACAGAAGTCACACAGCTTTACTTATGCTACATTCTACTGGTTACAAGTGTGTCACAAACTGCCCAGATGAAGGAGAGGAGAATTAGACTCTACCTTTTGATGGGAGAATGTCCACACTGCTTAAATCTGTTTTCTCAGCCTTTCCATCAATTCTGTTAGCTGGCCAAAAGCCTTTTTATAATTTTCTTTACAGGTTAAGGTGACCAGGGCCCATCTCTCTGGTATGCAATAAGAACCCTGACTGGCACACTCTTAATTGTTTAAATTGATATTTACTAATAGGCTTTTGCTTAGAGCCTCAAACTGGGGTTAGAGAGAATACAGGGAAGAGGTGGCTTTTAAAATCGGGGTTCTCTCCTTAAGAGTCAGGGTAATAACCCTGAGAGAAAAAGAGAGATGAAAACAAGGACTTGCCTTATTATATCTTGACCATGAAGGTCTTGTCCTGCATGATTTAATTAGCCATCTTTTCAAGGAGTGATAACACTTGTAAAATATAGATAATTCCTTAATAATAGCGTTAGCAAAGATGCTTGATACTAATTCCTGGAGAAGAAGGCAGATGTTTGAGCCTGGCCTATTGCCATCCAGCTGTTTCTCAGCCAAGGCTGGCTGCCAAAACCGGGATTTTAGGCCTGTTAAAAAGTCTCTCGTGCTCTTTACCCTGACTGCCAAGGCTGCCAGCCCGACTCTCGGTACTTGAGCCTGGAAACTCCAGGGCTGAGGGAAAAGGGCTCAGTGGTGATTGACAGAGAGCTCTATTCCAAAACTCCCATTTCAGCTGAGAGAAAGACCACTGACAATGGGAGGGAGGAAAGTGGGCTTGCAGCCACTGACATTTAAACCCTCTATATGCAACTCAGAAAGGGGTGGGGAGAGCAAAATGAGTCTTGAGGAGGGAAAGAGCAGGCTTTACTAGAAACATTGTTATTTCAATATATAAGCATCAGCTCCTGGTATAAATGGTATTAACTTCTTCGTCCATTCATTCAGTTCTTTGTTCATTTGTTCACTCATCATGTTATTTCATATTGATATTTCTCATTCTGGGAAATGGAGAAGTGACTAAATCAGAACCCTCATGTGGTTGGGGAAATAGAGGAATAAATGGCTACCATATAAGGCACTGCAGTTATATCTCAGTTAACACCACCTCTTGGAAGGAAGTCCCTTTATAGAAAGTTATATTTGGTGGGTAGGTGGGGTGGATGGGGGAGTAGTGGTGGGAAGCAGATATCTTGAGAAGCTATTCTCACACCTTAGAACCTGAACTACGTGCTAACAGTTAAGGGGGAAATAACTCTAAGTAGTTTCCATCTATACAGCATGGCGGGGGTGGGAAGAGGTCCTTCTGCTTGTCTGCTAATCATAAGTGTCAACCTTCATTGTCTAATCTTGTCCCTCATCTCAAACACACACATTTATCTCACAGTAGAGATTCAGATGTCCTAGGAAGAAAGCATACCTTATGTTTCTGTAACATTTCAGAGGCTGAAAGAGGCAGTAGAGGCTTATTCCCAGGCCATTTCAGAATGGGTCTCAGCTCCCCTGGAGTTATGCATGAGTTCTGCAGGGCTCATATCACACCAAGGCATGAGCACGATTGAGTGTGCCTGGTCTGCGTCATCAACATTCAGGACAGCATCCACAGGACATCTTTGCATCCTCAGGCTGCCTGTCGTCTGATACCGCTCTCTGCTGTGCTATCCCTGGGGTCTGTCACAAGGCTCTGTCTCTCAGCTGACTCCCTTGCTCCTCGCAGGACATGAGAGCATTGTGCTGCTTTAGCGCCTTCACTGACTACAGAAATCTTTGTGGGACTGTTTGCAGCCCTTTGTCACTTCTGTGCCTCCCCACCCCACCCCCCGCCCCCGCCCACCCAGTGCCCAGGATTGATTCTATCTCTTCCACTGTGTGTCAGGGGCCAGGGAACCGGAGACTCCCTCCGGCCCATCTGTTCAGTTGCTGTGGTCACTAGGAACTCTGCCTCCTGATTCCTCTGTTGGGAAGATTGTGGGTTTCTGCCCAAGTGTTGGCTTCCCTATGGGGCACTCTCTGAGGTCTGCCCTTAGGTGAAAGCAGCTGTAAAAAAAAAATGCAAAATCCACCCCTTGATGTTTCCAAGTGTTGCCTCCCTCCTAGTACCTGCCTATTTGTAGTTGTCCACCACTGCCTTCACAGTTGGGTTTTAGATTTTGTCCAGAGTTCATCTGTAGGACAGTTGGTTCGATATACTTTACTCTGTTATGCCAGAGTGGCATTTGCTGTCCTTCCTTTTGAATAAATGGTAGGGGCAGGATATTGGCTCATCTTGCCTCAGGGGTTTACAGTGTCCACCCCCTCCTGCTTCCCTTCATGCTCCTTTCTCCCTCCCTGCAGTCTGGGGATGTGTTATGCTCTCCAAGAGGTTGGGAAACATTTTTCTGGCACTTTAAGATTTTTTTCTTCTAAATTCTGAGTCCCTTGGACATTTGAAACTCAAACATCCAAGCATTTGAGACCTTAAAGACTTTTCTGCTGAAACAACCATGCCCTGAGATATGGATGCCATATAGTTTAGCTGGTTCTCAAATTGAAGAAAAGGAGAGAGATAACAGAAAATAATAGGAAACATTGGGATTGTAAAGACCATCAATTAATATTTCAATAAAAATATTCCTCAAGATCAAGCATAATGACTATCTTGAGTGATCTGGCTTCTGGTTTAGCATGAGTGAGATAGAGTGCATCTGATATTTCAATCAACAGTTACAATTATGTAAGCCCACTTATTCATTTATTTATTTATGCATGTTTTATTCATTCAACAAACATTTAGAGAGTGCCTGTTATCTGTCAGACTCTGTTTTAGGTACTAATTATGGAATGAAAAGTTTTGCTTATTAAAGAGGTTTCAGGTATCAGCAAACATTAAGGAAGGAGACATAAGGTAGCCTGGAGTTAAATTCCTCCTACTCCTTGGAGCAAACTCAAAGTTATACTGATTCTTTTATTTTTAGGTGGCTTAGAAGAGTGAAGAAAGCACAAAATTTAGACTCATAAAGTTCAAGTGAAGTCCCGGTTTACCATTTATTAAAGATATCACCTTGGGCAAGTCTCTCAATTCCTCTAGGCTATAGTTTCATTTTCATGCAGTAAATAACTGCCAAGTGCTACTAGTCTGAAAGCTTTTTGCGGTTGGGAAGAGTGTCTGTTTATTCCCTGCTGTATCCCCTATTCCTAGCACACAGTGAGGGCACAGAATAGATCCTAAATAAATACTCCTTAAATGAATGAGTGAATAACAGCTCTTTATAGTTTTTTTGATAATGGGCTTCTCTAACTGGAAACCTTGGGAATTATTATGATTCCAGGTTAATGTGGGAAATGTTTCTCTAATTGAATCTTCTCCTTTGGCCTTCCAGCATCTAGGTATGCTCATAATGCCTTTAAGAACATTCAATGGATTCTAGTCAGGTGTATCAGTCAGTATAGGCTGGGTTATGCTGCAGAAACAGACAACTTGTAATTTCAATGGCTTAAAAACAAGTCATTTCTTGTTCATGTTATGTAAAGAGTACAGGTCAGATGGGGGCTCGGCTTCTCACAATCACTCAGGGATCTAGACAGACGAGCAGCCATCATATGGAAGGTTGCCAGTGGCCTCGCTAGAAGGAAGAGAAAGCCCTGAATGGTCTTGTCCTAACAGTTGATTAATTGTTAAGGAAGTGATGCATTTTGCTTCTGCTCACAATTCATTAGCCAGAACTAATTACAGCCCCTCCCAACTACAGGAGCCAGGAACAGCCGTTACTGTGGGGCCAGAAGGGGAGGACTAGGAATATTCGAGGAATAGCATTGATGATCACCACAGTGCTACCTTGTAAGGGGGATACTGAACTGGTCCCTTCGGGTTCTTCTACGTACAGGTATGATGGGAAGTAGGTGGGAGCATCTTTTCATACCATTAGATCTTCTCAGGGTCCAGGGCCCTGCTGTCCATCTCAAGAGCTTACCAGCACTCTAGGCTATTAAATGAGGGTTGAACTCGTGGAATAGGAGTTAGCCTCTCTGGATGATCCATGGGTTGTGCTCTGGCTGCTGTTGATGGGAGTTCATTGTCCAGCGTCAATGGGAAGGATGAACAGCATGTTTCCTTCCTCTACTGAAGGTCTATAATGCTCTTCCTGCACAAATCCCAAGAGCTGAACAGCTGTCCACAGGGTTCCCAGATGCTATGGATGGATGATTTTCACTTGAGTGGAGGGTGGTGGGTTTCTCAATTCTGACTCTGGTCAGTCACTGTGTCCTACCAGTTGCTGCCATCAACATATTCCCTGTGCCTTTCCTTCCTTGCTTTTCTCCAGTCCTGAAGCTTTTATTGATTCTTTGAAGGTATGTGTGTACAGGATGGTTGGTGGGTAGCAAAAGGAAAGGAGATATGCTGCGGGACACTGGTTCTGCCTGATTTCCTAGTTTTCCATGTATTTTCGTTTCAATGCCTGGACATTGACTTCCAAAACTCAAAAGCCAAGAATTTGACTTTTTTCTGGTGGAGTTACGATAACTCTCCTTTTGACAACGCTTCCGGCTGTCCAAATTGATGGGAAGAGAGTTGTACAGGAACAAGAAATACAAGTTGTACAGTGTAGCAAGAAATACAGTGAGGGTGGGGGAATGATGGTGGAAGGGAAATCAGATTAATATATCAAAATGTTATCCTGCCATTCATTTAATGATGATTTATTTTTATGATCTCCTTATTTTGACATCTGTGGAATGTATAGGCTCCTTATACACACACACACACACACACACACACAATTTCCCCCCTTATCTCTGGTAATAAAGTTCTCAAATGCAAGTCAACAAATGTGTCCCATGAATGGAATAACCAGTGAAGGAGTGTGGATGTGGATGGCTTTTGGTAAATTCAGACAATTCCTCAGGCTGAGTGAGGGAAACAAAGCTACAAATAGCAATGTGTTGCACACAGTATTCCTGAAATTCAGTCTCCAGTGGCTCTTTGCTCCGGAGAACAAATTTCATCTCAGCCACAGGAGGGCCCCTGCTCCCCTGAACTGCTTGACTCAGACTGGGAATTCAGAGGTAAAATGAGTGGGTTCAGGAGCAGAATAACAATAAACGTGGGTGGTTTTTTTTTTTTTTTTTTTTGTATGGGAGTGAATGGAACATTTGGCTATCATCCAACATTTCATCAAATTGGTGATGTCTGTGGGTGGCATTTTCAAAGTATTGTTTTGACTATACTTTGGACAAAAGTCCCTAGCCTTGGCTGATCAATGCATATGCAAAAAATGCCCTAACCAGCTCCCCGCCCCCACCCTAATTCACATCTCCACTGTACTGGGGAGTCAAAAGCAAGTTTTGGCACAAGTGTACTCTGCTTTAACGTGGCCAAGGGTGCCATGATCTTCCTAGGGGCACGCCTGTGCAGGCTGTGCTTGTCACCGTGAACAAAGGGCAGGGGGCTCCTCCAAAACCACTGGCTTGGGGCACAGAGCTCAGGCCTCTGCCACCGTGGCTCCTTACAGGCACGATTGTCACCCGATGCAGGGCCAGCTTCCTATAACCGTTTAGTACAGAGCAGCTGGCCAAACTGTGAGCTCACTGTGACTGCAAACCCACTTAAAATATTAACTGTGATGATAAAGATGAATAATTATTGCACCTCCAGGTCATAGATAAGTCTAGTTCTGTCTCCCACCAGCCCTGAAACTCTGCTGTTCAGCTGGCGAGTATAAGGTCTGGGTTTCGTGGTCCTGTAAATAAACAATTAGGACAATAGCTCTTCGGGTTCCAAAGCTTTTGTTTGATCTATTTCTGCTATGAATTGTGATTACTCTCTGCAGAGAGGGGGAATTGAATTAATTTGGGCTAATTTAGGAACAGGGTGGACCTAAGTGAAGTGAAATTGTGGGGATGGGGTCTGGTGGGAAGAAGGTGAGCAGAAGAGGTTAGCTGGGATTCTCCTTCCCTCCAAGCCTCAGCGTAGTTAGGATGCAGTGAAATTGCTCCGGCTGCTGGTACCCATGGTCTCAATCATCTCCAGAGTGGGGTGGTGCTGCTGAGGCCAAGAAAGAATTACTCCAGCGGGGGGCTCCTTTAACTGAGCTTTTACAAGAATTGTGCAGTCCGGCCACGGCAGCTTCTTACACTTGCCTAGGCTGGCTTAACTCTTCTTTCCACAGGGGGTGTGAGGAGATCCAGCTTCCCCATTAGCTTGGGACCTGCGTCTTATTGACTGTGAACACTCGGGACCCCAGTTCTGGGGCCATCTGTGACCTGTCATGCAGTAATAGCTTGGTTTTTCCCGTGTTCAGCTCCTCCCCGAGTACTTAGTGTTAAATCACAGGGGGAGGAAGTGTGAGCAGAGGAAAAACAGCACTATTACATGACCCCCGATGAGACCGCTGTGATAGAATTAAAAGCTGCCGCCCTAGGACATTCTAACAGATGACATTGCGAGGTTGCCAAGGTAACCCACTAGGATACAGTCCCAGCATCTTTGGGTTTGGGGCTGGGTAGGCAAGGTCAGTTAGAGGTGAGACCCAGCTGCCCAGGGTCTCTCCCATGGCTGGCCAGTCCACAGCAGTCAAGTGGAAAATCCAGGCAGCTCTCTACAGAACACAGGTGAATGCAACATTTGGCTCCTCATTAAATATTCCAGGTGAAAGAGAATTGGAACACTCTGGATAATTGCTGAATGCAGGTTAAGAAGAGCCTTAAAAGATCTGGATGCTATTGGCTCTTCCACTCATTCCACACATATTTACTGAACACCTGTTATGTGCCAGTAGGAAGCATAAGAATATCGAGAAGATCGGGAGTTCTAGAAAACCCTCAAAAATGCAGATCCAAGCAGGAAAAAAAGTCATTTAAGACATTTGCCCATGATTATTAGTACTTGGGAAAATATTGAGTGGAAGAAAATGGAAACAATCAGAATAGCATATTAACCTCAAGGACTGGTGTCTTAAAAAAAAAACAGCACAAAAAACACAACGGTGTGCAAAAGTTTTATAGAATGAAAATGATTTGCTTAAAAGAAATCAAGCACACTGCAACTAGGTTATGCTGCATTCCCCCACCCCCACCCTCCTTTTTCCTTTATCTTCTTTTGAATGCCTACCGGTTAACACCTATCAATTTTATTTTCTTTCTGTGGCCTAGGGACCAGCAAAGGATCAGAAAGATTTTGGATGGACCCTGACTTGCAGCAATTCAAGGCCTCAGGCAGATAGATAGCATGAAGACCCCTCCCTTTGGCTTCATAAATGGGTGTGCACAACCTCTGGTGATGCCCCTGAACAAATGTCCCCACGCACCTACTGTCTGAACCTGGACTTACGTGGTCACCTGGTCTTATTTTCTTTCATGTGGCAAGCTCAAGTGTAGGGGGGAAATGGGGGACATCGGGGATAGTGGTGATGAGTGTGACACCCGGAAAAGGTGGGGTGGAAAGGGAAAGGAGAAAAAAAATAAAAACAAAACAGTGGTGGGGGAGGGGGAGCAAAACAGAACTAGAAAGGCTATGGAAAGAGAAAATAAGGAAGAAAATCTCTGAGAAGCTGTGGTAACAGGAAGTCCCTGAAAACAAAACAGTGCTTCCTTACTTGCCGGAGAAGTGTTATTAGTACCAGAAGGACCTCATCGAAACGCTGCTGGGCCCCTAAACCAGCCCTCCACCCTGTGAGCTCCAATGCTTGACTTTGCCCACACAGGGCCTTCTTTGCTCAATTAGAAAACGGAGATAATTAGATTATCTCACCCTTCCTGTTCTAGCCCCCTTATAATAATGATAATAGCGAAGTTATAGAGTGGTTCCTAAACACTTTACATATAATAACCCATGAAGAAGTGCTATGTGACAAATAGGCCCAGAGCAGTTAAGTCACTTACCCAAAGTCACACAGCCAGTAAGTACTAAAGCCGGGAATCCAACCCTGATCATTTGACTTTAAAGTTCCCCCTCTTAACCCCTACACTGTAATTCTGCTTGGTTTAGTTTTAGGAAGAAAATATTTTCTAATGGCTCCTTGCCTCACATCTTCACTTTACTAATGCAGCCTGGTTTGCTGGTGCTTCACTCTTTATATAATTTTCTCCTTGGGTGCCTCAAGTTGCCACGCAAGATGATTCTCCAGATCTTCTCAAACCTCTGGACATCTTAAGTAGGTAGACAAAGGGATGGCAAGGGAGACAGTGGCATTACCCTTCCCTGAAGCACTAACTCGCAAGAGATAATATCAGCAGCACCTGAGATGTTTAGGGATGCTCCCACCTGTGGAATGGGGTCGAGAAATGGTCCTCTCTCAAGTCGGCCCCAACCCCACCCTCGGCCATCAGCACCTTGATGGCAGTCGCCCTTTCAGCATCCTGGCTCAAATCTTGAAGGATCCTTGTCTCCCAGGCGCTCTCCCGACAGCACACAACCTTGATTAGGAGGGGCTGGGAGGGAGGATCGATGAGCCCCTCACCCCTGGGTTCTTAAGCTGCCAGGGTCGCTTGCAGCTCGGCCGCGTGGAGGTGACCGGGCGGAACTCCGAGGGGGCGCTTTGAGAGCTGGGCGGGCCCACGGCTCCAGCGGCTGCTGTCAGGGGCCGCGAGGCTTTCCCTGAAGATGCAGCGCAGCATATTTTGCACATGAGTTCAGAGGAAGAGGAAGTGTAGCCGGCGGACGCGCGGCGGCGGCAGCGGGGGCGCGTCGGGGCTGGAGCCGGAGCGCGCCGGGCGCTGGGCGCAGCGAGCGAGAGCGCGGCGGCCGCGGGCTCCGGGGAGGGACAGACGCACCGATAGTCGGAGGGACAGACACACGACCACGCGGCGGCGCCGCCCCCGCCTCCACCCACCGGCCCCCAAGTCCTCCCCGCGCCGCCTCCTCTGTATGGCACAAACTTTCCTCCCGGGACGGAACACGCTGTCTCAGGGAACCCGCGCCCGCGCCTTCTCCTCCGCCGGTCCCATACGGTAGGTGGGGGCGCGACAGGGCTTGGGATGTCGACCCGCACAGGCCCCTCCGTTTGGCCCCGTGGACCGGGTCCCTGGCGGGTAGTGGGAACCCCGCGTGGCGCCTCCCTGCAGGTTGCTCTGTGCCGGGGCTCCGGAGCTGCCAGAGCAGCACCCCCTGACCCGCGTCGGATGGGGACCCGGGCTGATCCTTGGGACGCCTGGATCTTGGGCCAACTTTTTTTTGCGGGGAACGGGTGTAGGGGAGTCATTCCTGGAGCGATGTAGGGAGAGGCACTTCGGAGCAGCCTGTTGGGGGTCGTAGGCTCTGCAGGCTCAGAAGCGCCTAGGAAGGACGCGGAGGTGGGGGAGCTTGGAGGCTACAGGTGGGTCCAGGACACACTGCCGCTGGGGTCCTCGGAAAAGAACAGGAGGGAGCTGGTCGCGGAGTCCAGGTTTCAGGGGTGCGCGCGGCCTGGGTGGGGCAGGGTGGAGGCGGTGCCTGACTGCCCCTCTGCGTGTGCCCTGGGAGGTGGGTTTGCTCTGGGGACAGAGGTGCTGGACCTGTAGGAGCAGACATGCCGCGCGCTCCGAGGAAGCGCCGGAACCACTAGAAGCACAGGGACGCGGGTGCCGAGAGTCCCCAGCACTGAAAACGGGGATCTCCTCTTCTGTAAGGGATTTTCTTCCCTTGTCTTAACCCACTTCTCTAGACTCAAGGGACGCCAGGATGGATATGGGTCTGGGCGAGGAGGAGGTGGTTGTGTATTTCGGGAAGCCCCGTTGTCAGGCATGCGCACCCCACTCCTAGGCCAGGGCTGGTGCCCTTCACCTCCGGTGTCGCTGCCTTTGGCAGCAAGAACCGCGTGGAGGCCAAGGTTGTAGAACCAGGCGCACTCCCTGCTGTCTCTCTGTGCCTCTGTGCTTGCCCTCAGCTGCCCTGTGTGGTTGTGGGTGATCCCTAGGGACGCTGGGTGGTGTCAGTGAGTTTCTTTGGGGGCTTAAAACAAACAAACAAGAAGTACTTTTTTAAAAAAAGTCTGGCTCAATCTCCGTCAGTGGCCACCCCAGTTTCCAGCAACTCATGTGCTGGAACTCTTGTAGTCGGCACAGTTGTTTCAGGAGCTGAGTGCTCAATTTGACTAGGCATCTTCGAACCCCTGCCATCGTGTGTCATCTCAGGATAAGTAAGGCCTTGCCAGGAAGGAAGCCGGGTGTAATGTGAGCGACCTCTGGGCCTGTGGGTAGGGCCACCCTGCTCCCCCACCGCCCTCTGCTGCCGGGATTCCTAATTTGTACCTCTGAACAGCTGAATCCCAACGAAGTTCAAGTGACCCCAGATGTCACCAAACCCCAGAGAGGGGTTACGAAGCAAGCTGTTTGGGACTCTTTGGTGCGTGTGTCCTAACCTCAGTGAAATCACTCTAACCTCAGACTGAGCTCTGCATCCTCTTTTGCCTTCAGTGGGGTTTCTGGCCCGCCTGAGTAATTCAAAGCCCCAGAGCTGGCACGTCATCCTCTGGCTGCATTTGTGTATCAAGTCACTGGGTTGGTTTTTCTTTGTTTGCTTTTTGGCTGTATGGACATGGGGCAAATGGAAGTGGAGTGTTGTGCAGTTAGCTAGTAGATTTGGTACAGGAATTGAAAGATAATAAATTGAGAATACAAGTCCGTGAGTTCTTTTTCTCCCTCTTGAGCAGGAATTTTTGGCTTACATTCAAATAATTGCTTTGTCTGTAGGGAAACAAGCAGAAAATCTTTGGCATGAGTGATGTGAGTTCCTGTAAAGCTACTTATGTTCTTCCAGTCTTCTCTTTTCAGCAGAATTGAAACTATGTGGTCCCATGGCTTGGTGGGGCATGGGTGCTTTGCCAAATTTCTAACTTGGTGGACTAAGGAGAGGACACTGTGACTCTATCCCCATCCCATTTTTTAAGATATAAAAAGTTGCAAGAACAGTGACCCCCTAAATATACATGCCTAGAGTCTAATTCACATTTTGCCATCTTTGCTTGACTACACACCTCCCCCATCCACCCAGCCATCCCTATATCCATCCATAAGCCCAGCTGATGGTCTTATGCATTTTAAAGTAAATTACAGATGTTGGTACAGGTCATTCCTAAACATTTTAGTACACATTTTATTATTTAGACTTCAATATGTGCTTATGGTTTCCTTAAGGTAAAATTTATTTACATATAGTGAAATGTGCAAATCTGGAGAGTACCATTTGCATAATGTTTTGACAGATGCATGCACCTGTGTAACCCTAGTCCTTATCAAGACAGAGAATATTACTGTCACCCCAGCAAGTGCCTTCATCCTCGTTCTCAGTCATTCTCTGCCCTCACCCTCTCAGTGGCAACCACTGCCCTGTATCTCATCATAGGTGAGTTTGGCTTGTTCTTGAACTTCATGTAAATGGAATTCTACAATATTGTGTAAAGCTCACCATATTTTTGAGATTCATCCATGTCGTATCCGTGATTTGGCCTTTTTTTATTGCTGACTTATGTTCCGGAGTATGTCTGCTCCACAGTTGGTTTGTATATTCTGTTAATGGATACATGGATTATTCTAGTTTCTTTCTTTCTTTCTTTGGTTATTGTGAACAAAGCTGCCGTGAACATTTGTGCACAAGTCTCCGTAGGGACATGTGTTCTCATTTCTCATGGGTAAACACCTAGTAGTAAATTGCTGGGTCAAAAAGGAGATACAGGGAAACCTGATAAGAAACTGCCAGACGTTTTCCCAACATGGTTATACCATTTTACAGTCTCACCAGCAAAGAATACAAATATGAGATTCCAGATACTACAGCCCTGTCTTTCCTATCCTAAAGTCAAGAGCATGGTTTGACTAGTGTTCTTCTGGGGCCAGAGGGAATCTGAGGCAGTGGGGAACATGTTTTTATAGGTGGAGGGGCCATAGGAAGTCCCTGACTCTTCCTGAAAATGGGTTTAAACTTAAATCATTGCAGACGATCAGATGAATATTTTATTTTTAGAGATTTTCAGAGAAGGGAATTCCATAGGGGAATGTACCCTTGGTTGTGAAAGAGGATTGATTGAGTGCTTTCTATAAAAAGAAAAATAACCCCAAGCCCCACAGAATTTTACTAAGCTTCTGCCTAGAAACTCGCGGGGGATTTCTGGTCTATTGGTATGGTTGATATTAACTTGGTGGAGAGTCACCTTGGATTTCACCGGCTTGGACAGCCGGCTATTGAAAGGGGTTGTGTTTGTTTTGAGGGGTAGGTCGGATTTGGCTTAGTGAAGACTCGGAGAATGACTCTCTTGTGAAAGTGATTTGGCTTCTCAGTGAGCAACATGGCCTGTCAACACCCCTCTTATTGTCCTGACTGGGAAAATGGGCCTGTGCCCCTCGGGTCCCCTAATAACTTAGTCCCTCTCTCTGGTGCCAACAGCCAAAGCTTGCCTTGGCTGGTCTAGGAAACGGGAAGTGAACTTTTCTGTCTGAGTGGGACCCCAGGATGAATGTTTTGCATCTCATCAAAGTGTCCCAGGGCTGATCAAGCTTTGCAGGAGTCAGATGGCAGACAGCTCAGACTTGAGACATTGCACTGTGGTTGGGGACTGTTCCCTCCTCCTTAAAAGCCTAGCGCAGTGCCTGCCAGAGGGTAAGGGCACAGTAAACATCGGCTGAGTGATTTTGTGACTTGTGATACCCATCTGGGTGATTGCCTCTCTGGAGGTTGACGGTGGGTGTCAAGATGTCAGGGCCCCAGGATGTATTTTACTAGAGGGCACTTTACTATGGCTTGGAAAACACATTCAAAGGGTTTGGGCCTAGGAAAATTTTGTTCAGTGTAAACTTTCATTGTATTAACACTGTTCTCTTTATTACTGATTTTAATATTGTTGATAAAATACTAATAATTATAGCTGCCACTTGCTGAGTGCTTACCCTTTGCCAGGCACTGTTGTACACTTTGCACGCATTATCTGAATTTAATCCTCATGAGAGGCGAGTACTTATATTATCTTCATTTCAGCCCTGAGGAAACTGAAGCTTGCGAGGTTAACTTTCCCTAAGTTCATGTTTTCATTTTTCTAAGACCTTAAGGGGGAGACTGTGACATTCTGGTTTTTTGAAGGCAAAATCTGTCTACAATCACAGATTTCCAAATACACAAAGCCATATTATTATAGAAATGTAAATTAGATAATCAGAACAGCGTTACAGGAAATGATACACTGCAATCATTTTCTTTAGTTTTTTTTGTTGTTGTTTGTTTTCGTTTTGTCTTAAGCTTACTGAGTTTGGCACAGCCAGGGGCTTATACTAATTTTGATGATAATTTAAAATATTATTGGTTGATTAGGATTACAATTTTATTGAAGGAACAGAAACGTTGCCAGCTGAACTGTTCAATACAGTAGCCACTAGTTACATGTGGCTATTTACATTTAAATGTAATTAATTAAAATAAAAGAAAATTTAAAATTCAGTTCTTCAGTCTCACTCACCACATTTCAAGTGGCCCAGAGCCACATGTGGTTAGTGGCTACTGAATTGGATAGCACAGATAGTATTTTCATCATTGCTGAAAGTTCTGTTTGATAGTGCTGCCCTGTGGTGAGTGTTTCTTTTTTACCCTTCGGTTTAAGAATTGGTAACACACTTGGCTAGGGCTTATGCTATTTTTCACTGGCAAAGGGATAAATTTAGCCAGATGTTGCTTTTATGTTTACCTTTTAAAGGGGGGTGTGTATGTGTGTGTGTGGGTGCGTGTGATCTTTCCTCCCATTCACTTTCAGTTTTTGACATACATTTGAATCTCCCTTTTCTCCTGAGCCCCAAAGGGGCTTTCATTATTAGCATTGCATGTTTTATCAAGACACTTTCTCATAAAAAATTGGTACAGCAGGCAAGCGATAGCCACTGCTTGAACCCGGCTAATTCCTTGTTCTCCAAATAAGAATTCAGTTCAGCTTTTAAATATGCAATTGTGTGACTTACTCCCTACCTGGGCTGAATTCAGGAGGAAAAATCACTCTCAGTGGGTCAGATCCAAAGAGCTGGAAAATCAGGTCACATTTTGCACTGATGGCTACCTGCCAGGACTGAGATGGAGGAGACACCATTTGGGGTACTTGAAAGCTTCGTTTGGAGTTTTCCTGGATTTGACCTGCCTCCGGGGTGCAGGGAGTGATGGAGGAGGCTGGCAGCTTTGATGTCCCAGTTACATGGGACAGTGGGGGGCTGATACTGTGGCTGTCACCTCTGCTGTGGTGTACAGTACTTCAGAACCAGCCTCACAGAAGAGAGGAAGCCACTCCTCAGGTGTCTGCAAGCAGCGAGTCCAGCCAGAAGTGGGAAATCAACATAAGCTATGCTTGGCTCCGTTGTTTGATGCCAACAAACTCTTATGCTACTTTAAGATCCCGTATTGGAGGTTTCCACACTTCTTCAACCAGGAAGCCAGATGCACCTCACTGACAACTTTCTCTGGCATTTACACCTGAAATGTCTCATCGTGTTGTTCCATAGGAAGACCTCCTTGAGGGTTAGAATTTATTCTTTACGGGGGCCTATCAGCATTCATTTGTGTGCATGTGTGTGTGTATGTATGTGTGTATGTGTGTGTGTGTATGTGTATGTATGTGCGTTTGTGTGTGTGTGTATGTGCATGTATGTGTGTATGTGTGTGTATGTGTGTATGTGTGTATGTGTATGTATGTGTGTGCATGTGTGTGTTTGTGTGTACATATGTGTATGTATGTGTGTGTATGTATGTGTTTGTGTGCATGTGTGTGTGTGTGTGTGTGTGTGTGTGTGTATGTGTGTGTGTTTTGAAACTCCCTACTTTGCCTTTTACCCTTTGTCCTGAGGAATCCTTCAAGTTTTATGGAATAGAGCTAAAGTTCCTCAGATTTCGGGGAACCGTTGTAATAAATTTTACTCAGAAAGTTGGGTAAGAAGAGATTTGGTTAATCATAGACTCTGGTTAATGGAACCTGATCATATCATGTATTAGCAAGTTTTGGAAATATAAAGCACAAGAAATCAGGTTGTTTATTTAAACACTTCTTTAATTTAGAGAGGTCTTTTGGGATTTTCTAGTGTCTTATGGTACCTTATAAGTGCCCTTTTCAGTGTGGTATAATCATAACTATAGGCCAGAGTAGGTCAAAAGGTGTCTTCATAATGGGCAACAAGTAATCCCAGTAGAGTACTAAAATGGTTAATATTTATACTGCTCTTTCTATGTGTCTGAGCTCTTCTGAGCCTTGTTAAATAGTAACTCACCCTACCTTATTTAGTCCTCACCCTAGAAGTAGATATTGCAGTTGTCCCCATTTTACAGATGAGAAAACTGAGGTTAAATGGCTTCCTTGAGGTCACACAGGTAGGAAATAAGGGCAGCAGGGTTTGAACCTAGGCAGTCTGGTTCCAGAGCCTGTATGACCAACCCCTGTGCTGTACTGTTAAGAAAGTGAATTTGAGAGCCACAGATGGAATATTGCAAATGCCCTTTACCATCCTGTACCAGATAAGTGTCTTTCCTATTCCTGAAAGATGCTGCTAAATAGGTATTTATTGTGCATCTGTTATGGGCAGAGCATTGGAATAGCTGCTGTTGGGGATGAAGAAGACCTGCTTGCTGCCTTCCAGAAATTTACTGTCATGTAGGGAGATGAGGCATTACCAAGAGCTGTGCAGCTCTCCTCTGAACTCGGAATGGTACATCCAGCAGCCCACTGCATACCTCTGCTTGGATGGAGTTAACATGGCTAACTCCTGGCTTCTTCTACCCATCTCAGAAGATGACCACTCCAGCCTTGCAGGTGCTGGTGACCAACCCTAGAGGTGTCTTGGATGCCCTCTTTTGCTCATTCCCTTTTTCCAAATCATCAGTCAATCCTGTTTTCTACCTTCAAAACACATACAGAATTTGACCACTACTCACACCTCTACTTACTGTCATCTGGGTTCCCCGCTGTCATGGTCAGTCATGGCCAGAGTAATTGATGTCTTCCCTCAGCTCGAAACCTTCCAAAGGCTTCCAACTCAGTCAGGGTAAAGCTGAAGTGCTCACAGCCCGGCCAGGCCTACGCTCTGTTTCCCCAGCCATGTCTGACTTCACCCTGAGGTCCGGTCAGCCTCCCAGGGGCCCCACACCCCAGCTTGTTTGCACCTGCCACTGCCTTGCCTAGCCCACCCTCCGCCTTATCCCATGACTCGCTCTGTGGCCTTCCTCATCATTTTGCTTAAACGTCACCTTCTGGGTTTGTCCTTTCCCAATCCCCGTATTTAAAACATTGTACCTCCTCCTGTGATTGCTACCCCTCCCCCCGCACTGTTTTTTTTCTAGTTGGCATACTTTAAAAATGAGATTTCATGTATTATTATTTGTTTGTCTATTGCCTGTTTCTTGGCTTCTGAAGGTAAGGTCCACGAGGGCAGTCTTGTTCCTTTATGTTCCTTTATTGTGTGAATCTCTTTTGTTTTATTTTGGTATCACTAGCATTTAGAACAAGGCCTTGCATATAGTAAGTGCTCATTACTTATTTATCGGATGAGTCAGTGGCCTAGAGTGGCAATCCTGTTAGAGCTCAGCCTTGAAGGAGTGTGATGGTTAATTTTATGTCAGTTTTTCCTAGGCTATGGTGCCTAGTTTTTGGCCAAACACCAGTCTGGGTGTTGCTGTGAGTTATTTTTTAGGCATGATGAACTTTGAAATCAGAAGACTCGGAGTAAAGCAGATCACCCTCCATCATGTGGGTGGACCTCATCCATTGAGTTGAAAGCCTTAAGAAAAAACACTGAGATCCACAAGAAGGAATTCTGACTCCAGACCACCTTTGGATTCAAGATCGCAACATCAACTATTCTGTGGGTTTCCAGCCTTGTGGCCTGCCCTGAAGATTTTCAACTTGTCACCCCCCCAATTTCATGAGCCAATTCCTTATAATAAGTACCTCTATTTGTCTCTCTCTAGCTGGGAACACACACACACACACACACACACACACATCTGACTGGTTTTGTTTCTCTGGAGAACCCTGACTAATAGAGAAGATGAGAGGTACGGGAAAGGAATGTCAGGTGGAGGTCCACTGGAGGAAAAGGGTGGTGCCTGGAGAGTTCTGAGGGTGTACGAAAGATTGCAGTAGCTTAGCCTGACTTCACTCTAGGGTCAACTGTGAAAGGAAACAATGGGAGGTAGGACTGGAAAGGAGGGAGGATGGAGTGAGATTGAGGCTGAGGACTCCAAGCTGCACAGCAGATGTGATTATGCTCTTTGAGCCACTTGTGTGGTGTAAAATGGTTAATGTGGGAAAAGCTGGAGATAGGAATTAGACAGATGAGGGGGAGCCAGATTCCAGGAAAGCGTTGGTTGCTGTTGTGATGGCAGATTGGTTTGGAGAATAAAGTGGAGGAATGGATAGCATCCACCAGCTCTGGATGGGCCAATGTCAGCGTGAGGATGGTGGTGGGAGCAGGCTGATACTGGGGTTTTGGGCCTGGATGTTAGGAGGGCAGTGGTACTACCCAGAGACGAGAAATGCAGGAGAAAGAGCGGGCTTGTTGGGCAAGGTGCTGCATTCTGTGGGGCATATTCTTCCAGAAGTGCTGAGAAAGTCTCAGGTGAAGAGAGAAAGTTCCAGGTGGAGATGTTGAAACAGTTCTTGGAGATGTCTGCCTGGAGCTGGAGAGAAGACAGACAGGCTGGGAAGGGAACTGGGGAGCTCTTGCCTGGAGCAGGTCAAGTTAGGGCAAGAGAGGGAGTGTGAGTGCTAAGGGAGAGACAATAGCATGTAAGTAACTTTTTTGAGCATACATAATACTATGTATTGGTGGTTCCCAAATTTTGTGTTAAGATACCGCAAGGCACTGCAGCAAATGCACAGGGTGGCCAAGGGATATTCACATCTTTGAGGGAAATGCAGCAATACTTAACATCTGTCAGATACCATGCTAACCACTAGCTTGAGGCACTTCACAATATCAACATCTGACAGTACCACATTACTCTTGATGATGTCATATCTTTACAAGCTACATTTTGGGTAGTTGCTAAGAAAATCAGCGTGGAACTGGAAATGAGGGTGGTGGTGTTCAGTGTGGTTCCAAGTTTTGAGAAGTTGCTCAGTGTCCAACAGATGCACACATCCCATTAGTCAGTAATTGTGGTTAGTTAAGAATGAAAGAAAAAATATTTCTTCTTTCAGTTTATGTGTGCTGTTTTTTTGAAAGGCTACTGTTGTTAGGCTGTGAATAAGTGTTAAGTTGTTTGGACCTAACTACTTAATAAAAGGAATTATTGGGTATTTTTTTTTTTTTTTGGTTTAGGGCATGCCATTAAAAAATGCACAGAGAAACTAAGGGCACTGTGAACTGAGAAATCCTCAGAATCTCTGCCATATGTTGTTCAGGGTGTTATATATAGATTGTAAAAGAGTACATGCAGGGATAGAAAGATAGGGAGAAAGGGAATGGCATGAGGACTGTGTCCAAGATGTCTATTTATCCAAAAATAAAATATCTGGAGCAAATAAGGTAAAAATGTAAGCACTTGTTAAATCCAGGTGGTGGATCCATAGACATCTCATTTTCTGTACTTTTCCATATGTTTGAAGTGGTTTATAATTAAAATAATTTTGGAAAAGTGAGGCAAGAGGATGGAGGAGGACAGAAATGTAGGAGGTGCCTGTGCTTGCCTGGGAGGATGGCAGAGGAGACTGGAAGGGGTGTCTGAGGTAGAAAGAGATTCAAGAGATTGAGGGATGTGGAACTAAGCAGATCCATATGGCTGAGCTCTGAACTGTGGTTCTCAGTCCTGGATGTGAGGCTGTAGGAGAGATCCTGGGCCCTGCTGAGTCCTGGCTATTAGGAGATTAGAGAGGGCTAGGAGTGGGAAAAGGCTGGGTTTGCTCCTAGAGCACTGATGCTCAACCCTGGCTGCATGTTAGCATCACTTGGGGGTTTTAAAAATAATGGTGCTCTGGCCCCACCCCTAAATGCCTGAGCATCAGGGCTGTTAACAGCTCTCCAGATGGTTTCAAAGTGCAGTCAAGATTAAGAGCCACTGCCACAGCCCAGGGTTTCTCAAACTGTACTGTGAGTCAAACTTTAAGGAATCACTTATTGCTCAAATACAGATTCTGATTCAGCAGGTCTGGGATGGGGCTTGGGATCCTGCATTTTTAACAAGATCCCGCATGCTGCTGCTGGTCTGAGGTCCACATGTTGAGTAGCAGGTTCTGAGTGGGAGCTATTTTTAGCAAAGGGTGGCTGGAGAGCAGCAGAGCAGGGATGGACTCAGGTTCAGACCCCTCCTGAGATGGACTGAGATGGTGGTAGGTTGTGGGGGTTGGAGGAGTGGGGGTAAGCAAGTGTTTTCTTCTTATAATGCAAACACCACTCCTGTTAGGTATCTTTTATTGTGTAACAAATTACGCCAAAACTTGGCCGCTGAAGAGTCAGCTCTCAACCACTCCACAATGCCACTTCTCATATAGGAGCAAGACTGTTAACATGAACTGCCTGGATTAATTATCTATTGATGGGTGGTAAATTGCCCTAAAACCTGGAGGCTTAAAACAACAAACATGTTATCTTGCATGGTTTCTCTGAGTCGGGAATCCAGAAGTGACTTAACTGAGTGCTTCTGACTTAGGGTCTCTCATGAGGTTGCAGTGAGGATGTCGGCTGGGCTGAAGGCTGTAGGATCTACTTCCACATGAGTGTCGAGTTAGTGCTGACTGTTGGCAGGAGGCCTCGTTGCCCTGCAGTGGAACTTCATCCTGCTGATAGAGTGTCCTCACAACATGACAGCTGGCTGCCCCCAGAACGAGAGATCTAGGACAGCGAGGTAGAACCCACAATGTTTCCTATAACCTAGCCTGGGAAATCACACTCATTTCCACCATATCCTTCTGGTTACACAGGTCAGCCCTATTCATTGTGGGAGGGGACCACACAAGGGTGTGAATACCAGGAGGATCATTGAGGACCGTCCTGGAGGCTGGCTGTGATATCCTTATTGCTTTCTTTTCTTTTCTTTTTTTTTCTCTTTTTTTGAGACAAGGTCTCACTCCGTTGCCCAGGCTGGGCAGTAGCGTGCAGTGGCACAATCATGCAGTGGTGAGATCATGGCTCACTGCAGCCTCAACCTCCTAGGCTCAAGCAACGTTCCCTCTTCAGCCTCCCGAGTAGCTGGGACCTGCCATGTCCGGCTAATTTCTTTTTAAAATTTTTTTGTAGAGACAAAGTCTTGCCATGTTGCCCAGGCTAGTCTTGAACTCCTGGGCTCAAGTGATTCACCTGCCTCGGCCTCCCAAAGTGCCCCTTATTGTTTTCAGCCATGAAAATAATGCATGCTCAACAAAGAAAACTTGAAAATGTAGCCCATAGTGTCATGACTCAGAAAAAAGTTCTGCTAACAGGTGGTTTATGAACTGCCAGTTTTTCAAAAGTATGGATTGTATAAACAAATACACAGGCACTTTTAAAAAGTGGTACCATATAAGCCATTAATACGATTTGATATAGATTGTTCTTTACACCTGGCATTGGATCAGGAACACTTTCAATGGGTACATTTTAGTTATCCTAGGGTTTCTTAGACTCTGTTGCAAGACAGCAAAAAATCTGACACCATCTGAATACTCTACTGAATTAAGTTTAATTTATATTTCTGGATCTAGAGAGATGTCGTTATCATGTAAAGACTTCTTAATTTGGATGATCAGTTCTTACTTTGGGTGACTGAATGAAGTAATAAACATGCTTGCGTCTTCAAATACAGAATTTGAGTGTAGAAATAAAAAATGGGGTTGCCAGCTGATCCAGCATCATTGCATATAATTGCCCCATCTCTGGTTGCTTGTCACGAGCTGTTGGCGTTTGTTAAAATTAGCTTTACAGGCTGCCTTAGATTAGCAGCAAGTGTGGCAAATGAGGGCTTACTCTTAATGAAACTAATTTGTATTTGAAAATATAACTACATTTATTGCCCCCATTATTTAAATGTGTGCGTGCTAGTTGATAGTAAAAATGAACTTTTAAACTAAGCCTTTTCTGCATTGTAGCTGAAAAATAGTCTTTTAAGAAGGTGATCCTTTTGAAGTGGTTTTCCAGTCTTTTTATGGGCATCGTGGGAAGCATTTCAGAAACAAATTAGGATACTTTTAAAATAATAGTTTAAACATTTCAACATTTAAAATGACACAGGACATTGTGCCCCACTGCTGGTCAGCTTCTTCTGGAGCCAAGTATTTGGCGCTGTGCTGTGTTTGTGTGTGTGTGCGTGTGTGTGTTTTTTTACAGACAAGTCTTGCTCTGTCACTCAGGCTGCAGTGCGGTGGTATGATCAGAGTTCACCGCAGCCTCACAGTCCTGGGTTCAAAAGACTCTGTCACCTCAGCCTCCCAAGTAGCTGGGATGACAGGTGCACACCACCACACCCATCTCTGTGTTTTATATAACAGCGATTTGTTCTGAATGCTCCCGCATTCTGTCCAGACTTCCAGAACAGTCAGCCACACTGCACCATGGGTATCTCGTCATTGTTTCTGTGATCTCCCTGAGGGCAGGACCTGGCCTTCCCAGTTTTAGTGTTTCCTAACCAAGTGCCTGACTCAAAGCAGACTTCAATAAATGTGTGTTGAATGAATGGTTGGATGAATGAATTTGGAACATAAGTTCCCTCCCTCATGGAACTGATAGCTCCTGTAAGAAGCTGATCCACCGTGTACCAAAGAGACATCCCACTTAAGGTTTGATTCAGCCAAAATTTTTTCCAGAAGATCATCATTCAAGGGATCTTTGTTTCCAGATCATTTGCAATGTCTGTCATCCTCTTCTTGCAGTTCGGGTCTCGGAACCTTCTTCTGATTACTTTATTTTCCTCTTTAGAAAGCATCTAGTTCCTAATTACCCTTACCAATTTCTGCTAGGGAGCTGTATATATACTTTGATTATTTCCCCACTGTTTCACCATAGAAATGGGGAAAGACCTCCTCCATTTCCTCTACCTTTGAAGACTTCTTGGAAAGTTTTTCTTGGTACCTTGATGCTCGGGAGACCCATATACATAGTTTCAGGGATGTCTGCTGAGAAAACAAAATATAAAAAGAGAAACAAATGCCTGGACAACTGTCAATCAAAGCTGATCCAACAATGAACTCACAAATAAAATAGGTAATCTGATTGACATTAAGTATCAATGTGAGGTGAGCATAGGAATTTGGAAGGGTGGAGCTGTGGGAGCAGGATGGAGCATAGATGAAGTACTGGGGGAGTCTCACTAGACACAGGTGACTTTTAGCATGTGTTTTTTACAAAAACAAGCAACAACCAGAGAAAAAGTCAGTGAATAGCACCGCTGGGCATGATTCCACCTAGTGAGCTGATGCCCCAGTTGAGCAGGGGCTAGCTGATCTTTGAGAGGTCTCACTTTCCATACACCTCTCGTGGCGGCAGTATCTGGACATCCTGCGTGTGTAAAGAGAGGCATTTTTTCATTAACAGGGCTCCTGCACTTATCGTGTAACCCAACAACCCCACTCTTAGGTATTTACCCTAGAGAAGTGAAAACTTATGTCCATATAAAAACCTCTACGCAAATGTTTATAGCCACTTTATTCATAATCAGCCAGTGCCAGAAACAACCCAAATGCCCTTCAAAGGGTGAATGGCTGAAACAGGGACCCTAAAAGCAGGCCAACTTCAGCAGTTGCCAAGGAGGCGGCAGGCCATGGTCATTTTGAGCAGACTTGGTGTATAAGTTGCTTATGGTATAAATGAACCACTCCACAACTTAGAAGCTTAAAACAACAACAGTAGCTTATTTTGCTCAGGAATCTGCAGCTTTGGCAGGGCTAGGCGAAACAGCTTGTCTTTGCTTAACATGGCATCAGCAGCTTGACTGAGGCAGAAGCTCTACTTCCAGCATGGCTTGCTGGCAAGATGGCCAGCAAGTTGGTCCTGGCTGTCGGTTCCTCTCCACATGGGCCCCTCTTTGGGGCTACTTGAGCTTCCTCATGGCATGGTGGCTGGATTCCAAGAGCAGGCACCCCAAGAGTCAGGGAGTGAATGCTCTCAAGTTTCTTAAAGCTGGGGCCGGGCGCGGTGGCTCACGCTTGTAATCCCAGCACTTTGGGAGGCCGAGGTGGGCGGATCACGAGGTCAGGAGATCGAGACCACGGTGAAACCCCGTCTCTACTAAAAATACAAAAAAATTAGCTGGGCGTGGTGGCGGGTGCCTGTAGTCCCAGCTACTCGGAGAGGCTGAGGCAGGAGAATGGCGTGAACCCGGGAGGCGGAGCTTGCAGTGAGCCGAGACTGCGCCACTGCACTCCAGCCTGGGTGACAGAGCGAGACTCCGTCTCAAAAAAAAAAAAAAAAAAGCTGGGTCCAGAAACTGGAACTGTGTTATTCCGTCATATTCTATTGGTCAAGCCGTCGTGGAGCCCAGATTCAGGGTAATTGACATAGACCTCACCTCTCAATAGGCTCAATAGGAGGAATGTCAGTGGATTTTGGAGCCACATTGAAAAACCATCCTACTTACCATTTACCTTCCACCTTACTAGAGACTTTGACCCATGTGAGAGATGTCGCTCTACTGAGACACTCCCTGAATGTCTGTGTGAGGAAATGTGCAGCACACCCGTGTCTTCTGTATGCATCTGGCAGTACTATTCCTTAGACCCTTTCCTCTGCCTTCCCTCCCACTGCCCTCAAAAGCAACATACCCATCTTTTGCCTCCATCCTCTTGCAGGATTCTAATGTGAGCATGGTTTGGGAATGTCACATGGTAAATAATATAGTCTACGAAACTCTGCAATAGTGTGCAAGTCACTGTTACAGCTTATTTTTCCTACTTTTTATAAGCTAGATTTTTCTGACTTGTTTTGAGCATAGTATAGACATTTTTGAAATGATGTAAAAGTCTTTCCTATTTTGACAGGGGTGTGAGTTGGTGGAAGAATCCAGGGCGAAATAAAAGGAATGCAGGTGTGGCAGCAGGGAGCAGGCTAACTGCCTCTACACAAAAGAGTAGGAGGAACTGATTCACACTAAGGTTTTGATGGCCAGCAACTACTTCCTGTGTCTCCCTTTCCAAAGAGGGCTGTGCTTTAGAAACAGTTGCTTAGCCAGGGTTGCACGCACTCCAGAGAAATCAGTCTCTAAAATTTGAGATTCGAGGATTCAATGATATTACAGTTTTGCTGCTGGCTGGTATTTATTAAAAGAAAAACTTGATACAAATTAAATTCAACAGAGTTTGAATGAGCAAAGAAAACTTTGTAAATCGGGCAGCCTCGGAACCAGAACAGGTTCAGTGACCTGCCTGAAACACATCCTGGCAGTGTTTTGTGTACAGAAAAGAGAAGTGACGTACAGAGACAGCTGGCTTGGTTACAAGCTGCCTATGATTGACTGCATTCTGCTGCTGTGATTGGCTGAGACTCAGCTATTTGTTACAGAAGTATACATCCTAAGTTAGGCTTTCTTATAGTTTACCTACTAAACTAAGTTGCAGTCGTGGAGTAATGACTCAAGTATGGAGGCATCCTCAAGACAAATTTGGTTTAATGTAACATACTCTTTATCTTTTCTGTGTCTGATCACATGGATGATTTGCCCAGAGCCCCTTTATGTCCTGTGATATCCAGCACAATGCCCTTTGGGATGAGCTGGGGCAGAAGCCTCAAGGTTGGGAGTCTGACTGAAACTTTAAACTCTCGTGAATCACAAGAGTTTTCTAATGCTTCTTGGTACTCTCCTGATCCCCACCCCAACCCTTTCCAAACCTTTCTTCTCATCCTGGTAACCCTCTCCTTTCTGCTATCAGGGAACCTGTCCTTTATCAAAGAAACTAAATATAGATTAAAAATTATAGACAAAATGAAATCAAACTAAAGTGATAGTGGCCACCAGGAGCTTAGTTTCTTGTCCTTCCCATGGAGATATTTGTCATTTCAAAGCAGATACTTAGGAAAGGTAATTCTGATTTCAAAGGAATGAACCTCTACTATGAGAATTTACATAATAAGGTAGCAAAAGTGGGAGGATTTTTGAGGAACAGGCTCCTTCTTGGAGGTCTTCAAACACCCTGCCTTCCAGAGCAAGGCAGGTCTGCCTGAGTATGTAGCAGGGTGGGCATGAGTGCCTTCCCTTGCTTGCCAGCCTATCCACTCCTCACTCAGCCTTGGTCCCATCAAAGTCTCCAGTAGGGCCCAGTAGGGAGAATCTGCCGCCATCCTTTAGAAGCTGCCACCAGCCTGATAGAGAAAAGAGTCCTTTCTCCTTCTCAGAACTCTGTAATGTATACACAGTGGCTTTATTGGATAAGCTAGCATCAGATGAACATGCCTACTGTAAATATTGCTTCAGTTTTTATTCAGAAGAATTGAGACCCAGTACGTAGACGATTTTGTGTTTTGCCTTTATTCCATCCTCACGTTATTGTTGGAGATGTATCTGTGCATTTGTAAGGTCACAGATTTGTTTATTATTTTTGGACGTTTTAGTATAAGTATGGGAAAGCACACAAATCAGTACAGAGACTGCTCAGTGGCCCAGCGAATCATCACAAACTGACACCTAGATCAAGAAACAGCAAAGCTGGTACCCTAGAAGCCCCCTCATCCTCTATGCAGTCACTGTTCTCCCAAGGGTAACTGGCACCCCAGCTTCTAACACTGGAGATGAGTGTTGCCTGTTTTGGAACTCTGTATAACAGGAGTAAGAAAGAATGTACTTTCTGTGCCTGGCTGCCCCCACCCCCACTCCTTTATGATTTCTGAGATTCATTAATGTAGTGTGTAATCCTAGTTTCCATGTTTTCGTTGCTTTATAATATTTTATTGTGTGAATATACCATAATGTATTTAATATTCTATATTATTATTCTATAATATTATTTAATATTTAATAGAATATTTAATATTCTATAATATTATTCTCCTGGAATAATCTATTCTCCTGGAAGGTGTTTGGGCAGTTTCCAGGATGGGGCTGGTATGAGTAATGCTACTGTTAGCATTGTCATACGTGTCTTTCGATGTCTTTCGTATACACATTTCTGTTGGTATATACCCAGGAGAGGAATTTCTGGGTCACAGGATAGGCATGCGTTCAGCTTTCCAACATATTGTCAGTTTTCCAAGGTGGTTGTACTAATTCACACTCTCACCATCAGTGTAGGGGAGTTTCATTTGCTTCCTATCCTTGCCAACACTTGGTATTATCAGTTTTTAAAATGTCGAGCTATTCTGGTAGATGCCTGTTAAATCTCACTGTGGTCTTCCCTTCATTTCCCTGATGAGTCATGAAGTTGAGCTTCTTCTCATATGTTCTTTGGCCATTTGCATATCCTCATGGGTGTTTGTTGGGGCATTTCACCTGTTTGCTGTTGGGTAGTGTATCTTTTCCTTATCAATTTGTTAGGCGCTCTTTGATTCGTGGTGGATGTGAGTCCTTTGTTGCATAAATGCATTAGTGTGCAGGAGCCAACACACTGGCTTTTGAGAGCTGATTTTAGCATCTCTTCCCGACTCTGTCTTCTGTGGCATCATGTTTGGCAGCTTGAAATCTGCCATGGTGGGTGTGTTTACACCACAGAAATAGGCAAACTACAAATCGGGGCTTCCTCTCTTTGTTGGAGAGCTGGTTTACCAGTGCACCACTTGACAAATGTATTGCAAATAGCTTATTTCAGTCTCTGGATTGCCTTTTCACTCTTTAATGTGCGTTTTGAGGAACAGAATTTTTAAATCTTAACATAGCCCACATTATCAAAATTTTCTTTTGTAGTTAGAGCTTTTTGTGTCCTCTTTAAGAAATCTTTGCCTCCACCTCCATATTTGTTTACATGGCTAGCTAATCATAATCAATTTTGCTTAACTTCCACCCTACTGAAGCAGCACTGCCACATACAGTTTTAAAGATTGTTCCCAAGGGGGGGATGCAGGGGCTTAGATCCAGACCTTGCTGTGCTCAGTAAGACATGGCTGGGACAGGGCTGCATTCCTCAGAGGAGGGGGCACCTTTTTCGAATTCTCACAAAGGCACCATATGGGCTAGTGGTGGGATCTCTGACACTCTAAACCCCACGCTGCCTCTCTGGCCTGCCAAACCGCACTGCCTGCCCTTTCCCTTCAGATGGGGCAGCTTCCTGCCTCCATGCCTTTGCTCTTGCTGTGCCTCCATCTCTACGTCATCAAATTTGGGGTCTGTCCAGCAAAGCCCATCTCAAATACCCAATCCAGGCCCCTGCCATTTTCCCAGCTTGTGTTATAGCTCGCATGTCCTCCCTCCTGTAGTAGCCTAACCTCCTTGAGGGCAAAGACCACATTGTTTGAATCGCTAATAATGCTTTGCCCATAGTAGGCATGAGTAAATCTGCATGAATGAGTGACTTGGCGAGCCTTTGGGCTCTTTGCAGAGAGTAACAGTGCACATCTCGATGGGCTATTTGTTCCCAACACTTAGAAGCTTCCTTGTCCATTTCTTTTCTGCTTTGTCCCAGTGGATGCCAGCCGGCTTGCTTTTCAGCAGTTGAATATGCAGCCCTTTACATATCAGCTGTTTCATCTGCAGAACTACAGAGTATTTTACAAGTAATCAGTTCATGCAGATTGCACATAAATCATGTCTGCTCTGGCGCTTTGGATACTAATGTTCCCTTATTTAGGCATAAGTAAGCCTTCCTGTTCTCATCCATTCTTTCGGACTTTTTTTAATTACTGAAAAGTAGAGCCTAGTTGTCGCTACACCACCTCCTTCCACTCCACCCGCCACATGCCCTCGTTGCTTTTTTGAGGTTCAGTTTGTTTTTCTGGAGCTTGCCAAATTGCCTTAGGAAGCTGGGTACCTTGTAAATGAATTAAGCAAAAGGAAATTCTTATCTCTAAAAGGAAGCGGTCACTGTGTTTCTGTGTGTGATATTCTTGGCTGGTTAATATTTTTGCGAAATATGTTCTGATGGCAGCAGTGGTACCCCAGAGAGGAGGGAAGCATCGGTTATGCTTAGTACACACGCAAAATCTCTTCTGCTGAAGTTGGGGGAGTGGATGAAAAGCTATTTCATGAAAATCATTCTGCCCAAATAAACAGAGAGCCTTCATCGTTTTTAATCCCATGGAAGATTGGAAGCTCAGCTCACCTTAATGTGCCCATTACTTTAACATTTCTTTATTTTCTTTTCAAACTGGAACTACAGATTTTTGCTCTAATACACGTGGATTTCTGCTTCCAATTGCTCTATCCCTGCTATTAGTGTTCAGTCAGTTTTCATTTTGGTCTAAAATGACTCTCTAAGAGCTTGGAAGCATACTATTATTTCCTGCAGTTTGGTCTAAAAACGAAGAAAAAGGGGACTTTCAGACAAGGCCCATAAAAATACCACCATCTACTTTTAGAGATGTTTTATGAATACAAATTTCCTGTCTAAATAATTACTGTTGAGGGTAGAAAGGACTTGGAGTTTGGAAATTGTAACAACAACTTATTCTGTCTTAGCAACCACAGTGAAGGTGACACGTCTCTTGTTTTTTATAGATGGGCTGACACTATAATGCACTGTATTGCTTTTTAGATTCCATTTTTTATTCATGGATACAGATTATAGTGGAACTGAGGCAGTGGGAGGTATTATTTTCCTCAGATGGGGAAAAAAGATATAAAACAGGTATGCTTTTGGTGTCATTTAAAAAAATCTCGGGACGGCTTGTGATAGTATCTTAGCAGAAGGAGAAGCCAGCCTGGGTACTGAGCACAGTCCTCTGTGTTCAGGTCCTATATTAAATTATCCTCTCAGTTTCATAAAGGCTGAGGTCTGTCATGTATTCTTCAGGAAAATTACAGCGTCTTTTATACTAGGGTGTTTAAAGACAAAATCTCAGAAAAAAAATCACCTCCCTGCCTTTTTCCTTTGGCCAGCAGCTGCTGAAATGGGTTGCGGATTGAACAAGTTAGAGAAACGTGATGAAAAACGGCCTGGGAATATTTATTCAACTTTGAAGAGGCCTCAGGTGGAAACCAAGATAGATGTGTCCTATGAATACCGCTTCCTGGAGTTCACGACTCTGAGTGCCGGTGAGTACGTGGGGTGGGCATGGATGGGGGCAGGTGGGATCTCCAGCAGGGGCCTGCAGGGGATGCGGCTGCAGCTGGAGAGCTGGATGGGGTGGGGGCTGTGAAGAAATGCAAAGGGCAGGCCTGTCTCAAGGGGGCGGCTTACAGAGATCCAGATTTTTATGTGAAATCTCTCACTTTTTAAAAAATAGTGTCTGGGCACAGTGGTTCACGCCTGTAATCCCAGCACTTTGGGAGGCCGAGGCGGGTGGATCACCTGAGGTCAGGAGTTCAAGACCAGCCTGACCAACATAGTGAAACCCCGTCTCTACTAAAAATGCAAAAAATTAGCCAGGCATGGTGGCGGGTGCCTGTAATCCCAGCTACTCAGGAGGCTGAGGCAGGAGAATTGCTTGAATCCAGGAGGTGGAAGTTGCAGTGAGCCAAGATCACACCACTGCACTCCAGCCTGGGCGACAGAGCGAGACTCTGTCTCAAAAAAAAAATCAACTAATTACAATTTTAACAAATGAAAATCATGTGTGAGCCAAGCAATACATATGGATAGGCTGAATTTGGCCCATGAGCCAACTAGTTTGCAGACTGTTTCGTAGCAAGCTCCATGAAGGAAGGTTTGCCTTCTCTCCTCGTATGAAACTTCCTCTCCACCCAAATTCACCTGCCTGTTGTCTGCCGTCTCGCAAGAGGGCTCATCCATCTGGGCTTGGCTTTGCCTTGGCTGAGCCAGAGGGAGTCGGGTCACCTACCACACAAGTGTCCAAGGACTAAGGAAACAGAGAATAGCCCAAGAAGACTGGCAAGGGATGGTCAGCATCAGCATCAGAGCATTTGCTGAGCACCTGCTGTGTGCAGAGTGTTGGGCCAGTGTTGGGGGGGAGGTCGTAAGCCTGTCCTGGCATCTTGGAATGTTCTATATGATAGGAGACAGGAGACTCATACAAATGAAAAGAATAAAAGAACTCCACAGGTTTTAATCGTAAGTTGGAAAACATTATAAGACATGTTTTTGGAAGGGAAGAACATGCTATTCTTTTTGGGTCCCAGGAGTTTGAGAGCAAAAATTGGGCACTATGTAATGAAGTCATCTGAACACATTTTCTCCCTGGGCTTCTGGATATACTTTAAGCTTCTGTGATCAGAAAGGAGAATGAGTGGAAAAAGCCCTCATGTTCATGGATTTGAGTCCTGGCTCTGCTTCAGAGCAACTGGGTAAATCACTGAGCTTCCCAGTCCTGCAGTGTCCTCATCTATAAAAGGAACACGGGTGTCCACTTCATGGGGCAGTTGTGAAGATTAGAAGGGGTAGATATGTGTGAAGCTTGTAGCACAATGTCTGGCATACAGTAGGGTCTGCAAGTGTTTCTCTTCCTCCCCTCCTCCTTGACTATTCTTTCTGTTGTGACTGTCTCGGTGCGGAGGCTCCAATTGCTTCTTGAGTTCTGAAAAAGGACAGCTCTTGAGCTCTGAAAAAGGAAAGCCCCCTCTGCAGGGACATTCTGTGCATCCCCCACGCCGACAAGTCACCAAAACTGAAGCCAGCATCTTCCTTTTCAGATTGCTTCCTTCCGGTGCCCTTGATGAGTCAGTCATGCCACCACCATCCTCTTAAACGTGCAGATACCTATGACCATGCCTTCCCCCTGTGTGTAGTTGCCATTCCTTCACCCAAGCCTATTAAAACCATGTCTGTAAATGCCTCTAATATAGCTAATGTAACACACAATTATTTGGGCATTTGGTCATGCATTTGGCCCTCCATTTATTTGTTCAGTGAATTTTTAAGTGCCTACAATGTGCTGGGCATTGTGGGAGGATTAGGGAAAAACAAAAGCATGTCTAGGAGAAAGGATTGGAAAGAAGCATATCAAGATGTTAACTATTAGGATGCTGAGATGTTGGGGGAATTCTTTTTTCTCCCTTTTGCAGTTGTTTTGTTTTGTTTTGTTTTTGCATCGTGGTTATGTGTTTTTCATTATGACGAAGAGTAACTTTGCTCCTAAGAACCTTCACAAACACATGAAGTTTCCATGCAGTGCTTTGTCCCCCCACTGCTTCATAGCTGGTCTCTGAATGATTTCCCTGACCTCCTTATTTGTTTGTTTCCCTGAGCTTCAGCTGCAGCATCCACACTGCAGCACTATTTTGTGCATTGTGCTGTCCTTGATGGAATTATCTTTTGTTTTCTGATTATGAAGTAAACATACACCCATTATAGTGAGCTAGGACAACACTGGGGGATATCCCACGTGGCCTCCCTGCTCCTGCCCTCGTCCTCCTACAGATCCTGCCAGTCCTCTGCTCAGAGCTCTCCTGTGGCTGCCACCACACCAGGAGTGGCACAGCTCCCCTTGACTGCATTCTCCCACTGCTTGTCTTTGGTGTTCCGCTGCTTTGCATTTGCCCTTTCATGAACCTGCCAGGCCTCCTCCGGGCTTTTGCACTGCCTGTTCCTCTGCCTGGAAGTCCTCCGCCAGGATCCCCCTGCTCATCTTCTTAACCCCATTCTCTCTGAAACTTTCCTTGACCACCTCTTTAAAATTTCTACCTTCTCCCCAATTCCCCATGTCTTTCCCCTCTTGATTTTCTCCATAGCACTTCTTACCATGTAACCTGCTATCTATCTTGCTTATTGCTGTTTGTTTCCTCTCTTCCCACGAGTGCAGGGATTTTCTCTCTTTTATTCTCTGCTGCTCCCTCAGTGCTTAGGACAGTGCCTGGCACTTAAATAGATAATCAGCAAATATTTGCTGAATGAATACTCACCATATATTTTTGAATCCTGCTTTTATGTGACTTAACATTGTACAGTGAGGTGTGCACCTGTCATGCCTATGCTCGGGAAGTATGATTTAATGGCTATATATGATTTAATCACTCAGTGTACCGTAATTTATTTCGCAGTCCCCTTTTATTGGACATTTAAGTTATTTTGGGCTTTGGGCCATTACAAATAATGTTGTGATAAGCAGTGTTGTCTATAAATCTTTGTACATATTTCTGACTATTTCCTCAGGAATTACTGAATTGAGGGATGCGAATGTTGGCACTCTTGATAAATTGCCCAGTCGCCCTGTAGATAGGACCTGCTTGTGTAAAACACACATCTGATTCTGCACAACTCTTTAGGGAGTTCCCCCGGATGGATGAAGTTGAGATTCAAGCCAGAGCTCAGGGCTTTCTGTAGCTTGGTCTTGCCCTTCCCAGATCCTCTCCCTATTGTTCTCTGGAGGACGATGTGTCGTGGCATTGCCCACTGCCCGCGCCTAGGACCCTCCTTTCTCTGCTTCTCTGATTCAGTGCGGGCAGCTCTTTCTGCACAGGCCCCCACCTCTTACTGCTTGCTAGGACCCCACCCACCTGGATTTGTTCTTTCTTGACAGCCATTCTATCAGAATTACTCTCTTGTGCACGCCTGTAGTTTGTCAATACCGTCCTTTTGACATTTTGATTACATCATATATTAAACCTATTTGTGTTTCCCTCAGGGCAAGGACCAAGCCTTGTTTATCTTTCTGTTTGTCTTCCTTGTTCAGCTTTCTGGCTGAGATGAGCCTGTCTTGCATAGTCGGGTCCTAGTAAACCTAGAACTAAATGCTGACTCCTTTCCCTAGTGGTCTCTCATGTTTTTCTGCCAGGAGTTCTAATGAGATTATTCTTTATTCTCCAGAATGGAGCTGACGTTTGTTGCATGCTACTATGTGCCCAGTCCTGTGATAGGACATTATGTCCTCATCTCATTTTTCTTTCTTTATTTTGTTTTTTTTTTTGAGATGGAGTCTCACTCTGTCACCTAGGCTGGAGTGCAGTGTTGTGATCTTGGCTCACTGCAACCTCTGCCTTCCATGTTCAAGTGATTCTTATGCCTCAGCCTCTTGAGTATCTGGGATTCCAAGCATGCACCACTACACATGGCTAATTTTGGTATTTTTAGTAGAGATGGGGTTTCACCATGTTGGCCAGGCTGGTCTCGAACTCCTGACCTCAAGTGGTCCACCCACCTCAGCCTCCCAAAGTGCTGGGATTACAGGCATGAGCCACTGCACTGGCCTGATCTCATGTTTCAGAAATTTTTCAGCTTTATCAAAGTATAAATGAAGTACTCTACATTGCACATATTTAAAGTGTTCAAACCCATAAAACCCTCATCACATCAAGATGCAGAACATTTCCATTGCCCCAGAAGTTTCCTCATGCCCCTTTGTTACCCCTCCAACCCCAGACAACTGCTAATCTCCTCTCCATCACTGATTTTTTTTTTTTTTTGAAGCGAAGTCTCACTCTGTTGCCCAGGTTGGAGTGCAGTGGCGCAATCTTGGCTCACTGCAATCTTCACCTCCTGGGTTCAAAGGATTCTTGTGCCTCAGCCTCCTGAGTAGTTGGGATTACAGGTGCCCGCCACCACACCCAGCTAATTTTTTTATTTTTAGTAGACACAGGCTTTTGCCATGTTGGCCAGGCTGGTCTCGAACTCCTGATCTCAGGTGATCTGCCTGCCTCAGCTTCCCAAAGTGCTGAGATTACAGGTGTGAGCCACCTCGCCCCGTCTCCATCACTGATTTTATTTCCCGGAATGTTATATAAATGGAATCAAATAGTATATACTCTTTTTCAAAACCTAGCTCTTTTCATTCACTCAACTTACTCATTTAAGATTTATTTTTGTTGTTTGCTGTGTTTTCTGTTTTACTGCTGAGTAGTATTCTGTTGTTTGATTGTACCACAGTTTGTTTTTCCATTCACTGGTTGATAAACATTTGGGTCATTTCCAGGTTTTGGCTATCACAGGTTAAGTTGCTATGAACATTCGTCTTTGTGTGGCTTCTTATGTCATTTTATGTTTGCAGTAACCCACTAAGGTAGGTGAATACACTCATTTCTTTTTGCAGACAAGGAAATGGATGCTCAGCAAGGTTAAGTAACTTGCCCAAAGAGGCAGTGCTAGGAAGTGGTCGGGGGAAGAATTCGAATATAGAATTCTAGAATCTTGGGCATCAAAGCTCTTGCGATGCCAGACTGCAAGATGCTACACAAATAGGCATTAACACCAACTGGAATGTTGTTGTTAGAAAACTTATTATCATGTAGAATGGTATAAGAAGATTCCTCTTCCATAAGGTTTTAACCATGGCAGATTTTTAAATGACACTCTATACACTTATTTTTCATGGAGACCATTCTTATTTGACTCTTAGGCAAATACAAGTCAGGGAGGTATTGGCCCATGTCCACCTGACGGCTTAGGTAGGAAGGGTGCCATGTGCATTTTCAAAAAAGTGAGGATCAGCCGGGTGCAGTGGCTCACACCTGTAATCCCAACACTTTGGAAGCCCGAGGCAGGTGGATCACCTGAGCTCAGGAGTTCGAGACCAGCCTGACCAACATGGAGAAACCCCATCTCTACTAAAAATACCAAGTTAGCCAGACATGGTGGCACATGCCTATAATCCCAGCTACTCGGGACGCTGAGGCAGAATTGCATGAACCTGGGAGGCGGAGGTTGTGGTGAGCTGAGATTGCACCATTGCACTCCAGCCTGGGCAACAAGAGCGAAACTCCATCTCAAAAAAAAAAAAAAGTCAGGATCACAGTTAACACTGTTGAGTTTGTCCCTTGCTTAAAGCTCAGTGCTGTTGTTGAAGATACTGGAACATGCAGCCTCACTTGTGGGGCTGGCAGAGGCGAAAGCAGCAGGAATCTTACAGTGAAGCACATAAGCTGCCAAAAATCTCAATTCTGGGTGATTTGATTGGGTCTTAAATTTTCAATTAACTCTGGTCACCGAGGGATGAACCTGCCCTTTGATGGGTTTCATCGCAGATGGAGGCCCATAAAGGATCACAATTTCTGCAAAACGGTACCCCATTATGCCTTTTATGTGAGCGTTTTGCCAGCCTCTCTGTGCCAGGCCACTCTAACACCACTTGAAAGCTACCTGTGTCAGCTCTGTGAAAATTGACTGTGTTTTATGCACATTTGGTGCCAGAGACAGTTGGCACAGAGAGCAATCTGTGTAATGAGGCTGGTGCCCAGGGCTTGGGCCTTCCTTGAATGGTCCAGTCCTGCACTGACTAGTACAGGAGGCACCAGCCACATGGTATTTATATGTAATCATTAATTGAAACAAAGTAAAATAAAATATTCCATTCTTCTGTCACACTAGCCACATTTCAAGTGCTCTGTAGCCATGTGTGGCTGTTGACTGCTATTGGACAGTGCCAATAGAGAACATTTTTATCATCGCCGAAAGTTCTGTAGGATAACATTGTTCTAGTCTGTTTTCAAGAGAGGAAAACTCGGTTTCAGGTCAGAATCTGTGTCTCTAACTCCTAACAATGTACCATTTTATCATGAAGATTTGCCCTTAGGTTCATAGTGACCATAGGAGGATTCATTGATTCCACAAATATTTATTGAAGGTCAACCTTGGGCCAGATGCCATGTCTTGGGGACATGTGGGTGAACCAGACAGGAGGTATTCCTGGGTTGCCTTACTCAGCTCGGGCTACCATAATAAAATAGCACAGACTGGCTTAAACAACAGATGCTTATTTTCTCATAGTTCTGGAGGCTGGAAGTTGCTATCCTGGAGATCAAGGTGCCAGCATGGTTGGGTTCTGGTCAGGGCTCTCTTGGCTTGCAGACAACAGCCTTCTCACTGTGTCCTCACATGGCAGAGAGGGAGGGAGGGAAGACGGGGGTTGAGGGGAAGACAGAGAGAGAGTGAGAAAGAGAGAACAGAAGTGAGCACGAGCTCTCTTGTGTCTCATCTTGTAAGGATACTAGTCCCGTCAGATTGTGCCCCATCCTTACAACATGATTTGACCTTCATTACTTTCTTACTCCAAATGTAGTCACTTTAGGGGTTATGATGATTTGGAAGGACACAATTCAGTCCATAGCACCAGACTATAGATTGGTACTTTACTTTGGTTCAAACTCTCTCACAGATGAAGAACCAGTACTTGATGCTAGAGTAATGGAGACTGATGGGATGGTGGTAGCCCAGGCTTGATGGAGGAGTCTGTGTGTCAAGGAAGACTTGAAATCCTCAGGTGGATTTGGAGTTTTATGCAAATTTGGTGCCAGGGACAGTAGACTATTAGTCAGGCAAAAGATGAGAGAAGAGGGTGGAAGAAGATAATCTTTTCACGAAGGGGAGACGACTTGTGGGAGGGATCAAAACGCAGAGATAACACTGCATATGTGGGGAGCCACAGGCAGTTCAGTTTGGTTGGAGCATGTTCTTTGGGGGAGAAGAAAGTAGGGCCAGATGATGAAAGGTCTTAGGTGTTGGGCTGAGGAGTCTAGGCTCAAAAGCACTGAAGGTTTTTAAGATGGAGGGGGTGCAGGTGACATCAAATTCTCATTCTGGAAAGATTTCTCTGGATTTAGAATGAAGAAGGATGGAAGGGGCAATGCTGGGGGAGGGGAAACCATATAGAAACCATTGCAGTCATCAGGCAAGGTAAGGTGGCCTCAGTCAAAACAGTGGCAGTGGGGACAAGAAAAGGAGTGGGGGAAAGAGAGATTAGGAGGTTGTCCTAGGGACTGCCTGGCAGGTAGGAGAGCAGGAAGCAGAGGAGGAGGTGGGTGTGCTGGACACCTGGGTGGATGACACGAGTTCCCCACAGCCAGATGCTGAGTCTTCTTTAAAGCATTCTCCAATAATGCTCTCACTTGGTGATTCAAGTAGCCCTGAAAGCTGAAAGGAAGGTATTTTTCTTTTCTTTTCAGATGAAGAAATTGATTTGGCAGGTAACAAGTAGTAAGTGGGCCCAGAATCCAGTGTTTCAGCTCTTTCCACTCAAAGCTTATCCACTGCACCTGAAAGAGAGCTCCGCGCCAAACGCCAGTCCACTGAAGGGTGTCGCAGTGATATTTGTTTGAATCACTTTATTGAACTATAATTTAAATACTATGAAACACACCCATATGAAGTGCCTGGGTGATGAGTTCTGATAGGTGTAAACATTTGTAGAACTATCACCACACTCAAGATATAAAACTTTTCCATCACCCCAGAAAGTTCCCTCAGGTGCCTGCCCTGACCCAGCCAACTGCTGATCTGCTGTGTGTCACTGTTGAATAGTTTTGCTTCTTTTTGAATAATATGTACATAGAATCATGCAGTGTGTGTGCCTCTGGCTTCTTTAACTCAGCCTAATGCCTTTGCAGTTCAATCTGTGCTGTTGTATGTATTGAGTCCTTGCTGTTGTGTGTATCAAAATTTCATTCCTTTTTGTTTCTGAGTAATATTCCCTTGTTTGCATGTGCCACAATTTGTTGAATCATTTTCCTGTTGAACATTTGGGAAATTTCCAATTTGGGACTATTATGAAAAAAAAGCGAATATCCACGAACAAGTGTTTTGTGTGGATGTTTTCACTTCTGTTGGGGAAATATGTAGGAGTGGAATTGTTGGGTTGTATGCAAAATACATGTTTACCTTTATAAGATACTGCTCAATTGTTTTCCAAAGTGTTTGTTCTGTTTTACATTTCCAACAACAATGGATGAGAGTGGATAGCTTCATTTTTTTATAGGTAATAATCAGTTACTTTTTATTCAGCACCTACTGTTGTATCAATCTCTTCTAAACAAACTAACAACAATCTAAAGAGGTAAGTGGAGTCACCCCCATGGCATAGAAGAATAAATTGAGATACTGAGTTTGGAGCAGTTATAAAAGAAACTTGCTAGGCCACCAAGCACTCGGAGCTTTGCAGGATGTCTTGTAGTCTTACTGAACAGCAAAGCCTTCACTTTGGCTTTCTTGGTTCCTGAATCTTCTGTGTGCTGTGGTGGGTTTAAACTAAATTGAAGGGCTTCAACATGAAAAAGTTCAAAGGTAATTTATTCACCTTTGCCCCTTTCTCAAGCTTGTCTTCTATTTCTATTCTTAAGTTCCTCCTTATAAGACATTCCCATGACATGCATTACAATTTCGAGGATCATTCCACACTGCTGCATTTTACAAACTCCCATCTTTGTGGTTTTCCTAAGAGGACTTTAAGAACTGATTTTCGGGATGTTTTCTTCGACTCTGTGCTGACCAGGCTCATACTTGGCTTTCGGCCACCAGCATTCTAGCCTTAAACTCTGTATATAAATTTTGGGTGGTCATGAAAATAACAGGATGACATTCTTTATTCGAGACATGCACATTGCGCAATAAATTTTCTACAGGTCCAGTTTTTCTTTGACCTCCAGTCTGGGGGATGTTAGCCCGACACACAACTACAGAAGCAGCTGATAATCGTTGTTTATAAGAGTTGTCCTTTCAGTATCCCTTCACAGCTGGGAAAAAGACTAATCTAAAAAAATGGATCATGATTTACATTATATTCTGAAAATTAAGAAATGAAAGTTGTGGGGAGCGAAGTGTTTGGGTGCCTAATGGCTAGTTATAAATCCTAGCACTATTAGCCTTTCTGATTTCATGAAGGGAGATAATAGGCCAGTTCCATAGCCTCATCTAAAATAATGTCAATCTCCAGAAAAGCCTTTAAAACTAATCATTAGCTTAAAGGAGTGGTTCCCAACCTTGAGAGTGAATCAGAATAGCCTGGAGGGCTTGTCAAAATGCAGAGTCCTGGGCCCCATCCTCAAAGTTTCTGATTTAGTAAGTCTAGGGCAAGGCCTGAGAATCTGCTTTTGTAATAAGTTCTCAGGCAATGCTGATGCTGCTGGTCTGGGGACCACACTTGGAGAATCTTAAAAGACCATGTGGAGTACAATTTTTTTTTTTAATTTGAGTGGAGATGGCAGACAAAAAATTATACTAGTGTGATCTTTTGAATATAAAATAAATTCAATAAATATTTACTTACCTACCTATGTATTATGACCAAATCATAACTTACTTCCTTTAGGTGACTTGGAATATATTTGAGAGGACAGGCCATAGGAATAAAAATAGGAATACAAGGTGACACAATGAGCCTCAAAGTTTGTTTAAAAAGTTCCCATGCCCAGCTGCACACCAGACCAATTAAGTCGGTCTTGGTGTTGTGGTTTGGTTCTGTGTCCCCACCCCACCTACAGTTCATACTACAGAACAGGTGTCAACAGACTCAGCTTAAGTCTGTGATGTCTCAGGGAGCTGGCTAAGACGGATACCTGGCTGCTGGTACCTGCAGGTTCTGGGAGGGAAGCGGGCACTTTACAGGGGAGCCCAACATAGCAAACTAGGGAAAGGAAGGAAGAGAATTGGAGGGGATGAGTACTTATTTGCATTACAGGAGGATTCTTGGTTTAAAGTGGGTTTCACCATAGGGTTCCTTTAGATAGAGCCTCAAGTACTCTGAAGTGTTTGTTTTGCCTTTCCTTAACGAGGTATTTATTACCTCTCTGTAAATATGATACCTGCAGTTTTAAAACATAACAAATCCATCTATAACATTTGCAGCTCTTCAGCAGAACTGAGCATACAGTCACTGACGTTGATGGCATTTTTTCTAAGTAAAAACAAACAAACCTTGGAGCAAAATGTCAGAAGCCCTGGAGGAGGGAAGGTGGATGGCTAGAAGGGAGGCTCTAAGCAGCCCTTGATATTGCTGCAAGAGGCCCCAGGGTCAGAGTTGGGTGGGGCGGGACTTTCCGTATTTCCGCAAATTTAAGCTCACCCTGGAGGGAGGCTCCTCCTGGTACAGTCCTTCATCTTCATGGCAGAAAGGCTGTTCTGCCCTTGTGCCCTCCTTGGCCTCTCTGGGGATCCCTGCAGAGGATGTATTGTGATGGAGCAGTGGACTTGGATGCTGCTGGTATTGATATAATCATTGTTAACAGTAGCAACAGTAATAACAGCTAATGTGGCATGCATGGTGCTCAGTGTCAATTAATCCTTATAGAGATCCTGATTTTACAAATGAGGAAACAAGGCTCAGTGAGGTTACCTAATGTGCCCATGGTTCTGCAGCGAATGTGTGATGAGCTAGAATCAGAACTCAGACTTGCCTTCTTCAATTCTTTACTCTTAAGGATTGTGGACCATACCAAAGGTCCCTCGGGTGTGGCTTTGAGATTTGGTTGGCTGTGATCAGTCATTCAAGGACCCTAGCTTTGATGCTCTCTTTTTGATTGAGCCCCACTCTAGGGAGAATTTGGCTGCATGTTTTGGTGAATCATAGATGGTGGGGATGAGAATAGCAACTGAGTGGTTGAGTGTTGTCTTATGCTGTGTGGTTTGCAATGCAGCTTGATATACTTTAGCTCAATTAATCCTTACAAGTCTAGAGATGTTTTTCATTCTGTTTGACAAATAGGGAGCCTGACAAATAGGGTGGTCCTGTCTTGCAGAGCCGCAGCTTGCACTGAGGTCTTCCGACTCCATGTGCCCTGTGTGTCTTGCTGCTGCCTGGGACCCACAGAGTCTCTGAGGGTCCAGAGCCACATTAAAGGTCATGCTGCCCATGACCTGTTGGGGACCACTTTCCTTAGGTATCAAGAACATGAGTGTTGGTCAATAACCCACTGGAGTGTAGTGCTGGCTTCTGTTGTTCCGGGCTTCAAAATAGGGCTAGGTTTGACCTCCAGCTCAGATTCAGAAGGCCAAGTCTGAGCTTGAGTATGTGTGGATGGCTGCCACTTAGTCCCAGTTTTGTAAGTGTGCCAATATCAGGACTTTTCCTGTGCTGAATATAGACTCCTCCTTTGCTGAAAATAGTATACGCAGTAGGGTAGGGAAACATTTTTCTTTCCTAGAAAATCACTCTTTGCTCCTCTAGGTAACATTGACTTCTGTGAAACCATATGTTCCTTCCAATATAATTTCCAGACTATTAGATTAAACAGTTTCTCCTGACCCACTTTTGGCTTGTTTCTTTTCACTGTTCATTAATAAATTGTGTAGCAGAGTTTTTATGGAGAGTATGTGTGTGTGTATTTATTTAATTTCAGTTTAGGCAAAAGCAATTGTTGGGTGCAGTGAAGTTATTTAACTTCCTACTTGTGTTTCATTTTTGTTTCCGGTTTCTATAATTGCTAAGAGTTGGTTTTTGTTTTTGAGATTCATGCAAGGAAGTCAATGGCATGAGTTATGAGTTGAGGTTCTGGCTGGGAGGTGTGTTAAAAACAGACCCTGTTTTTAAACAGAAGATGCAAAGAGTAATAAGGAAATCGGTTCCCATAAAACATGTCTCAAAGTAGATAAATATGCTCTTACAGTTTGAAGAGATTTTTAAAAGATAAATGAGATAATATGTGTGACGTAGCTTTAAGTTTTTCTGAGCAAAGCTGCTATATACATCTTTGGTATTGTTGCTTTTGATGTTGCAACCAAGACTGCTATTAGCGTTAACGTTATTGTTAAATATTCACTAATGGGAGTAATAAGATTAGATTTAAAAGGAAGGAAGGCATTCTTTACATTCCTTTGCATTCCTTTCTGAATGTAAAAACTCTTCATGCTCTTTTCCCAGCTACTCTAAATCCAGACCAAGAAGCAACACTACTCAGTCTTGTATGAAA
This sequence comes from Hylobates moloch, assembly GCF_009828535.3. Classification (NCBI taxonomy): domain Eukaryota; kingdom Metazoa; phylum Chordata; class Mammalia; order Primates; family Hylobatidae; genus Hylobates; species Hylobates moloch. Next base: position 21,611,995 of record NW_026652297.1, on the reverse strand, counting down.
ATGGGCTCAGGTGTGTGTGTGTGTGTGTGTGTGTGTGTGTGTGCATGTGCATATGTGTGTAACTCAAGCAGTAAATTTCAGCAACTAAGGCTGCCTTCAGTAAAATGAAATTCCTTGCTGATGACTGTTATCTGTCAAAGCAAAACCAAATTATTTTTCTGCAGGGATTCATAAAAGCAGCCTTGAGGTAGTGATAATAATTGTTATCTAATTTGGTTAAAGCGGAACAGAAAACAAGTTAATATTCTATGCACCCTACTAATTATTATTAGCAATATTGCTTTAAAGAATTTTATAACGAAGCTTTCCCTAATTTCACTGGGTCCACTGTCATTTTATAGTTTGACCAGATTTCACTAATGCTTCAGAAGACAGGAGTCCTGTTGAATTTTATCTACGAAATATTTTCAAAAGCAAATCTGGTGTGAAAAGGTAGGTGATTCTGGCCTCAAGTTGCATGCCACTGTCATTAAGTCTAGAAGGTCATTTCCTCAGTTCTGTGTTTCAGGCGTGCTCTTCTTTGTTTACAGGTCAGGGCTCCTGATAAATAAAAATTACATGGGCAAGGAATACCTGCTACAGTTAGCAGCCACTGAGATGTTTTTGTATTCTGTTACATAAACATAATTTGCAGGTGCATACACATGATTTATCAGGAGGAGTACACATTAGTTTGACAGGCTCATTGGGCCCTATTAAAAGAGGAAAGGGATTATTTCACTTGGGCATCCCTAGTGTAAGCTCAGAATTAGTTTGTAAGCATGAGTACAACATGGCGCTATGAGGAACGCATGTTGCTTTGACACAAGATAGGTATAATAATATATTCCCAAGGGAACGGGCAAGCTTGTGGGTGGACTTTTCTTTTTGGAGAAAGCAGTCTTGTCTGGCAAAGTTACTTAACAAAATTGATCCATTCAATATTTATTGATTATCTACTCTTTTTCAGGCTCTGTATTGGGCATGCAATGCTGAACAAGATGGTGAGGTCTCTCAATGTAGGAAACAGTGTCTGAAACATTCCACCATATTCTGGAGTTTTTAATGTCCTAGTCTGGTGTCTGTTCTCCTGTATCTGAAAACCAGGCCAGCTTGGGTATAGCCCTAATAGAGTCTGTGTGTTATCCTAGAGAAGCATCTGCCATGATTTACCATTATTTGCCTTTGGCCTGCTGCACCTTGCATGGCTAGAGACTTGTCTGCTGTTTGGTAGGTGCAGGGGACCCTGGAAATCCTAAACCAAATCTAATCTTTGGGCCCACCAACCAAACTGCACCTTAGAAAAGGTACCTCAATCAAACAAGCTTCCTGGGGGTGAGTGGACTCATCAGGGCTGCTGATGCCAACAGGCTGAGCTTTTAAGGCCTTAATAGATGGATCAAAGATGCCCTGGGCATGGGCTCACAGGTCTTCAGTCCATCATGGCTTGCTTGGTGAGAAATGGTCGAGATGAAGCATGTGAAAGAAAAGTTACTGATGCTGTTTCTAATAGCCCAGGCTGAAATAATGCTGTAAAGGTGTGCAAGGAATGGGGAGAAGGATGTTGAGGTTTTTCTGGATTGCCTTCCATATCCCTCAGACTGGTGATCCAACTATTTCTTTTCTTACCACTGTTTCTTGCCAATCTAGAAATTGTAAATGAAAACAAAAACTTACTCTCATATCTATAAGTAGTTTCTTATTGTGGACTTCATTTAATGAATTAGCCTAAAACAACTAAAAACCAAGAAAATATCTTTGTTCTTAATACCATTTACTTTCTTGGATATAAAGTGTGAATTCAGAAGTGGCTTAAGGCAAGTGATGGGGATCAGTGTCCCTGAGGGGTGAACCAGCCAAGGTTTTGTTCTCCTACCTGCAAGGAATGTTAGAGTACTATACAGTGCTTGGGTTTGGGACCCAAGTTACCTAATGAAAAAGCAACTTTAACTCAACTTTCCTGCTCATTAGTGTTGTGATATCAAGTAGCATGGTGGACATCTGCCAAGATGGCCCCCAGTGACCCCTGCCTCCTGGTGTCCACAGCATTGTGTACCTCGTGAATTGCTTCTAGTGAACAGGATACAGCAAAAGTGATGGGTTATCACTTCCGAGATTAGGTTACAAAAAGATTGTAGCTTCCATCTTGCGCTCTCCCGCTCTCTCTTGATTACTCCCCCTGAAGGAAACTGGTTGCCATGTTGTGAGCTGACCTGTGGAGAGACCCATGTGGCAAGGAACCGAGGGAGGCTTCCTGTGAACAGGCAGTGAGGAATTGGGACCCTAAGCCCAATAGCCCTGGAGGAAGTGAATCTGAATCTTGCTCAACAACTGTGTGCATGAGCTTGGAAGTGGATCTTCCCCCAGTAGAGCCTTGAGATGACTTCAGCCCCGGGCGATGTCCTCAGGCAACCTCATGAAAGATTTTGAGCCCGAGGCACCCAGATAAGCTGCACCTGGATTCTTGACTCACAGAAACTGTGAGAAAATAAATGTTGTTTTAAGCCACCGTTTTGTGGTAATTTGTTATGTATTAATAATGCAGGCAGTTTATGTTAAAAAGTCTTGCTCCTGTATGAGAGACATCACGGAGTTGTTGGGAGCACAGACTCTTGAGCCAACCTGGCTTCAAATTCTGGCTCTGCTGCTTATTAGCTGTGTGACCTTGAGAAAGTCACTTCACTTCTCTGTGCCTCAGTTTCCTTATTGGGAGATGGGAAATGTAGCTTTTGGCCCCCAGGCTGTATATTTCAGGAAGATGAGCTGGAAAGAGGTGGAAATGGGTTTTAATTGACACAGTCCACAGTCTGCGTCACAGTGAGTATAACAAAGGGGTCACATTAATAGTTTTTGTGACACTCTCAAGTCACTTAAACTCCCCCAGGAAGCTCCCGTTTGGTGGGGGACAATTTTCCAGAGGCAGGGGCAGCTGTGAGTGCTTAGCAGCCACCACACAGCACCTGGGAGGTGGCAGCAATGGTCCTTTAAAGACCATCAACAAGAGTGGTCCCTACGATGTTCTTCTGCTAATCTAGAAGCAAATGATCACTGTGTTCATTTTTCCATTTTTGTCATCTCTGATACTATGGAGACACATCCTTAGCATGTTTTTCTAATTTCATGCCATGGGCCTGTTGAGCAGAGCTCATCACTTCTCAAGATTAAATTATATGTTTAAGAAATGCCTTCTGCGTCAACCACAGTTATTCATCAGCCTGGTTGTAAGTGGCTAAGCCTGGCTTTCAGCTGTGAAAGTCAAGATTTGTGAATTTAAACATATTGATGAGATGCAAATGTCCTGTGGTTAGCCTTCCACCAGGCCCTAGCACTCATGTAAATAAATGAGAAAGAATTGGAAGGGTGGGCAGCAGAGCCCTCCCTTGAATAGGAAAATTGTTTTTTACTGGGTGCCAGCATCTGGTCGCTGCCGTCAGTGGTAATGAGATTTGGCTCTTCCCATATGTCCCCGATTCATTGCAGGTTGTTTATTTGTAGATACAACTTGATTGTTTTTCTCCTTTTTCTTTTCTTTTTTTAAACTAGGTTTCCCTAATTCAGCACCACCACCGCCTCTCTAAAAATAAGCATCAAATTATTTGTCTAGGGAAACATTTTTTTAAATGATACTAGCTCTCCTCAACTTGTGAAAGTTTCTTGTGTCTTCTTGCTGTTTTCACTTTATCTGCTCTCTAGCAGAAAAATAAAATTGCATTCGATTGACACACTGTCCTGCTGGGAATTCAAGACATATTACAGCCCTATCTGTGTGTTCTCAGTTGTGATGAAACGGTGGAAAATCCCCAGCAACCTTAAATGAGATAGGTGCAGGTGATTAATCCAGTTTCAGGAAGAAATCAAATAATTTACTCCTTTTTCCCCATTAAAGAAACAACCATGCATTGAGGTAGCTGATGCCATGTGAGCAGGAGTGTGCTTTAATGGAGGCTCCATTAATAATTTACCTTAATAGTGTAATAGTTGCCATTTTTGTGACCAAAAATTTGTTTCAGCCCCCGCTTTATGGATGAAAAGTAGGATCAATTAATATTGAGTGATGACAGCCTCCCTGCAGAGAGAAAATGGGAAATCTTGGTGTCGTCATCCGCCTTATGACTAAGAAATAGCTTTTCTTAATTGTACAGAACAGAGAAACCCAAGGGGATGTAATTCATTTCTCTCCAGCTTGCAATGTAAATTGAAAGTAAAGAAAAACAACCACATGCCAGAGTGAGGACATGAACTCAACCACTAAGCTATATCTGATTTGTAGGATTTGCTGGAAATAAGCAGACAGTTTCCCCCACGATGGTGAGTCTCCTTCAACTGTGGCATTGCTCCAAATACCTCTTATAGCACGTGACCCAGGGTGTTTCTCTCTGATGGGGTAATGGAGCCCCTCCACCTAGAAGCCTTGGGTCCCAGGTCTTCTCCCAGCTCATTCCCTCTTCCCTCCCATCCTTATAGTCTCCGCCTAAATGCTAGCTTTTCAGAGAGGCCTTCTTTTACCACCCTGCTCCAAACAGCCTCTTTCCTTGCCCAACTCACTGTCAACCTCTGCTTTCTACCTTATTTTCTTTGTGGAACTTACGATCATCTGAAATCATATTATTGTTTATGTGGTATTTACCATGTCCTCCAACCATAATGGTAAGCTCCATGAGGACATGGTTTTTCCTTGTTCTCTAAGCAGCTAAATCCTTAGGGCCTCAGTGCTGAGGATGCTTGTTGAGTGACTGAATGAGTGAATGATTAATATGAAAATGCAATAATTCAGAATAATTTAAAACTCTTGCACATGCACACCAGCTTTCTGTAAAGGTATATTGACTTTAACGTTCCCCTCTGCCTTCTCCATCTTGAGCCCCTACTGGCAGAACCCAATAGAAATTCAACTGGCAAAGCGAGGATGCAGTTTGCACAGTCCTCGCCCCACCACACAGGTCTGACTTGGATCAGAAAGACAGCAACTAAATGACCAGCACAGTCCAACCCTTCAGATTCTCAGCATTCTCATATCCTCCTGCACATTTTCAACTTGGCACAACAGCAGGACAGCTTTGTTTCTGCCTGTGATGTGTCTATGCTTCATACAGTGTTCACACTCTTAAGGGAAGACAGAAAGTCCCAGTTGGTATGGTGTCTGTCTCTGGGTGGCATGAATTATTTTCCTGGTTCAGTCTGTAGGATATAGAATATTTATCTGGGATTGGTGGAATGAGAGGAGGAATTAACATTGCTTCAATGTGGAAACCATGACTGCTGGGACTTGGCTTTTGCCCTCAGCCAGCACCTTCTGTGGCAGAGGTTTATTTATTACCTGGTGGAATAACCTAGGGATCTCAAACCTCAGTGATTCCCTCTGTATGTCTGTTAGTTGCTTTAGTTTTCCACTGATTTTTACTCTTGGACACGGAAGTACCAAGAGGCACTCTAGAAACTCTCCAGGTGCCAGGCATACTCTTCTCTGCCCCTGTTGTATGGCAGCAATGGCAGCAGTCCGGTTTCCCTGTGAAAATTGGGATCATTCACCCCAGTCAGTAGGGTAATTGCCTTCTTTGCCTTTTGTTTCTGTGGCGTTGGTAGTCTAAAATAGCCAAGGGGCAATCTCAACTTCTAGTTCAGTAAAACCATTGCAGTGTCCCCTGGAGGAAGCGTTCGTCTCTTGGGAACCAGCAGCTCCAAATCTGCAGATTCAAAAATTGTGGGGCTGGTAAGCAAAACTCTAAGCATACTAGGTGTCTTGGTCTGTTTGTATTGCCATAAAGGAATACTTGAAACTGGGCAATTTTTAAAGAAAAAAGGTTTATTTGGATTATGATTCCACCAGCTGTACAAGAAGCATGGCGTCAGCATCTGTTTCTGGTGAGGGCTTCCAGGAGCTTCCAAACATTGTGCAAGTGGAAGGGGAGCTGGTGCGTCACATGGTGAGAGAGGAAGCAAGAGAGGAGGAGGTGCCATGCTCTTTTAAACAACCAGTTCTCACGTGAACTCACTCATTACCTCGAAGGAAGACATCAAGCCTTTCGTGAGGGATCTGCCCCTATGACCCAAACACCTCCCACTAGGCCCCACCTCCAACGTGGAAGATCAAATATCAATATGAGATTTGGAGGGGACAAATATCCAAACCATATCACTAGGTTTAAGAGGAGAGGAGCCATTTTTGCTTCTACCCCTTGATGGCTAGTCCTGTGTATTCTGACTGGGGAAGAAATAGAACTGATGCAGCTGGTATTCTTTGTCCTGAAAGAGTACAACTTGTCAAGATGTCATCTCCCAACTGGCTCCATGGGGAATGTTGGGCTAACAAATGGTGCTTTTTAAAACAAAGTACAGAATTTTTGCAAATACAGTGGTGGCTAAGGCTCTTTTGACTTTAACACTGCATTGCATGGTGAATCAGTGGTTTAAAAATTGTATTGGAGGGGAGCCTATTTTTTTTCTTCACCTCTCCTTGAGTGCTTTAAAGTGGCCATCAGATGCCCATAGATGTCCAGTCTGCTGTTCCCGGCATCACTCATCACCAGAGAATCGGCTGGCTTCCTGGGGGTGTACTGGTGTCTTTCTCATGGTCAGCCTTTGTTTATCTTGGGGGAGGAGGGCAAATAGCAGCAGCATTCACTAATTAATCAGCAGCTGTGTATCAGTCCATCACCCTGCATGTCAGGGAATAGTGCTGGCAGAGTGATTAAAAGCATGGGCTTTAGCGTGGCACAGCTCTGGGCTGAGGCCGGCAGATTTGCTGGGAGACCCATCTCTCTCATTTGTTCTGTGACCTCGGATGAGTTACTTAGGCCCTGTAAGTCTGAGTTTCTTATCTGTAAAATGCAGTATATTTCCTGGCGTTGTTAGAATTGAATAAAGTCATCAGAAAAGGCATTGGTTAGGCCCCTAGATAATTCTCAGTAAATGATAGCTATTTTTATCATACAGATGCAAAGAAGAGTCAAAAGTAAGTACAAGATTTCCTCCCCAAGACAGAAATGATGTAAAGAATTCCTTTGAACCTTCATTCTTTCATCTGCAAAATGAGGACCTTTGTCCTAATCGATCCCTCTCCAAGGGCTGTTGTTCATCATATTGGGTGGGCAACTGCACGATAGAACAGTGTGGAATGTGGCACAGCCCGGGTCACCAGGGCCACAGGCATTGGTCAGAGAAGTCAGTGTTCACAAAGGCGAGGGCAGCCCGGAGAGGTAAGTTTCGTGCTTCTAGGACAGGGAAGGATAGGGAGAAGTAGGAGGACTTTGAGGGACGCTCCCTCTCTGAGAGAGTAGCCAGCAGGGTGGAAGAAAGTAAAAATGCCTTGTACTAATAGAATGCTTTCAAGAATACAGAGTATTTGGCCAGGTGCCGTGGCTCATAACTGTAAGCACTTTGAGAGGCCAAGGCGGGTGGATTGCCTGAGCTCAGGAGTTCCAGACCAGCCTGGGCAACACGGTGAAACTCCGTTTCTACTAAAAAAAAAATACAAAAAAATTAGCCAGGCATGGCGGTGCATGCCTGTAGTCCCAGCTCCTTGGGAGGCTGAGGCAGGAGAATTGCTTGAACCCAGGAGGCAGAGATTGCAGTGAACCGAGATCACACCACTGCACTCCAGCCTTGGCGACAGAGCCAGACTGTATCTCAGGAAAAAAAAAAAAAGAATACAGAGTATTTTTGTGGATCTTATTTAATCATCTGACAGGAAGGTACTTCAAGTCTTACTGGATTTATCAATAGGTGTGATAAGATGATCAATATGTGGACATTTGGCACCCCACAGCACACCCAGTCACCTGGTATCATGGAGTCTGGCCCAGTGTTGGGGTGGAGGTAGTATATACTCTGGTCAACAGTGTTGACCTAATTGTGCTGAAGGAATAGACAGGCAATTGCAGACTGAAAGTACTGTTTGTGTATGTGCGTACGTGTCTGTACACCATGGTTGTCCAAAATCACTTCCTCAGAAAATCTAAATGGGAAATGAGTGTTATCGATAAGTTCATTTATAGCCAACAGATTTCCTAGTATCATTTAGAAGGGAGATGAACTTTTGGGGTCGCCCTACCTGTCTGACTCTGTGCAGATGAGGAAACTGTGGCCATTAATGGAGAAAGAAATCTCCCAGGGCCAGTCAACCTGGTAGTGCCCGCCCCTGGAAGAATCCAGAGTTCTTGGCGACTCACCATGGCTCCACTTTGGCCCCTTGCCTCAGCTTTCGGTTGTGTAACATTGTGTTAATCGCTTCAGCTTCAGGCGTCACTCCTGTGTAATGAAGAGACCAGAATGCCGGCCTGTGAAGATCATCATGTGTTGGGACAAAGCCCTCCTCCATTTCAAACAGGAAGTCACATTCTCCTGGAGTGGGAAACATAACTGAGAATCGTCTCTGCCTTGCCGAGGTTCCGCATATTAATCAGGCTGGTTGTTCCCTGTAATTCTAGAATGTTCTGGCTGAGTTCTCATCAGTGCCTCCTGGTCCAGTCCTCCCACCATACACCTGTCAGAAGTTCCTGCACCCCTCTGGGCTCCTCCAGGTTTTCTGTCCTCTTCCTGGCTTGGTTGTTTGGGGTCTTATTCTGAAAACTTTTTAAGGTTCTAATTTCTTCTCACAAAACAAGAACTGGGCTAGAGGCTCTTGGCTTAGGTTTGGATCTGCCTATTTGGATGATCTCTGTTTCTTCTTTACAGTTAGTGTTTAATACTTGTAGTTTATTTATCAAGCCCTTCACTCAGTCACGGGGAGCAAGAGGGCTATGCAGAGAAGAACACTTTGCCTTTCTCAGTGGCTTTCCATCCCAACACCTGTTTTTTTTTTTTTTAAGACAAAGTCCCAAGTTTCACAAACAGGTATAACAATCCTCACATTATTCAGGCAAAGAAATATGACTTTTCCTCTTTAACTCCTCAAGCATTTTTTTTTTTTAACAGCTTAACTTCTTTAATGCTGTGTCAGCTGTTAGGGAAATGGGAAGGAAGAGAAAAGAAAAATGGTGAATGCAAAGAACCATATTCAGGAGGTGCTTGGTCTCTGCTTACAAAGGCTGCAGCGAGACCCCCCCATATGAAGATGCTGTCAAGGATTATGTGTGAGTGAATTCTGAGGCTTGGTGTGGGCGCTGTGTGAAAGTGATTGGAAATAGAAAAGCACTCATGTAAAATTTTCAGGGTCACCTTTTAAAAAGGAGCGTGTCCTTCTAAACCACATCTTAAGACTTTGCAAATTCAGAGGAATAAAAAATAGTTTAAAAATAAAGTATTCTGATTTCTAAAATTCGTAATTTTTTGATCAAACTTGTGCCATGACAGAGCTATAATTTGTGTTTTTATGTGTGTGTTTTAGAATGCTTAAGGAACTTGGGATAACCAATTTATAGTGCATGTGTGTCTATTTAAAAACTTGTGTGAAGAAGAGTTTTAAAAATGGAAAAATAGATCCAGGTTCTACTCCCTGTTCTGTAATTGGCCAGCTGGACAATGCTGGGCAAGTCCCCTTCTCTCCCTGACTTCCTTTACGGTGGCTGCTATTTATTAAGCACTCGACTGTGCACCAAGTTGCTATGCAGGCCTGTATGTGAATTATTGCAACAATCCTGAGAGGCAGGGACCATTAGTATTTTCCAATAGGAAACTGATGTCCAGAGAGGCTAAGTAACTCACCTTGGAAGAAAGCTTCTCTGTCATGAGGCTAAGATTTGAGCCCAGGTTGTCTAACTTCAGAACCAATGATGGTAACCACTATGCATACTGTCTCCTCCCACTGCATAAAATAGACTGTGACATGTGGCCCATTTTGCATTTTAAAATGATTTGTGGTGTAATAGGCATTATAGGCCTTGATTTATAATCACACATTTTCGTTTTTGTGATTTATTTAAAAATAGGGTTTTGATCAGTCCTTGAGTGTAACTTATTCCTAGAAGAAAGGTGATGCATATTAAAATGGTTTGCTTTATTCTGTGGTTTTTGGGAACAGATATAAAAAGTGGAGACCACTTCTATTTTTATTTTTTAGATGTAGTGTACGTGAAACTTTCCAAAGCACTTTTTGCTTGCATATTTTACCTTTAACAACTCTGTGAGGTAGGTTGGACAGATATTGAATTTAGTTATAATAGTTCTTTGGAAATTCTTGTTTGTTAATTCTGGCATCCTGTGTAACTTGGGATTGGTCTTCATTGATTGCCATTTTTCTTGAAAATGGGTAACATTTTTTATGACATTTTGTGGTAATTTTGAATTGTATCCTGGACATTGTGACTGTGATGGTGTGGAGACTCTGGATTCTGTTATATTCTTCTGATGACTGTTGATTTTGTTTGTTTGCTTTAGCAAACAAGCAGTTGGACTCCAGCTGCCAACTCTGTTCCTTGGGTGGCAGCTGAAATTTGTTCTTTTAGCCTTAGCTGGGCTGCTTAGGGAGTACCTCGTGCATGCATGGTTCAGGAGTCTGCCAGAGATCTGGGCAGAGTTTATACACAGAATCTGGGGCTCTTTTCTCTGGCTTTCTCCTTTCTGGAGTTTTCTCTTCATATTCTACCAGCTGAAGTAGTCCTGTGTTCTGTCTTCTGTTTCTTCAAGCCAGTAAACTGTGGGTTTCTGTCCGAGTTTTAGCTGCTCCTGTGGTACAAACTAGGGCCTGCCCTTGGGCTAAAAGCCATCAGAGACAAAACCTCGCCCAGTGCAGTACTTTTCTTGCAAGTGTTGATGCTCTCCAGTATCTGCCTGCCTTGGCTTCCTCTCCAGTGCCCTCAAAAAGTTGCTTTGTTTTGTTTTGTTTTTATGTCTGTACGTGTGTGTATGTGTGCAGAGTTTATAGTTGTTATCTGCAGGAGGCTTGATCTATAGGAGCTTCCTCAGTCATACCAGAAGTGGAGCAGGAAGGACAAATATCCCCATTTTAAAGATAGACAAATGAAGGCGCAGAGAAATCCCATCTCTGGTGTCAGAACACAAGTTTCTGGGTCTGTAGCCTGGACCCCTATCTCTTTCTGACAGATCTAGGTTCAATTTTCACTTCTGCTCCTTGCTAACCCCCTGACCTTGAGCAAGTCACTTAACCCTTTCTGAGCACACAGCTCCTCTGGGTTATTGTCAGGGTGAAATGAGATAACATGTCTGGAGTGGCTGGGGCAGAGTAAACCTTCAGGAATTGTCCCTGTGTCAACAGAAAGGGTCCTTGGGGATGTACTTGCTGTGATTATTTGTCCTGTCTTCCCCTGGGGTTGACTTTGGCTTTGTGTCCAGTCAGTGCTGTTGTTCAAGGAGGGAAAAAGAAGCAGCTTCATGTTCAAGGTGAGCAAGCATCCTCTGGGCCCAAGGCCATCCTCTGTGGAAGTCCTGGAGGGGCCTCAGGCCAGCATGTCTGCCCCAAGCTCCTGGTCCTCTCTCTTCCCCCCTTCCCTCTGTGGAGCACGCCCTACCATGCTCCCTGGTGTGGCATCCTGGAGTCCCGCTTTGTGTCTCCAGTTCCTTCCCACCTGCACCAGGCATCTGTGGAAGGTCGTGCACCTGCCTTTGCACTGTCTCTTGGTGTCAGCTTGTCTTCTCCATTCCTCTAACCAGTGGCCCAGATTTGTCCTGCCTGGATAAGCATAACAGCCTCACAACTGGCTGCTGATGGCAACTCTTGCTATTGTGAAGTGCTTAATAATAATGATGATGATGATAATGATACTATTGGGAAGTATGTAATAACAACAGCCAACTCACATAGCACTTAATATATGCCAGTCACGCTTCGAAGTCCTTCACATATATAATTCTTTTAATCCCCACAGCACTCAGTGAACTATATACTATGATTATGCACATTTTACAGATGAGAAAACTGCTAGGGAGTTGCGCAGCTAGGATTTGAACCTTGGTGCCTAGTTCCAGAAGCTATGCCCTTGACTTCTTCAATAGACAGCTAGATATTTTTCACACGTAACCTGTGGGATAAGGACACTGTTATTCTTGTACTTATTTGGACACGGGATAGGCAGGGAACTCAAGGATTGTTAGTGGCCTGTGGCCAAAGGAAACTCCACCTTAGTGGCCAGTGTCAGATGCGATTCAGGCAGGCTGAGTGATGGGGGGAATGGATTGGCCTTTTGGCGGTGAAGAAATGGCTGCATGTCTGCCCTAATGGGCCAGGCACAGGAAGGGGAAGCATATGTACCCTTTTCTGACTGTGTCTAATTATGTGGCATTTTTTTTTGTCTCAGTTATAAAGATTTAATTGCTCCATTGTACTGGGGCACCAGGGCCTCTTATAAGTCATCTTTTACGATTGGTGATAATTGGCTCAGCTTGAATTGGCTACAGCTAGTTGCAATTTCCTTACCATTTTTAATCTGAGATCTGATTTTAGCCTTATCTTTTTTCTGAGTAAAGTTTTTTTTTTTTTTTTTTTTTTTTAACTCAAACTCTGGGTTGTATGTGAGGAAATGCGTCAGCCTCTCCCTGCTACTCCATCACTCTATTTGGGCTGATTTATGCATTAAGCATCTAATCTAAAGATAGCAAAGATATGAAAAGGCATCTTAAAGTGTTTTAATGGCTTAGAAGAGAAAATCCCACCAAAGGGAGAAACGTGCCCTTCACTCTGTCAGTGTTGTTAGGATCTGATGCCTGATCCCAGGGTGGGGACGTTTTTGACAGTCATGGGGTATAGGCAGACAGCATCTAAGGGAGCCCTACTTATCTACTGGAAACTCAAGACAGAATGCAGGTACTTTAAAAATGAACGACAGTGAGGGTTTGGGAAATCCTACGGATAAGTTTCCAGATGAAAAAGATAAGAAGCCTGTCGGCTGAAAGGGAATGAGGAATGAGCCACATAAATTAAGCCGACGGAATTTCTAGAGAGTGAAGTGTGCTGAGGCATCACCAGCCGTGGGATGTAAATATAGCTCACCCTCTTATCATTCTGGGGTCTGCAGTCTCCATGTTGATGTTTCTATGTTTTGAGTAAGCACTTCCTGAATGTTCCAGTCTTTGAGTCTGGCAGACTTGATTTATGAAGAAAAGATGACGATAATGAATGGGAAAGGCTTGCTAAGGAATTAATTTGGGGGTAGTAGTAAGAGCAAGCCTGCTTCTCTCACCGTCTTTCCCCAAAGCGTACTCTCAGGTGGGTGCTGCCAAAACGCACGGGTGGGGTGAGGGACGAAGCTCTTTTAGACTTCCTTCCTCTGGGGTCTGTTCCCTGCTCTGTCTGTCAGAGATATTTGCTGTGAAAGGCTTTCACCCATTTCTGTCTTCTTTCCTTCCTTTCTTTATTCCTTTCTTCAACTGAACTTTGTTTCCATTCACTTGTATGCCCCTGAAGCTTTTGATGTGCATGAACTGCCGTTGGCTTTTTGCATCACTGGTTTCCCTTCCATGGTGCAGCGTCATCACCTCTTTTGGCCACTCTTCTTTGAGGGCTTTTCTCTGCTTCCCCTTAACCCTGGGCATTCCCCGAGGCTCAGGCCCTGCCCACTCTCTTACAGAAGGCTCCTTCCGGGGCGAGAATGTGCTTGGCATGTTTGAGGATCACGAACAAGTCAAGTGTCTGGATCCAGTAGAGACGAGGACAAGTGGTGGGCAGCGGAGGCAGCCAGGGCCATGTCCTGTGTGTAGGGCCTGTGTGGAATGTCGTGGATGGCACTGGAGCAGTCTGAGAAGGAGGAGGCTGCATCTGGATGGCTGAGTTTGTGAGCCAAGGGGCCTCTGCATAAGTGAGGTGTTATTGACCTTGGGCTCTTTGTTCCTCAAAATTGAAAGACCAAGGCACTGTGGTTTATTCTCCTGCCTTCCCTCATTTCTAATGCCGTCATATACACTTGATTATTCTTTCCAGCATCTCTCTATTCATCCCTCTGTTTCATTCCTCCCACTGGTTCCCAGGCTTAGGCCTGTAGCTCAGGAGTGGACTACGATCATGATTTCCTTCTACCCAAAACCCTCACCCCCCTTTCTGTTTTGTGCATCTCTCGCACGTCATTAGACTAAACACTGCTGGTAACACATTCTTCTCCACACTGACAAGATAAGAATTGACCTTAGGCCTGCCACTCTCTTTCCCCCACATCTGGCCTTTGCATCCATCCCCCTACTAACCATCTCCTCTTCAATCAGAGTGACCTTCCTTTTTATCCTCCCTCCCTTTGTCTGTAGCGTAATTACTGTGTCTTGACTTGTATTAGATACTCACTGTCTAGAAAGATGGACTGCCTTCCATGTTTTCAGCTATGAGAAGCATATGTGTGTCCGTGTATGTGTGTGTCCTTGTGTGTCTCTGTGTGCATGAGTGTCTATACCTACCTCAGTATAGTTCTTGCTTTGAGAAGCTGGCAGTCTTGTTTGGCAGACACGAGGTATGATTTTGAAATTCTCAGGTAACAGGTTGGAAGAAACTTCTGCCTGTAAAGAAGGTTGGTTTCTGAGGATGGTTGGTGTTTTACTTTTTTCCTTAAATTAGGAAGGAGCCTGAGTTCAGGCCCAGAAGGAAAGGCGCATAATGGCTGCTTCTCTGAAACGGCCTTTAGGTGTTCATCAGAGAGCAGAAGGAATCCTCTGCATCCTTTTCTGAGCTTCATGAACCACCAGTTGAGGAATTTGGAGTATATGGTGTTGGAGGTCACTTCATACTTCATAATTCGGTAATTTTTGCAATATTTTTACTATCATAGGTAAATGACAACAGAGATTTCATAGATATTACATCTTTAAAAGTAAAGTAAAACACTGATTTCTTTTTTCCCACATAAATCCCTGAATAGGAATGCAGTCCTCATGTGTACCTGTTCCTTTGCAAGCTGGGATGACAGGATGATGCAGGTTAAAAGTGTTCTTCGTTGCAAGAGCAGGACGTGCTAGGCAGACAGTGGCTGAAAACAGAATGTGATGAGAGATAAAAGATTGTGGTGCATGGTGTATCCTGCATTCAAGGGCTTGGACCCCAAAATTGAGCACTGGGGAGCCACAGAGGAATTCAGAGCATGAGAGTGATGTGGAGTGATGGGCATTTAAATGGCTCATTCAAAGAAATGTGAGCTAAGTTCTGCTTCTGCCTTTCGGCCTCTGGAGAAATCTAAGCGCTGAGAGAAACAACTATGGAATCTTGTCAGGGAGGCCCAAGAGCTTTTTGTTTCTCACCTTTTAGAGGAGTTTGTGTTTCTTTCTTAAGGGCATGACTCTCTTACTTTTATGAATTAGTCTTTCTCTATCTCACATCTTGCTTTTCCCGCTCAAGTCCTCCCTGGGAAAATGGAGCTCCAGGGTTGGCAAGATGTGGACATCCCCTGTTCAGCCTTCTGCACAAGGTATAGTGAAAAGAAAAAGATTAGCTGTCCCCAGCAGGTCTTTTTGGTGGGTGTGATAATTTTGGTGATCTTATAATTCTGAAATTTTTAGCATCCATAATTGACATGGGGGCTAAATTGCACCACTCATCAGATTGTACAAATTATTAAAAAGAAGCAAATTACCATGTATTTGTATTAAGCAGAAGAGGGGAAAGCAAGTGGCCTTTCTTTTAAATTACTGTTAAGTTTGGAACTGTACTGGATTTTGGATTTTTAAAAATTCTTTTGTTTAATCAGGCATGGTGTGTGTGTGTGTGTGTGTGTGTGTGTGTGTGTGTGTCCCTCTGAGCTGCCATCCTCTGTTGGGGATATTTTTTTCCTCTGCTCAGAGAATTGCCTTGATGAAAGTGTTCAGCAATCAAATGGATAAAAATTGAACACATTCTTCAGGATACTTCTAATTTTTCTTCCTTACATGTTCATTTTCTGAGCAACAACAACAAAAACCTCCATGAAATATTAAGGCTTTTTTTTTTTTTTTTTTTACCTTGAAGTGGCATCCTTGAATAGTTGCCTTCCATTATTTGTTTTAGCAGATTTCCAAGGTGACTGCCAAAATTCCCCAAATATTCCAAAAATAGAAAGACCCTTAACTGTGTTCACTGAGACACCTCCCTTTTCCTTACTGGGACTTTCTGCTTCAAACTCATTCCCCTCTGTCTCTCTCCTTGTTGTGTTAATCTTAAAAAATGATTATAATAAATCATTGTGATGGGAAGCAAATTAGAAGAGTGGGGAGATGGTTGGAATAAGAATCAGGGGACCTTACATGCAATCTTCTCTCCAAAGTTAACTTGCGAGTCACTGAATGTGTCTGAGCTTCAGTTTCCTTCAAATGAAGCAGGGGCTGGCAAACTTTCTGTAAAGGGAAAGATGGTAAATATTTTGGGCTTTGTGAGTGATGTGGTCTCTGTTACGACTACTTAAATCTGCAAAAGCTTTTGTAGTGCCAAAGCAGCCGTAGACAATATGCACATTAGTGGACATGGCTATATTCCAATAAAACTTTATTTACAAAACCAGGCAGTGGGCTGGACTTGGCCTATGGGCCATAGTTTGCCCAACACTAGCAAACTGTGCTCTAAAATATCAGAGTAAAAAATACTGCCTTCTTCTTCTTATTAGTTTGTGTGGGGGGAAACTAATTATGACAATGAAAGCACTTTGAAAAATGTAAAGGAGAGATTTGTTTCTGGCTAGGATTGGGTATTTTGAGGCAAATTAATGATCCCAAGAAGAACAACAAAAACTATATAAAACACAGAAAGCAACATTCTGTTTAAATCTGGGAAGTGTTGAAACAATGAGGAGTAGGGGGGCTAAAATATCAAGAAGAAGAGAACTATGGAGAGGTGAGCTGACGATCTATAGGTGCTTTATTTTTGGGAGATTTCTAATTCTGAGTGCTGACAAAATAATGGGGACCTAGGCTTTGCTTGGATGGAATGTTGCTGCTCTGGGAAAAATAAACCTGCAGAGCTTTTGGTGTTCCTTTGGGACTGGAGTGGAGAGAGAAAATTGGAGCTTGAGGAGCCGGAAATGCACAGTTGGCTTTCCCTTCAAGACAGTTGCTAAATTCTGGACTGCATGGGGTGAGAGGTTCGAAAGATAAGCAGAATCCCTTTGGAAAGCAGAAGGGGTGTTGAGTAATCTCCTGGTGCTGAGACAATAAGGATTTACAGTTTAGTACCTGCTTTTGGAGGTTGGGAGGGGTGGGGGCATGGTGAACACACCAGGCTCTCAGTGAAGTCCAGGAGGGCTAAGTCCTAGCAAAGGGTGTAAGCCAGGAGCAACCTGAGTCTTGTAATAGTTCCTGATTGGTTTAGGTCATCAGCCCGCACCCCCATCCCCAACTCTATTTTCCTGATAGAAGAAAGGAGAGCCATCTCTTGAGGAAGATAACTTCATCAGAAATCTTTTCAACTTTCTAATACATGATGTCTGGTATTCAATCAAAAATTATTAGGTATGTCAATGTGACGATTCCCCAAAAATGAGAGAAAAACAAATGATAGAAACAGATTCACAGATGATCCAGAGTGAATAGAATTATAGTTAGCAAAAAAGGGATTTAAAAATAACTAATTAATATGTTCAAGAAAATAAATTTTTAATGGATAAAATAGATGAAAATATGAAAAATTTAAACAAAGAATTGGAATCTATAAAGAATAAAATGGGATTTCTATTACTTGGAAAAGATATCTGCAATTAAGAACTCAATGGATGGGGTTTTAACAGAGAGATCATATGTAGCAGAAGACAAGAATAGTGATCTGGAGGAAAGGTTAATAGAAACGATTTAAGCTGAAATGCAAAGAGGGAAAAATCGAACATATAGTAAAAAGCGTAGGAGACAAGTGGGACACAATGAAAAGTCCAAGATAGGTATAACTGGAGTCTCAGAAGGAGCAGAGAGGGAGGGAATGAGACAGAAGCAGTGTTTGAGGGAGGGAATGAGATAGAAGCAGTGTTTGAGGCTAAGAATTTCCCCAGATTTGTAAGAGAGATCAACCCATAGATTCAAGAAGTTGTACAAACTCCAAGCATAATAAATAAATAGAAAAAGCATAGAGTACTGAGTGGATAAACATGTTATTTAGAAACAAATAATGCACTGGCATTGTAGATTTCTGTCTCTAGTGGATGAGAACCATTACAGGATCAGGCTCTAGCCTTGTGCTTCCTGTGTTTCCTTCCCCGAACCCTTGTGTATCCTTCAACCAAACATGTTTGCTCATTGTCTCTTGCATTCTTCTGCTTCTTTACTTTACACTAGCCCTTGGTGTTTCAGTTTTTTATGCACCTGTATCTTTGGCCTTATCATTGTCACTGTTAACATCTGCAAGTTGTAGTTTAAAGGTCAAACAAGAGCTGCACCCATCGAGGTAGTGTATTAGTTTCCTGGGGCTGCTGTCTATGACAATTTGCCACACATGTGGTGGTTTAAAGCAATAGATATGTAGTCTCTTGGAGCTCTGGAGGCCAGAAGTCTGAAATCAGGGTGTCAACAGAGTCACACCCCTTCTTGAGGCTCTAGAGGGAAAATCTATTCCTTGCTTCTTCCAGCATCTGGCAGCTGTCTGCATTCATTGGCTCGTAGCTGCAGCTCTCTGCTCTGTCTTCATATTGCCTTCTGCTCCATGTGCCTATGTCCTCTCCTGTGTGTCTGTCTCAAAACTCTCTGTGCCTGTCTGTTATAAGGATCCATGTGACTGCATTTAGGGACAACTTGTATAAAACAGGATAAGCATCTCTTCCCAAGGTCCTTAATCACATCCTTTGTTATATAAGGTAATATTCACAGGTTCTAGGGATTAGGACATGGACACATCCTTTGGGGGAACCTATTAAAGGTGGTGCTGCTATAAGAATAATAATAGTATGGGCTTAACAATAGTAGTTATGTGCCAAGAAGCGTGCTAAGTGTATTGTGTGGATTGTCTCATTTAATCCTTGTTCTGACTGTATAAATCAGGTTGCCTTATTACCACCATTGTACAGAAGAGGACTCAGGCTTGGCAAGGTTTAGGAACTTGCCAAGGCCATTCATCTAGTAAGTGGCAGAGCCAGGATTTGAACCCAAGCATTTGGGCTTCAGACCTCCTTGCCTTACATGCTATGAGTGAGCAGGCTGGATTTCTGGTTGGACTGCTTCCAGGAGCTGGTTTTTAGACTGTGGGCCCTGGATGGTACTTCCTAGCTCTAAAATTCTATGGTCCAGTGAGTTTTTGTCAGAAAAGAAAACCTCAACCTGGATTATTAAGAGTATAACAAATTTTAATCTGCCAGATAATGGAGAGAATTTGCTTACACTGCTTATAGATGAAACTGATAGGAGTTTGCTGTTGTGCATTTTGATATTTGCTGATGGTTTAAGGTATGTGTACTGGAAGGAAAAATTACTTGTGGACACACAGGCCAAATCTATACCATCTGAATGAATTGAAGTAATTACTCAGGTTATTTAGACCCTGCCTGCCAGATAATTGAGGTAAATGGGGTTATTAATTTGAAGTAGCTAGGTAATTTGGTCTGCCTCCCTTTGATAATGTAAACATGGTCATATCGTGTAATTGTATAACTGGCTGAAAGGGCTCTATTCTTTCTCTTGAAGCATCTGCTATTGTCTGTGGCCAGGCCATTGGGTTATAGTGTGATAGTGTGTTCAATTAGTACAGAAAAACCCTAGGTACTTAGTGTGGGTTTCCTGGTGGAAAATTCACACATATATGTGTATGTATTTATGTACGTGTATGTGTATATATTTTTAATTAAAAATGGAAATTTAAAAAGTATTTTAAAATGGATGATTATTCCTGATTATTCACGGAAGAGTTTTAAAGAAATATATGCTTCCAAGTTAAACCACCTTAGAGTCTATTTGAGGAGATCAGCTCCTTTGTGAGAGCTTTTTTTTTTTATTGAGCCCCACTGTAATGTCTATATTTGAATTGCCTAGGAAACTCATTATAGCAGAGCTTATTCCTTGTCAAAGATGGTCAAAAGAAAATTAGATTCAGTTCATTAGCTTCTACCTAAACCTTGCTTAATGGGGCCCGTGTTGTGGTTTTGTTATTGGATCACAAACATTTAACTTGATCCTTCCCATTCCTGGCACCGGCCCATATTGTCATGGCAGCTATGCTGCCCGAGGGCCTCTGTGGCATGGCCTCCTCATCTCACTCTCCAAAATGGCTGAGGAGTGGGTTCTGAGACTTCATTTTACACTGGGACCAAGCCTGCTTTGTCTGTCATTTGTTGAAGAAGTCTGGCCAGCCTTGAGTAGGGGCTGCCTTATGAAGGGTAAGAAATTCTGGGGTGGGTAGGTGGGAGAGAGTGGGCCACATCACAGCTGTGGTGGCCACATGTCTCAGATTTTCTGGAACCATCTGGCTCTAAAATATTCTCTATGGTTTTAGACCTTAAATCCTGAATTTTGGCATGGAAAATGAGGCTCAGGTGACGTCTGCTCACGTGTCTCTCGCATTAGTTATCTGTGTAACAGGCCTCTTACATGATATTTCTACCCTCACCAAAAAAGGAGACAATGAGAAGAAGATTTAGGTTAAAAAAATATATATTCCCCACCCAGCCTCTGCTTGAAATGTGAGGTTTTGGTTCTGGACAGCGGCGTTGGTTGTTGACGTCATTGATCCAACTATTTTATTTCCCACTTCACTTTGCTTGCCCAGGTGTGGTCCAAAGAGTATGAGGGTTGTTAAGACAAAACCAGGCTGAGGAAATTCAAATGAAATGTCTACCTGAACCTCCTCAAGTCTTTCCTGTGGGCTGTGTATTTATTTATAAGCCTATTGGGCTTTGGCAGCAGAAAAAAAGAAGAGAGGAGGAATTTGTTTCTAAAATGAAAACCAAATTTAGTTAATATAAATGCTACCCATGTGCAACTCATCCTGCCAGCTCCCAGTAAATGTACAAATATCAAAATAACACAATAGATAAAAATCACAGTGGAAAAAGAGAAATTGAGACACTTCTGTGTTTTGCAGGGCCAGAGGAATCCACACAGTTTACTCCTTCCACCATGCGTATTTTACGTACTACATTATTATCTGATTTTATATAATATTCACATTGTAATTTCTGAATCAACTCTAAAGTTCATAAAAATTTAGAATAAAGCTATGCCCACTCAAAGCATTGAAATAAGTCAATCATATGGAAAATTCATGTTCTCAAAAATGTCTTGGCTTCAGTTGTCTGAGAAGAAAAAAAATCACATTTAATTTTCTTAGTTTTCCAGTTTAGTTTGCAAATGTCAAATAACTAAAAGTTATAGGAACCAAAAAATGATAAACTTCTCTCAAAACTTATTGTATATAAATCTTAGAGTTTTTTTTCTAGCATTTAAATAAACAACAATGGCCAATAATTCTATAATATGTTCCTTTTTCAACTTTTTTCTATAACATGATGATATTGACTAGATATAAGTGATAGCTTATTTAAGCAAGTGAATTCTGCACATGGACTAGAATTTTTAAGAAAAATTTTAAGAAAATTTTGAATGTAGAGTTTTATTTTTAATTTTCATTTATTTACTTATTATTATTATTATTATTTTAGAAGCAGGGTCTTGCTCTGTCACCCAGGCTGAGTGCAGTGGCACGATCACAGCTCACTGTAGCCTTGAACTCCTGAGCTTAAGCAATGCCCCACCTCAGTTTCCAAGTAGCTGGGATAAAGGCACACACTGCTATTCTTGGCTCATTTTTAAATTTTTAAAGTAGAGACTCCCGCTTCAGCCTCCCAAAGTGCTAGGATTTGTAATTTTCAATCTTTTGAGATAGGAGAAAATGAAAAATAGTTTTCTACTAGGGCACATAACTCTTCATGTAAGAGTTTAGGTGTCTGTTATACTTTGTGGATATTACTTAGTCCTTTCTGGTTCTGTTAAAACTAATTTCCTTCAGAAAACACAGTAGTGGCCAGGCACAGTGGCTCATACCTGTAATTCCAGCACTTTGGGAAAATAAGGCGAGTGGATTGCATGAGCCCAGGGTTCAAGACTAGCCTGAGCAACAGCGAAACCTCATCTCTACAAAAAATACAAAAAATTAGCTGGGCATGGTGGCACACACCTGTGGTCCCAGCTACTCGGGAGGCTGAGGTGGGAGAATCCCCTGAGTCTGGGAGGTCGCGGCTGCAGTGACCTGTGATAGCATCACTGAACTCCAGCCTGGTGACAGAGTGAGACGCTGTCTCAAAGAAAAGAAAAGAAAGGAAAACCCCGTAGCCCTGGGTTGTAACTTTTAGGGAATTCATGAAGCTAAGCACCATGTTTTCAAATGACTCCCCTGATTTTTGTACTTCTAATCTGCTAGAAAAACAGATGAACAGATTCATTATAAATGTGTATTTAAAAAGAACAGCTATATGGCCTGAAGGACTGCCCAAAGGGAACTGAAGTTTATGGAAAGCATTATGGTTTTGAGAATTATTTGGCTTCTTGCTGTTTTGTGGATCTGAGTTTTTAGTTGCTGGAATTTGACATCTAAATAAGAGGCTGTTGCTATGATATGTAAATAGAGTGTGTGGGTCGAAATGCTTGTCATTATGCATGTTGAAAGGACAATTTACGATTTACAAAGATGGAAAAGCTCAATAAAGATCCACTATTGAAAAGCCACTGCAAAAGGAAAGCTATAGATAGATGGGCTTCTTGCAGATGAACAGAATTAATGACAAGTGAAAGGAAAAATTCACAACATGAGGAGGGAAAATGTCTTCCAAATGTCAGTGAGGGAAACACTTTTCCTTTTCCTTTCTGCTGTATCCTGGGCATAGCACCCCACTGCCTGAAACCCCAGCACCCCAAGCGTACCTGGACATGAATAATACAGCAGAACATGCTGTAGCAATCTATTTCCGTGCTTGCCCCTGCTGGCTTTGTATACCTCTATTGTCTAATCATCTCATCTTGTTTCCTTTTATCTTCCTGGTACCTAACACAAGCATGGCATATAGTAGGTGCTCAAAGAATGTCTGTCTTAGTCCACTTCGTGTTGTTGAAACAAAATACCCAAGACTGGGTAGTTTATAAAAAACAAAGATTTGTTTTGCTCACAGTTCTGGAGGCTGGGAAGTCCAAGATCAAGTTGCTGGCAGGTTTGGTGCCTGGTGAGGGCTGATCTCCACTTCCAAGATGGTGTCTTGTTTTTGCATCCTCCAGAGGGGTGGAATGCTGTGCCCTCACATGGTGGAAGGCAGAAGGCAAAAAGGACCAAATTCTGTCTGTGAAACCCTTTTATAATGATATTAATCCACTCATAAGGGCTGAGCCCTCATGACCTAAGCACCTCTCAAAAGGACCCACCTCCCTTCACTGTTGCATTGAGGATTAAGTTTCCAACACATAAATCTGGGGGAGACACGTTCAGACCACAGCCATGTCTATCGAATTAAGTCTTAATGGTAAAGTCTCCTTTGTCTAATAGTTGTGTGTACACTTATTCCCTGCTCCACTATGAGATTAGTAATGTAATTTTTGTTTCAGGCAGCACTTGCCACTTTCAATCAGAGGCACCGAAACAAAAAACTAAAATTTTATTACTTAAAATTTACAGAACTAAATAAGTGGTATTTGAGGTAAGTTTGTAATGCTTATATTTCTGAAATTTCAGCATAAAACTGTATTGAGACTTTTGGGATGCCTTATATATCATAAAAGAGGGTATAATGATAACTGGCATTTATTGAGTACTACTATGTCCTAGAAATGTAACCCTTCATAGGATTCCTATGAAGATCCTACCAGGTAAATATTGTTATTCTTCCTTTTTATACTTGGAGGAAGATTAAGAACTCACGCAAGGTCACTTGGCAAGAGGCCAAGCCAGGATTTGAACCCAGGAAGTCTAAATCCAGAGCCTGGGCTCTTAGCCACTGAGTTAAACTGCTTCTTGTGGTGACTTGCCTCCCTACAGTGTTTACTGAAGGGAATGGATTTACCCAGACAGGCCTGGCCCTTGGTAGAAACGCTGCACAGCTCTGCGTAGAAGCAGTTAGTCATCTGTACTTGCAGAGGCCGTAAAACAAATGTGGTGAACTGTAAAAGATTAAAGAGCCAGTTTTCCTGCCAGCTACCAGAAAGTTTCACATATACTTATTAAAGTTCTTATAGCAATGGCATCTGTCATTTAAAAAAAAACTTTTTATTGACACATAATACCCAGAGTGTTTGTTTTTATGACAGAAGTGGTTCTTGAAAGAGTTGACCTCTCTATAACTCTTAACACATTTCTATGTCAACCAGACATGACTCTAGGTCAATGGTTCTCAGAGTGGTCTGGGGACCCCTGGGAGTTCTTAAGGTCCCAACTATTTTCAAAATGATACTAAGACCTTTGTTCGCCTTTTTCACTCTTATTCTTTGACAAGCGTGCAATGGAGTTTTCCTGTGGCTACGTGACACATGATGGTATCATCACGAATTAATATGTGCTTGGATATTCTTATTTTTAAAATGTCTTAGTTTTAAATGTTCTAATGTGATGAATATAGATGGATGTAACCCACATAAACAAAAGTTCTTAGTGGGGGTCCTCAAGAATTTTTCAAAGTAAAAAGTGGTTCTGTAATCCTTTTCTAAGAGTTTGGTCAGCGGAGGGTGTTTATTACTTTTTAATAATAAACTTATTCCTAACATACCTGAGTTTACAATCACCTTCCAATGTGTAAGAAGTTGAATGAGATGAAATTAGAAAGATAAACCATTCTCCTTGAGTTTCCTCTCATCTTTTAGGATGCTCCCAAAGGCCGGAGTAACTTATTTTCTAAAAAGAGGAGTATTCTTTCTACCACAGATCTCCAAAGATGGGGTCTTTATTCTAACTTGCTAGGCATTCTTTTGACAAGAACAGCCCTAGTTACTGTGATTGTTAATAAGGCAGCCTGTCGAGTGCCGGAATCCATTTTTCTGTGTGATCAGAACCCGGCTGCATTCCTCCTTCCTGACATTTCATCCACTCTGCTTCGAGGTCTTAAGAATTAGCTGTTCTTGGATTAAGTGCCCTTAATCAGCTCGTTTTACATTACAATGTAAAGTTTCGCTCATGTTCTGCAGAGAACTTGATTTTCATTTGCTGTCCATGATCACAGAATAGTAAGTGGATTCCCAGGAAATCTCATGAAGTGGAATGATAATGCAGAGACAAGAGTCGGGGGGGAGTGGGGGGGAGGTGTCGGGGGATGTGAAGCTAATTGATTAGTTTAGAATCTTCTAATTTCCATGAGGAATGGAGCAGCCCAATTTGTATCTCTTCTTTTTGGCATCGTGTTCTCACAGATTGTCTGATGTTTCATTATCATCTTGACAGAACAGCCGATGTAGAATTCTGTTGACTAGGATATCCGTTGAGTTTTTGCCATGTGCATTAATAGTCCATGATTAGATTATTTTGACTCTACTAGTTGATTATCTGAGAGCTTGAGGAGTTAAGAGGAGAGTGTCTCTGAGTCCCGAGTTTTCAGTGCCACTGTCCTTTGAACACAGCAGACACCTCCATCCCCAACACTAATATACTGGGCTTCGAGGACCATAAATGACTGGTGTTAATGTCCTCTCCTAACAAAACTTGTGGGCAGAATGCTCCCCTATTTAGAATTTTCCTAATCCTTACATACAGCTGGCTTGAGTGTTTTCATATGTCAGGACTGGTCCTTTGCCTGGTTTCAGTGTTAATTTGCATGCTTGTCATCCTAGGTTTTGTTTTCGTGCCCCCAACCTGTTTTTGGAGTCTCTTCCCAGTGGATTTGAAAAATCCTGGCTACTAGTGTGAGGATTTTCGCATATGCACACAAAGTAGAAGTGAACAGATTGTGGCTTTTGCCAAATAAGCCTCTTTGGTATTCCTCACCCCCTGAAAATAACATTATTTCTCCAAGTAATCGTTATAGAAAAACACCACAGAGCAAGTTCTCCTCACAAACACACGCCACCTAAACAAACTGGGCAGGTCATGTGCTGCTGTTGCTGCAGCTGTTTGCTGATCCCAACAGGGTCCAACTCTTGTGAGCAAGGAGGTGTTTATGGCCTGGAGACAAAGCCTGGCTGCAGTGGGAGGGTTGCTGGCTGTCAGCCCTCATTTATCAGCCTGTTTTTCCTTACCCTTGGAAGACCTGGGATCTTCGTGGGAGACAGCATGGTGGAGAGGAGGAGGCCGGGTTTTGCTGTCTTGTCCTTCCCAGTAACTGGTTCTGTATTTGCTCTATCCTTTGTTTTTGTTTTTTCAATCATGTAGTCATTTGCTAAGGATTTATTGAATTCTAGTTATGGACTAGGCAAAAAGCTAGTTGTGAGGAGAACAAAGTGAACAAGACAAAGTCCCTGCCTTCCCTGGGAGACACGCCAGAAAACTGTGATGGTGAGTGCTAGATGGTGCCTTGACACAAGGAGGGAGGCCTTGGTGTGTAGGTTGAAGAAGTCTCTTCTAGAAAGAGCTGTGAAGGATGAGTAGGAATTCTCTAAGCAGTCAGGGAATGAGGAGGAGAGGAGAAAGGAGAGATTGGTGTCTTACGTATCCATCTACCCGATTCCCCCATTCCTGCCACCGTGCAGGCATTATGAATTGATTGGGAACTGTTTCCCAGTGAGCTCACCCTTGGCTTCACAGTCTTTCTCCAGACGTGGCTCCAGACAGCCTCTCACACAATCGTCCTTAGACTTGAGTGAGCAAACAAGTCAATGGCCCTGGTTATTGAAATGCAGGTCTGATTTAGTAGATCCGGGGATAGCCTGGGACCTGCATTCCTAATGTAAACACACTCTTCCCACCTCTAGATGATCCTGATGCAGGTGTGCTCAGCAGCTGCCACTTTGCTGAGAAGTCAGCACGGCATGGTCTCACTCCATAGATGGACTGTGAATTGATAAGACCAATGTGGGGCAATTTGGCAATTCCTATTAAATTTTGACCCTGTAAAGATACGTAAGAGTGGGTTTTTAGAAAAGCATCATTGTGATAGAAACTATTAGAAACTGTGGAAATGACTCTCATTAGGAGAGCAGAGAGGTGACTTAAGGAGACCTGGTGACAGTGGCAGCCTTGTCATCTATGGAAGCTCAGATCTGGTGGAGCTCATACTCCTTGTAGAGGTCTGGCATCATGCCCTGTTCACCCCGGCTTTGACTTTTGTCTTCTGCCTTCCATTTCTGCACTGTGGGAAGGAAGTCCTGGGACATGGAGAAGGTCAATAACATGTTATTTGCATTTTGCATTATTTGCATTATTTGCATTTTGCTTGCCTTAATTATATCACTCTCTCTTTATAAATGTCTTTGAACAACACTTTTAAAATTAAAATTAGAAAGTTGAATTTGCTTTTAAATATTTGCTTCATTTATTTTCTTGTATCATACCCTGAAATTAAGCATGTCTGGTTTATGCTGGATATTTGTAATCACTGTGTAACTATTCTTATTTTTCTGGTTCTTCCGTTGTAGACTCCCATGGCAGTAAACATGTTACATACGTTCATGCTTTATTTTTTTCCAATTACAATTATACCACTAAATTCACTGAGGAAATAAACATTACATTTTTAAAAGGCTTTGTTTTTCTTCGCTGTAATCCACCTTTCGAAGAAAACCTGAACCCAAGAAGCTGACTGTTGATGGAACTTGAACAAGTCTTTAAGCAAAGAACACCTTGGAGGCACACAATTGAGTAGAAGCAAGGAGGCAGCATTTGTTGGTTTTTAAGAGTCATTTTGTTCTGATCTTGCTACACTCACTTGCTGCATTACTGTGGTATAGTAGAAAAAGCATAAGATTGGGATCTGAGGGGTGTCTTCTATAGTCCTGGTGCTGCTATGTCTCTTTAGCCAATTGTTTAATCCCTCTGGACATCGTTTTATGATCTATAGAATGAGAACATTAGCTTAGTTAATTAGGGAGACTTCATAGTGTAGAGGTTAAGAGCGTAGGCTCTGAATGCGTGGGTTTGAATGTCAGGTTCAACCCTTAGTGGCTCTGCAGGCTTGGGAAAGTTACTCAACTTGTCTGGTCCAGAGTTTTCTCATCTTTAAAATGGAGATAATAATAGTACATAGCTGAGAGATTGAGAATTAAGCAAGGATGCTTGTAAAGCATATTAAACAATGTCTGGTGGACAATATATGTCCAATGAAGCTAGCTATCATTGTTACTGTTGTTCATGTTATTTCCATAATACTTCTATCTTCATCATCATCATCCTCATTCTCATTTTTAAGGGCTTTCTCTGCTGTAAAATACATTGAAACCATTTGCTCAAAAAAGGAGATTAAAAAGCAGCATTTAAATTCTAAAACACTAAGTGCAAAAGAACTTGATAGGGAAGAACGGCTCGTGATATTGTCACACAACAGTTGACTGTCTTCAGCCTGACTTGGTTGCATTTCTCCACTCCCAGTGATCTCTAAATCCAGTGGATGTCTTCCATTCCTCATCTTACTGAAGGGCCTGGCAACACTGACCGCTCTTTCACTGTCACAGTCAAGACCATAATTGGTCAGTAAATCAAAAAGGTTGGTTGGAACAGGGAATTGTTTTTTAAAAGGTATATATTGTAAACATTTTATTTTAGCATAAAACACAAAACTGATTGTGTTTTCACAATGAATTCATTGAAAACATACATTCATCTGCCCATCATTAGGTGCAGAGCTGTGGTCTTTGACAGTGTTTCTGCGGACTAGCTCTGCGTCATCTTTTGGCATAAACCCATGATACAGTAGCTAAGCACTTCAATCAACATTGTGAAGATGGAGGGAGACCTTAGATGTTTACAAAGGTATCTGAGTGTAACCCTGCACATTTTAAAATTACTTTTCCCTTCGCTTTCTGTTATATCCTTACCTTCATATACCTTGACGGCTATTTTTTTTTTTTTTTTTAGTTTTCTTTAGAATCTTTGGTTTCTTACGAGTAACTCTCATTCACTGTTTGTACAGTAGTTCCCCCTTATCCTTGGTTTCATTTTCTGTGGTTTTGGTTACCTGTAGTCAACCATGGTTCCAAAATATGAAATGAAAAATTCTAGAAATAATGCATAAGTTTTCAATTGCTCACTATTCTGAGTAGCATGGTGAAATCTCGTGCCATCCTGCTCTATTCCGCCCAGGACGTG